>NC_090730.1:158321754-158361754 GCF_036898095.1 Palaemon carinicauda | reverse complement strand
AGACTCGCATGGAGAATTTAGGTCATTTCTTTGCCTATTTCAATAGATCATGTCCCAAGGTGACACGAGAAGACATTTTTTTTTTTTGTCAGTGTTCTCTTAAGGAAGTCAGACTGGAAGAATTTTAGATACAGCTTTTTTATTTAGTTAGGATCGCTTAGGATTACATTTTCATGTAGAATTAGAGTGGGGTTTGCATTGTAATTTACGTAGCGTAGCTTATAAAGAAATTTTTATTTAACTAGGTGAAAAGGTGAAAAATATCCTCTATCCACTTAGCAAGCCAGTTAGCCCACTAGTAAGCTTCAAACTCGATTTTCTTTAAAAATAGTATTTTCCAAGAGTGTAGAATCCTCAGCTTCGGTAAGCAGAGCATATAAGAAATTGCTACTTTAAGTTTTTGAAAAAATGTAATAGAGTAAAAAAATCACTTGAAGTTTCAGTATTTGGGTACATATAGATTTTCTGAAACAACTACATTCAACTTAGTTCAGTGTTATGTGAATTTATATAAATAATTCTTTAAAGACCAAATTCTTTCCTAAATTTCAGTTTTGAATTATTAAATATGTGATTTGCTTAACTATCTAAGAACATTACAGTCTTCACAAAGACACAGAGAAATAAATAATAGATTAAGATTTGTCTAATTTGTTCAGAGATATTTGAATTTATGCTTCACTAATTAGTATACATTTTCGTAACAATGAATAACTGTTATAAAAGTTATAATTCCTGGTCCTGTGTTTCTCTAGTACGAAAAATTATTCATTTTTTTAAAATGTGAATTAAAACGCGAAATAAGTTCATCATTATTAAATATATTAGTGAACTGCTGGGTATTCTAGCAAATTAAGTATTTTGTATATTTACCTTCGTTGGTACTTTTTCAAACTAACAGTACATTACATTGAACGGTATTTATGAGCTCACGTTCATGTCCTGAATAATACTAAAATCATATCATTTATTTAATGTATTTAATGTTTCTTCATCTTGTGCCGGTTTTTACTAGAAATATCGTTATCGGCGAACGTGTTCTCCTCCGGTCTGTCTCTTTGTGTCTGAGCTCATTCTGGTAACATTAGAAAGTAAATTTAAACTTAATTTCAGATTGAGTTAATCTAAAGTCTATTAAGGATAAAGATTCAGTTTCAAATTATTTCAATCACTAAAAATAGCTTGATCGTTAATATTTTTATTTATCTTGTAGTGGTATAAGTTACACAGGACCTGCGTAAAATGCGTAGTAAATAATAATGAATCATCTTTGATTATTAGCTGAGGATTCATTGGTCAGAGAATATATGCTCGTGATACTAAAGTAAGAGATTAGGAGCAGATGATAGTATAAGAAGAGATTATATGATGAGTGTATCATGAATAGTTATAAAATGCTGATAGTATATTAAAGGCTTATATGCTGAGAATAGTATACTGTAGTGATGAAATTTAAATTGAACATGGTATAAGCTGAGGATAGTATTTAGGCTGGTTGACTTAGTTAATTCTATAGGTATACAAGACATTCTCATATTTCTAGGAGTATTGTACTTTTATGGGTAATGGTCGTAGGCCTGAGTTTATTATTAGGAGTTATATGAGCCTTGAATAAAAACTTAATCTACCCCCCAAACTGTAGGTAAATATTCAATTAGAATGATATATTTCATAGCACTGTCTACGTATAAAAAGACATTTCAATCAGGTTTTTTTTTTTTTTTTTTTTCTTTAAGTTTCGTTGCCTTGTATAAAGTATTTTAGGTTAAACTTGCTTTCCAGGGTTTGCATTTAAGAACTATATTACACAGCTAAAGTGATTCAGGTGTCCATGTGTAAGGTGAATGCGTACTTCGGTCCGATCTGACTGTCTGCTGGGAGGAGTAGCAAGGATGGTCAGGGCAGTAGCCTTGCATGTCTTCTTCTCTTTTACCCGACTCAATCATGTGCATTAAATGGGACGAGACAGGGAGGCGACTTGGCATTTGTGAATCTTGTCTGCTTTTGAGCGAGCTTCAGGTGTCTGTAGTTATGGATCGTTCTGAAATTGCACTAAGGATTTTGAAAATGACATTTACTTTTTTTTAGAATTTTAATTTGTTTTGCATTCTAGAATTATTAATGATTTTTACTTGTGTTAGTGTATAATTTCATGCTCTATTGAAGAATTAACGTAACTTAATCTCTGTAATCTGCCTTATAGTAATGTAGATAACAACATAAATGTTTACCATTTAACTTCAAAATAGCTCCAAACTATTCCTGGCGTCTTTAAATTACAATCCAGATATCATTGTTTGTAAAATTATCAATAAAAAAATCGAAAAAAGAAGGAAAAGGAAAGCATTCAAGGGCCTAGTAACATTGGTACCTCAAGAAAATTTGCCTAAGTTTCTGGTTACTAGGTGGGACAGGGGATGGCCTTGGTGGGCTTTCCTTTTCCTTCTTTTTTTTTATTAATAATGTTATCTTTCTATGAGAGAAATCACTGCTTACTTACACAATCATGAAATATGTAACCTCAAATTCTAAGCTTTAAATGTACCTACAGTTGTTCAAAACGGACACAGACTGGAAAGACAAAGAAAACGGGACTTTCAAAAGTTACGTTTTCTTTGAATATAAGGTGGCTAGAGCTTTCAGAAAATGGGGTTTCATGAATTTGATGTATATAATGTCATTGACTTCATAGTGTGTTTCCATCATATAGCATAACTGATTACAGTAAAACCTGTCTCATGTTTGACATCCAATCTTCTACAATAAAAGTTTTTAATAACGAATTTTTAAGTTTTTCTTCTGCCATATTGTGTTAATTGGAAGCTTTTACGTAGAGTTCATGTGTAGGTATACTCTTGTACTTGAAATTTCAATAGTTTCATCATTAGATATGAGGATTATAAGAGGCTTTTGATAAATATTAACTAATGGAGATAAAGCTATTAGTTATCATGACTTTATTCTGAAAAAAAAAAAAACTTTGACAGACAGCTGGATTAAGAAGTGGACTTAAAGTCCAAAATGAAATACGTCAGAGTTCGGCCATCTTGACTTTGAATATATCATAAAACACTGGTACTTCTGCTCTCATCCCCCCAGTGGTGGTGGGGTTGAACAAACACTGTATGTGGGGGGGGGGAACAGTAACAGTCCCAATGGACAAGTGACTAGTTAGGAGAGAGGACTATTTCATGAGCGCTTTAGCCCCTTTTCGTGGGGAATAAGGCATTTTCTGGTACTTGAAGGGGTAGGGGGGCGATTAGGGAGAATACTCGGTCATATGAGGTTTAACACAGGGAGAATACTCAAGTGTGTCATTACATTTTCTTTAATATTTTCATTCCGTTTTCTTTTTTTTTGTTTAAGGCTTTCTATGAATGTAATAGGGAAAACTAAAATAAAAAGTGTAATAAGTTTTATATGCATTTTATTTTGGAATTCTTAATTAGTTACAATGTTGAGTATGGTTAAAATATCTTGACAGGTTGAAATCTTTACAAGGTATATTAAACATGAAAAATTACATGTAGCAAATTAAACCCAAAGCAGTTTTTCTTTTTGGTGGACAAGTTAAAATTTTGAAATATTTTGTTTTAAATAATAGACGGTACTTTATAAAGTCTACTGCATAAGAATAATGGGTTTAGACGAAAATACTTGAAGATACAAGAGCTAGTCTTAAATGATTAGTTTATGGCAAAAAAAGGGACACAACTGCTAATAGTGTAACTACATATATTAAAAATGTGAAGATAGATGGCCTAAGATTGTGAAGTCGGTAATATGGGCACTACTGCCTACTTTAGTCGTATTCTAGATTCATTGTAGTCAGAAATATGAAAAGAGTTCATTCATTACATTGAAATAAACACATTTGAACTTAATATAGTAGTCCATATAAGGAAAATCAAAAGATTGTGTATATGTAGAAATGCTCTACAGTTACGTCCGTCACTGGGCCTCTTCTTAGAGCGTTTATTATGAAAAGAATTAACACTCTAAGAGGAGGTTCAGTGGCGGACAAAACTCTAGAGCAATTCTACATATACACAATCTTTAAATTTTCCTTATGTGGACTACCATATACTAAGTTGTCTTCGTGTTAAGGAAGATTACATCTGTGATATTTGAATAGCTAGTTAGAATAACTTCATCCATAACGGAAATCATACATGAGAAGTCGAACAATTCTGCAGTTTAACAATTAATGGTAAAACCTAAAATTTTGCTCATTTTCAAAATTGAAATGTATAGGCAAGACAAGTTTTATATGAGAGCGCTCGAATCTTAAAAAACTTCTGCCTAGTAAACTATTCGTAGAAATGCCTCAATTGACCTGTACAGGCACGAAAAAATTCTGTTGATAGTTGCAAATAGTAGGCTATCAATAGTATTAACAACATGAGCCTGTGCAAACCAAATTAGACCTTTTAGGAAATAGTCTAATGAGCAAAGATTTTTCAGTGAGTTATTCTCTCTCATATAAGACTAGTTTTACATTACATTACAATGTTAGGCTTCAACATTTATGTGGGATATTAAAATTAACACCCACACTTGTTGAATACCAGGATTGCTCAACTTTAAACACAGGTTATAATTTTTGTTATGTTATTATTTAAGGAATGAACCTTTTCCAACTCTGACTTAATGAACCTAGAATACGACTAAAGTAGTCAATGATGCCTATATTACTGACGTTAAAATGCTGGGGCATCTACTCTTACTTAATATATGTAGTTATACTATTAGCAGTAGTATGTCACTTTTTTTGCCATGAATTACCATTCAGGACCCTTGCATTTGTATCTTCAAGTATTTTCGTCTACACCAATTTTTCTTGCACAGATGACATTATTGAGTAGTGCCTATTATTTATAACAAAATATTTGAAATACATATTTGAAATAGTTATAAACTATACAAGCATCTCACATCTCAAATAAGTTTTAATACTTATCTAATAAAATCATGAATGACAAAACAGCATTTTATCTTATACAAAAAGCCACTGGTTTTAAGCATTTGATATTTGCTTGATTACCATTATCAGTTCACATTCTATTTATATGAAGTTATTTTCTAGATTTACAAGGGAATTCTACATAGGCCTATACCTGCACTTTCAATAAGTTTAAATATTACAATCTACATTTCTATTCCAATTGAAATATTAAACCACAACGTTACTTCTGACACCACAAATGTTACTATCTTAAAAGTACCTAACTTTAAAATACTCCTTTACAATCCTACTTGAAAAGAAGCTCGGAAGTATTCCCCTAATTATTTCCAGAAACGCACTTTTGTTTTACTTTGAGCTTCCCTAAAGGTAAATATTCCTCCCATTGTCCTAATTAACTAATTGGGACCTGATTAATTTTCTTAACTACGAAGCAGTACATTGGGTGCAATTCCTAAATACCTGTAAGTTTAGCCTATGTATCAAGAACTAAATGTGTCTGAGCCTTCTCTTCACAAAATATTAATCCTATCATTATCATTATTATTACTTGCTAAGCTACAGCCCTAGTTGGAAAAGCAGAATGCTATAAGCCCAGGGGGTCCAAGAGGGAAAATAGCCCAGTGAGGAAAGGAAACAAGTAAAAATAAAATATTCTAAGAACAGTAACTACATTAAAATAAATATTTCCTATATAAACTATACAAACCCTTTCATTAGGTATACCTACTCCTTTTAAGCCTTTCAAGAAATTCTACTTTAAGCAAGAAATATTCTGTGAATGTTAATTCAAAACTACTTCACAGATGGTTTCCTACTCTTAAGAATACCTAAAGTCAAATTAAATTACAGTACTATTCCCTTCTTAAAACCTTTTAATATAAATTTAATTAGCAAAAATGCTCCAAGCTAAAACTGTTATTAACTAAATTAAAAAGGCTATATTCTAGACTCTAATACGAGGCAGTTAATTGCATCTTTTGTATAAAGAATATGCAAAGCTTAAAACCAGTAGACAAGAGATCTGATTTTTGTTTATAGCAATTTTGTCATTCTGATGTTTTGAAATAAATGAAAAATTCCCATTCATTAAATTGAGAAAATATAAATAGGATCTAATACTGCAAACAAGTACAGTATTTGGAATGTTATACGTGACCAGAATAACTAAAATAATATGGGAAATAGATTAATTTAACGAAATTTACAAAAACATATTTGATATGAATTTTTGAAATTAGGCTTACAAACACCTTGGGGAAGAAGTTTCAAATAATTTAAACTTTTGATGAAACAGGTGATTTTTTGTGTGAATATAACCTCAATTCCAAGATAGATATATATATGAGAGAGAGAGAGAGAGAGAGAGAGAGAGAGAGAGAGAGAGAGAGAGAGAGAGAGAGAGAGAGAGAGAGCGAGAGCGCATATTAGCCTTCTAATGCTTAGCAATACTATTTTAGACCTTAAATACAATGATTTTCTTCACAAATATTCAAAATTTTTCTATTCACGACTTTCCTTGCTTCCCATTGCCCTAGATAAATGGATTAATTCCTCACACAATATGTAAACCAATTTGATAGATAAAAAGCAAAATCTTTGCAGAGTATACTTGTTTCTCCCTTCTTTTACTGAAATATATAGAAAATAACTCTAGTACTGGGTCTTTATATGATGTCATTATTGCAAGAGGGAAGGAAACATGACAGGTACTTTGAAGCATAAGCCTAAATCATCAGTTACTATTTTTTTACTTATCTAGAATATCATAATATCAATACGTATATACGTGTTGATTGCCAGAATTATGATAAGCTATTCCCATACCCAACCCAGGAAAAAAGTGACTTAACAGCATTGGTAAGATATGTCAAATTAAAGAGACACTTTTTTTCGTTCAATAGTTACTATCTTAAGCCTAACTGCCTATACCTTCTAAGAGAACCTATGCCTATATAGATTAGATGTTGTGTGGAAAAAAATTCAATTGACATTTGCTAATAATTGGATAACAGTCCCAAAAGACAGATGAAATGGCATGCATAGAAAAAGATGAAATGATGTAGTTCAAATAATTAGTTAAGGTTATATTCACATGCAATTGACGTACTTTAACATAGAGGTAGTAGGATGTCATTTGAACCAAAAGCCAAAACGATAGTTAATATCAAATTCCCTTTAGTCACACATCTAAAAGTTTGTTTACAGTATTTTACACAATTCTAAAAATGATACGATCTATAAGTGTGTAGATCTGGACCTAATTTTCAAGTTAAATTTTGGGCGTTTAGAATTTACTGGAAAAAATAGCATCACGAGTATTTTTCAACTAAGTTGCATTGAATTAAGATTAATCAAAATTAGCTTTATATGAACTGACTTTGTAAATATTAAAAGTGAATAAAATACTTGCTACTATCCTGAGTAAAAGTTGATATCTTTAATAATTACTTGGATAAACTTGAAACAATCTGGTAATATCGTTTTGTAAAAATCTATATTACTTATTTAACTCAACTCGTTTTATTTTTATCTTTAGTTATTAATTGCTAATGAACCTAAGGGAAGTTAATGGAGTGCCCATCCTAACACACAACCCTCTTACTTATTAAACTATAACTAAACTCGTTTTGTTTTGTTTTCATTTTCAGTTAGTAATTGCTGTTGATCTGTGGGATATTAATGGAGTGCCCATCCTAACACACAACCCCCTAAAATCTGTGTTCGCTTCAGTTGAGACGATTTGGTACTCCTTTTCAAATTAAAAATTAATATAATTGGACTTTCTTCTTCCTCAGCAACTTTCTGGATTTTTTTTTTCTGTAGTAAATCCCAGATTATTCACTAATGTTCTTCATCTTGACGCCATTAGGATTGTTCTGAGCAGGAGGCTACAAAGAATTTCCTTGTCTTTTGATGATACCATTCTGAAAAATAAATAAAAAATGTTAATTGTACAGATACAGGCTATCAGTTTTATTAGAATATTTTACTGTGCACTTCAACATTAAGAGTATACTTTTAGTAAAATATTCTGCATGATAAACTATAAAGAATATAAATATTCTTATATAATAAATATAAAATAGTGGAAATAATGATAAACTAGACATGTCTGCGACTTATATAATAGTAAATATTACAACCGAAAGTAATATTGTAGTGGAAACGTACGACCTCTTAAATCCTAACAAGGAAACACTTCTCTTTTTTGAGGGTACACTCAAGCACACTATTCTATATTTCTCTTCTTACTTTTTCAAGTTTTTATAGTTTATATAAGAAATATCTATTTGAATATTGTTACTGTAAAATATCTTATTTCATTTGTTCATTAATTCTCCTGTAGTTTATTTATTTCCTTGTTTCCTTTCCTCGCTGGACTATTTTTTCCTGTTGGAGCCCTTGGGCATATCGCATCTTGCTTTTCCAACTAGGGTTGTAGCTTAATTAGTAATAATCTGTGAAGCAGTTTATCTTCTTCATCTTACTTGCCTTACCTTAAACTATGGAAAACCTATCACAGATACTGACTCACTAATATAGTCTCGATTAGTTCATTGACAAACTTATTCAACGTTATGTGATGTTGCTTGGGTATGCAGCTAAACTAAATGAATAATGAATTACCCGGTACTTAGAGCAGCTATTACATGAACATTTTAAAAGATTCTAAAGTTGAAATATCAAATGAAAAATGTGCAGCCTTAGAAAAAATTATGCAACAAGCTACAATTATTTTTCTTATTACAAAGTAAATATATATGATTGTTAACAGGTTGGGGAGACTGCAAGCTATATCAGTCAAAATTCCTGAACTTCTTGAACATCTTTGTTGTTCTCCTCTAGGAAATAGCAGCGAAGGCTCAAGCAAAAAAGAGTCAGAGGAAGGAAGTACTTGAAGTTTCTCTTCCCTGAGAGTTTCTCACTCTCACAGGGAAATTGAGAAACTCTAAAGAGATGCAAAAAACCAGGTATGTATGACCTTTGCATCTTCCCAAGATCAGATATAGAAAGAAAGGGGATGGGCTGCAATCTTTCCCATCACACACTGTAATGGCTTTCTTCGACAGAAAGTACATCTTAGCCTAAGGGTAAACCCCTTCCTGAGGATTCGTCATCGTTGTTGTCATACAGACATACTAGTGAGGGTGACAGCAAACAGTCATGCTGTTCAAAAAAAAAGCAGGAGTCAACAGGATGGTAAGAATCGTGTCCCACAGCTACAGTTATCAGATATAACTGTAAAACCTTTGTCTTTCTCAAAATGCCTTGCACATGATGATCTGTCGAAACCATTAGATAAAAGAAAAGGCAAAATGTGAAAACCGCCAGATAAGGATGCTAGAAGTACATTTATATTCTATGCTGGTATAAAGTGAGAGGTTAGTGTCCTGTCAGGTGGGCGGGGCTTGCTCACCACCCGTCAGTAACTACCACCACTTCTTTAATTAAAAGTTTTAATAGCCATCTTCAGCTTTACTGAATGCATACTCGTATGAAATTGTAAGGTTCAATATTCCTGTAGGAACCAACATTGATTTGGCATCCAAAATACGATTGGAAATGGCAATGATGTTAGAAGCTAGAACATCAAAGGAAAATGGTCTTACTACCATGGTCGAGTGTTCATAGTTCAGATCAAATCAGTGTTCTTAGTTTTTACTTGGGCTTTAATAAACCTGGGGTTATGGTGCAGACCATAGCTGTATTAGCTAACAATCAAACCTCGATATATCTTGGAAATTAGCCATGGAAGTAGGTCAAGTGATGGAAGACTCAGAGGTTGAGATATAATTTCCTCATTCCACCTGGGTCCCTATTGTCAGTGTAGATTCTACCGGTTTTACTAATTGGAGAGGGTGTCTGCAAAGAGACCTAGAACCAAGAAGCTGCTAATAGTTATAGTGTAACGAATTCCATAGTCAAAGGAAGTTGGAACTGCTGTTCTAAGCAGCCTAGAGGATAGTCATCTCTGGGACCTACTTCCTGAAAAAATACACAATAGACCTTTATTGGAGTAGTTTCTTGCTCACAACTGTTCATGATGTGGCATCTCAGTACCTGTATGCATGCTGAGGTCAGAATTGAGAAATTACATGTTCCAACAATTCCTGTGCATCACTACTGGGAAAATTTGGGCATCCTTATTTCCTTTCCTTACTGGGTTATTTTTCCCTGTTGGAGCCCTTGGGCATGATTATAACATATTGCTTTTCCAACTAGGGATGTAGCTTAGCTAGTAATAATGATGATAATTATAAATTGGGGAAAACTCAAGTCATAGATCGGCCAGAGTGAGGGAAGAACTAGATTGAGAAATAATATCAACGAGGCAGAAGATCTCGTGCGATGCTATCATTTAAGCCTACCTGGAACATTTCTAGGCCCGAAAACCCTTCCTGAGGGTAGGGTTTTTGGTACAGTGCTACTTCTCCTATTAAATGGCTTAAGTCTCGAGTGACTATGCCATATTGGTCGTCCTGTGCTTCATTGATTCCTTCCTCATGCTCATCCTCATCTATGGTAGAGTTGTGAAGTAACAGGTAAATAAAATAGTTGTACTAGTTACCAAGTGGACCAAAAGTGATGAACCTAGACGTAGGAGTGTATACTCCAATTGTTGTAGCAGATCATATGGTTTTCAATTGTTCGATTTCCAATCTGTAGCCGATTATTAAGTTTCCTGATTGCTGTACATGACTGTATTGTAGAGTTCCCAATCGCAAAAAAGTAACAGCTTTGGCTCCCGACAAGACCAGGTCTGTAAAATTCATTGTCTTATCAGAGTCAATTAAGTTCTGAGAAGAGAAGAATGATACTACACTGGACCAATGGTTCAGCCAGGATACTGTCTGCAGACTGGCCATGGACGAGGCTTCCACATCAGGAGTCTCGGACAAAGAGAAGATTGTGCTCTCGGTGCCCAGTTTCTCCACTGAGACACCAGGGGTCAATATCATAATCCTCATGTCAAATGGATGGGGAGACGGGCTTAATCCTTCAGGAATATAGAACCTTCTAATGGGAGAGGATTGATAGCAAGATGCTGTATGACTTGCTCTTAGATTGCTTCTTTGGTAAGTTCCAACCAGGTTAGTCCTAAAAAAGGATTAACCCTTCCAGGACACCAAAATGCTAATCAATGGAGGTCTTCCCTCCCTTCACAGGATTTCTTGAAGCCTCATCCAAGTTATTTATCTCCCTGATCAGAGCTAAGGCCTTGATGAAGGTCAACTCCATCTCTGGGTTCTTGCATCTGCTGGAATGGTGCCTTAGTCAGGGGTTCCAGGATCTGTCATCTCCCTTGACCCCTCTTCCCACGGAAGAAGCAGTATTTAGTGTTGTAGTTGTTGCTCACTTCTGGACCTCCTGGCACCAGACCAAGCCTTGGATGACCTATTCCCTGTACTGCTGAAGGGGCTTGCACTATTATGTCAGAAGGACCCATAGACCAACTCAGTACCATGGTTTGGAGAATACATATGTAAGAAAGTAACCATTATGGAATTATGGTGTGGATGACGATCACATCCTTGCAGCAACTGCCGATCTTGTGAAGTCTCCCTCTCAAAATATCCTCCTCTGAGGGTTTCGCCTTGATCAAAGTGTGCATGTATCTTTGGGTATGTGTTGGTGACTTCTCACTGCTAAGGGAGTGCTTGCACGTTGGTCGATCACGATCAAGTGAATGATCTGGTTTGTATGGGCGTACCGTAATTTGAGAATGCCCTCCTGCATGAGGGTGGGTGCGTGTGTAGGCCATAAAATCAGGCGAGCAGTCATGAGTAGGTAGATAAAAGAAATTAGATGAGTCAGTCTGTAAAGTTGAACCCTCATCCACTTATGATTGAGTGCAGGGAGTTTCAAGGGTCAAAATTGGAGTGTGGGCCATGCTCAGTCTCCTAGGCACATTTTGATAACATGGCACATGAACACGTACTTCGACAGAATCAAGTGTGTGTCCCGGAGAGGGCAAACAAGCGCATAAAAAAAGATTGCTTGTGCAACGGGGTTGTGCGTAGGAAGGGATGGGAGCGAGCGTGTAGGAAAGCGTGTATGATCAGGACAGAGTGGGCATCTGGAACTACAGAAAAGGTGCGCGCGTTGAGCGCACAAATGGGTGTAGGCGATGGGCGAGCATATATAGATTAGGTGAACACCATGGGTGAGCCCAAGTAGGTGAGTGTAACAAGTCTACTTATATAGCAGGGTGCTCTCTGTCCAGGGTTTGAGGGCGCAAAGAGGGGGGCAAGCGTGCAACGTCTCACATAATGCTCCAATGAATCAGATGATGTGATGGCCCTCATATTTGCCATCAAAAGAGCCTCTTCAAAATGCATCTGTCGTTTAACCTAGGCAACCTAGGTGGGCAGGGATCGGAAAATCCAAAGCTGAGGGATAGGTTGATTTAATTAGAATAGTCCGAGGAGGAGTTCAAGGTCGCTTCTCCTTCCTTCTATTTGTCATCAGTATTTCTATGGTTTAAGCCTCTGGCAAAACAGACTAAGGAGAGAGGTCCAAATTAGGAATTTCCTCTGACCATGCAGCAAGTGAGGAAGATAGTGGCCTGTAAGTACATAGGACTTGCATCAATTTATGCTTTGAGGAGACGCCCTCCAAGCCCACGGAAGACAAATGAGTTCTTATGGCCATTTCCATAGCATTGTTGTCAACTTAGGTTTGAGGTTCCTTATGAGGGGAAAAGTGGAGACTGATTGATTGATTTGAGGTTTTCTGGCATCGTAGAGAAGAGTAAAGAATAGTTGCCACCTCTGGGTAATCAGCCCCAACCCTGTTTCTCGTAAGTTACCCATGAGGAAGATCAGAATTACGATCATTCTTTGTCATCCCCCTGAGGAGGGTAATGGTAATGGCAAAGGGTCAAAAGTTCAGGTACCGGAAGAAGAAGAAAGAATGCCTGCGGACTTTCTCGATTTAGGGCTTATTCCGAGGATGATCTGTTTTGTTTCGGCTTGTTTCTTCTTATTGTTGTAATTCACCTAATGGGTTAACTGCCAACCCTTAATCTTATTGCAGGGGGAAGATTGCAAAAGGTTATGTCTCATGCCATAGGTGCACAAAGAATCAGGATCCATATGGTTCTTACTCATGAAGGTTCCACACTTATGTTCAACAACCCAAGGGAAGGATCGCATGTCCACATCACTCACTCACACTCACACACACACACACACACACACACTAAAACTAAGAAAAACAGTTTAAATGTCAAGATAACAAGACACCGAGCTTGTGTGTGTAGAACTGATGGCTTTAGTCATAGAGGCTAATTGACGTGCTGGCGAGGGGGCAGGGCCTCCCTGTCACACACCAGTGACTATCGACATTTTAAACTTTAACAGCCGAGTTCAAGCCAATCTGAAATCATGCTTTTATTAAAGGACGAGAATTTGCATTTGTGCAGGAACGTGCATTGGAAATTTACACTATCCAAACCCATTTGTAATCAAATCCCATACTTATTCATTAGTAATCCAGTACTACATTAGTCTTCTAACAAAAGCACTTAAACTCTAGAATTAGTCCAACTAACAATAATTGTCACTGCAGTACAGAATGAAGACATTCCTTTTGTAATCTATTGCTGAGAAAATTCTGCTTTGAATAACTAATTAAGAATCAAACCATCATTTAAATTGAATCTCAGACTCAGTCTATAAACTTACTTTTCCTAAAACTATCCATTGGCAATCTATAATCATAATCAATAAGAGGGTAAATCCAATTTTAATTGACTTAAAACTCAATTTGATTTAAATCTACTAACTAGCCAACTTTTTTTTTTATAATACCATTCAAAACTAGCAAACAATGGTCTTAATCAACCTTACCTTTAAAATTCCAACGAATGCAACTAGCTGGTTTTCACAGATCCTCTTCATTGAAGAGTAGCAAAATTTTGAGCTTTCAATTTTCAGTCTACCATAGCTCATTACTCAAGATCCACCTGAGATAAAGAAAACGTGAAAACATTTAAAAATTCTCCCACTATTTTGAATAATCATATAACGAAATTGAGTACGGTCTTGCTATTATAATAATATTCTAAAAAGACCCTTCAAAAAGCATTGTAACATTCATTGGTATTAATGGGATGTTTATCATAAGCTTAAAAGTTTCAAAAATATCTCAGTAATACATATTTACAAGAGATATTTTACAATGAACAATAGATAATCGTTAATATCCCATCTTTAGTAACCAAATACCTACAAATTCTATAATTTTTGGTAAAATTAAATTATGTGTTTTAGTATTTATCATCCAAGTCATTAAGAAGCTGAACAAGACGATGTTTCATTATGTGAAGTATAGAAACTTAATAAATAAGGGACACTGTGGAGCATAGCAGAGAGAAAAGAGATAGCAGATCACGATATCACTACAATGTTTCGAGCAGAGTTCGACAGCTTCTGGAAGAAGAAACAGATAGTAGTCTTTGCTGCGCTTTTTGTGAATTAGATAGCAAGGCTGCACAATGAGGCAGACAATGTGTCAAGATCTGAACAGTCTCGTTTCACATAAAAATTATCCCAAACCACCTGTGGACAGAGCTGAGGTGTTACTGTGTACACTACCTTCTAGTGCCCGACCTGATTTGGTGCTCAGAAGCATGACGAACAGAGATCGATCAATCATGGGTCTTGAATCAGCAGTGCCAAGGATGGAAGAGACAAAAGACAGTCATCCAGGGACTGTACTGTAAAGTTAAGGGAGGTACGCCTAAGGTCCAAACCCTTACCCTTCATAGCACCTGGCCATTTTAGTCAAAACATCTAATCTGCCAAATGGCCTAAACGTCTTACAGCCTAAATGATATACTACCTAAATAACCAAACTTTGTGAAGGCATTTTTTGCTGAAGTTTTATTAAAAAAATATTTATAAAAAAAAATCTAATAAAAATAGAGAGAGAAAGAGAGAGAGAGAGAGAGCCTTGAGGGATGTGATATAGATTATTGGTAACTATGATACTTTATTACGGACCAACTCGAATGGCACGCACACTATTTCCATGTAACACTTGTCAGAGTAAAGGAGCAATGAGAGCATATTTATTTGCTACCAAAAGAAGCATTTTAAGAACATGCAGGGTGGCCTTTTTGCTTTGTTGAATTAGTACATTAATAAATAAAAACTTCTCAATTTCTTACTGCCTGCAGCCACTTTGCAGCACCGCAAAATCATAATTTAGTGCCAGTTTTGAAATTAATTGATTTTGTTTTTAATTTGCCATTGAATTTGAAGTAATCTTGAAGTAGTTCTTTTATATATTTAGTGCTACTATAATTCCCTATTTCTGCATACATACAGTATAAAAATATTTCTGAGTCCCTTCAGCATATAGGTTTCTGGGGCCTAAACTTCTTTTGGCTTAAACTTCCCATTGCCTAGAGTTGTGATAGGACTATCATGTTCACAGCCAAAATTAGATATTGTCCTGAACTACTTATAGGAAGGTACAGGTGCTCGATCTCGGCAGGTACTGATCACCTGCCTCCAGTATATTATAAGCACCTGTTATACTGAAATCATGCTCCAGTTAACCTCACGAAGGTACACAACACATTATAATTCCTAAGAAAGAAGATTTTACTTTGTTATAAAATATAAAAAGTGAGCGCAAAAAAAACGAACAATTATAACAAACCAAAGTAAGAGAAAGTTCCAACAGTGGGGAAAAGTATGAGGAACATAGCAACACACACTATAACGAAGTAACCAAAGACAAAAATGGCTCGACTCAAGTCACGCAGGTAGTTGGCTTATCCTTACCTACCTCGTTATTGTCGTAGCTACCTTGTTAATGATTCAATTGCCATTCCATATGAGCATAGTAATCTCTTATTTATAGGACAAAAAGCACATGTTAAGGTAGGATAAAATGGTTTCCCAATGGGGTCCTCAAAATTCTAGGTTAGATTGGGGCCATGTAAGGCTTATTTAACAATATCCGAGTAGCTATCAAGCGTATCATATATGAACAATGCAAAAATCCTGGTTCACTTTAATGATTAAAATACAATATATTAAGTGAAACACCTGTAGGAATACCTTGTCACCTTCCTTACTCATTATTATATTTTACTAATTTTCAACATTCATATATCTATCAAAATCTTGGTTCCCCAATTTTTTTAGCAACGTTAGTCAAAGAAGGGAGCTTCTATGTTAAAAAAACAAAAGGAGGTCCATTTGTTACATGAATCTTTGGAAACAAAGCGTAGATAAATGCATTCAACTAAAAAAAAAATCCATAACAGTTAATTTTGCATGTTTCTATGCTTAACCCGTTAAGTTGAATATATTGGATGCAATGTTGTTCAAATATTTCTTGCTGCGTTGTCTGTTTATATCAGATATATATAGTTTGTTAAAAGATATATTATTTTTCCGCCTATATCTGAACCGTATATTGATACGATGGATTTTCTTTTGTATCCAGCATTTCCTACCCCTTAATTGTCTCAACTATCGTGGATTCCCAGTGGAAAAGGGTGCTTTACATGTGGGGATATTACAAGTTATTAAACCATGTACAAATGACAAGACAATCATAAATCACACCAAAACCAGCTGAAAAAATACATAGCTCAAGTGTGTCATTGGAAACTTGGGGTTTAGGTGGGGAAAACAACGTGAAAGTCGGATGCATCAATTTCTAGTCAAATATAAAAACCATACATTTTTCCTACTCGCTATTTTGTGTTTTACGAATTTCCTAGAGTAATTATTCTGGTAAACCACCCGTTTATGAGTTTTTGGACACCCTTACATAAAGACAATTATGGGGGACACCAATGGGAAAGTGTTTTTTTGGGTGGAGAAGTGCAAAAAAACCGAGGTTTGCAGCAAAAATAATGGTAATAAATGCAAAATAAACACAATACAACCAGCTGGAAAAATATATGGTTCATACAAGTGGATGAAAATCAAAGTATCACAGTTCTCTATGATTTACTTCATGTGCTTCTTATGGTTTTTGCTCTTACTACTCCTATGTTCTGGCAAGCGGTACATGGATGTGCTGTGCACGCCAGACCCGAGGGTCACTATTTCTGGATGTTTTTTTACTTTCACATAAGCAACAGTAGCTACAGTATACACTGAGCGGAGAGCATTTTCGTCTATTATCAATTGCCGACAGATTAAATTACACTAAATTTCGAAATAGATTGTACTTCCCCCTTGGAGAGGTCTTTTTGTGATGGTAATAAAGTTGAAACTGAAGGGAGGGTGAAAAAAAAAAAAAAAGGCTAGTGTTGAACAAATCCGGGAACTTGAGCATAAATATTTGGAAGATCGTAATTGATTAAAAAGTCCTGGTAATGATTATAAAAAAAAAAAAAAAAAAAAAAAAAATCAAACTCGCAAAAGTGAACGCAAGCAACACATGGGCAATGCCAATAACTCATCATCAGTCTCCCAAATGTAAGCAGAATGGAGATTAGAGTGAGAAATGCTTCGCATTTTACTCGACCGATACACAAGTTTATCATGCCTCTGCCCCCCATTAAACATACGGAAAAATGCCAAACTACCCAGCATTCGCCCATTTCTTATAGCTAATTCCAGTTTTGCTAGTTATTAAAGTATCATACAATAACCCACCCACCTAACATAGCCTAAGATGTTATGTGGGAATCCATGTCACTTCGCGCCCCCCCCCCCTCCCCGTCACTTCACACACTCCGTACCCAAGTCATTTCGTACCCAAATTGCAATGTAGTTGACTGCTACAAGCAGGTACCTTATAAATACCATTCAAAATATCTTATCTTAGTAAACAAATCCATTAGAACTTAAGAGCTGATTCTATATAATATTTATGAAGTACATTTGCAAATTAACATTAAATATCGACAAACAAGACACTTTCCGTACTGTGCTACAAGGTTACAAAAGTTGACATGGAAGTATAAAATAATGAGATGAAAAATCACAAAATTATATATGTTACTACAATTGTATATACGAATATGTTGGTAAATGAACAAAATCTAATTATTCACTGACAGGTCTTAGCTCCAGCGTGGGTTGCTTTGCTTGAGATTAGATATTATATCATCGTTCCTCTGTGCTGGCAAGCGGTATATATTTCACTACGTGCATTAGCTGAGTGAGTAGGTATATTGCCGGGCAAAAATTTTGTGACCCAACCATCTATGGGCTACACTACCCAGGAATCTGAAATAACTGGTTATTAGGGTACGAAATGACTATGGTATTTAGTGTCTTAGGACCTGATACCCTTGGTGGTTGTTTTTATTGTTTGGAGTCTTCCCCAACTGTAACTACCCCATTTCTTAATGTTGCTATATCACTTAGTAAACCTTAATCAGGGCATCTTATGTAAGGATACTGCAGTCTAAGGAAGGTAGGTAGGTAAGGATACAGCAGTGCAAGGGGGCTAGGTAAGGATACGTCAGTGTAAGGAGTGGTTAGGTAAAGCTACAGCAGTAGCCTATAAGGGGTGGTAAGGATATGGCAGTTTTAGTGAGAGTTGCAGGGGGAGTGAAGCCCTGGTAGGTAATGATATGGCTTCTAGGTTAGGTTAGGTGGGGAACTTTAGGTTAGCTGGTATTCTTGTATGTTTTCCTTTAAAGATGGAGTTTTTCAGTCATAACTTTGAAAATAATGGTTCTTTGATGACACTTACACGAACCATATATTTTTCCTACTTGCTATCTTGCGTTTTATCCATTTACGACCATGAATATTGGGACAAAACACCCGTTCATGAGTTTTACTAGCCCTCATAAAAACAATTAGGGGTGATCCCATTGGCTAATCAGGGTTTTAGGTGAGGAAACACAAAAATGAGTGATTTTAAGCATTGACAATGGTCCGAAATTTAATAATATAAACAAGATAATCAGTTAGAAAAATATATAGGCTAGGTTAGTAACAGGAAATAAAGTGTCCAAAGTACCTATAATTCATGTAACATAACGCAAATGGTTTTCGCTCTTCAGTGGCTAGCTACGTACGCAAAAATAAACAATCTCACTGCTCCTCTGTTCTGGCAGACAATACATGGATGTGCTGCGCACATCATCCCGGGGGTCACTATTTCGCGGATATTCTTTACTTTCACATTAGCAAAAATAGTTATAAAATGAACGAAGTGTCTTTACAACAACCAATTACAGAATTACATGAAATTACACTAAATTTTAAAATAGATTATACTTCCCTCCTGGAAATGTCATCATGTGATGGTAGGCTAGGCTAGTCATGCTGGAACTGAAGATGAGGTTGTGAAATAATGGCTATTGCAGAACAATATTCGGGAACTTGTGCATAAATATTTGGAAGCTCTTAATTAGTTAAAAATACTAGGTAATGATTAAGTCATAAAAAACAAACAAAAAAACGGAACGGCTGGAAAAAGCAAGTGCAAACATAGCATTTGCAGTAACTCGTAATCATTCTCCCAAGAGTAAACAGGGAAATTAAGACTTAGAATTAGACTTCACGATTTAATTGATCGATATGCAAGTTATTATTCCCCAGCCCCCATTACTCATACAGAGAAAAAAGCTAAACTATAAATCTTAGAAGCAGTTTCGCTATAAATTAAAGTATCATACTAACCGTTCTATTCAATTCAATAAAGATAGTCTAAGACTATAACTTTAAAAAGCAATGTAGAAGGTGCCTTTCAATTTTTTTTTTTCGATTATAGGTACCTAACAATTAATTGAGATTGTCAAAATACTCCAGTATTCCGGGAAACACGATTTCGTTTTGTAATTCGAAATAAAACTTTCACATGGATCGAAGGGAAAAACACGTTGAAGTGTCTTCTGAACCAGAGGCTAAAGT
Organism: Palaemon carinicauda; assembly: GCF_036898095.1. NCBI lineage: Eukaryota > Metazoa > Arthropoda > Malacostraca > Decapoda > Palaemonidae > Palaemon > Palaemon carinicauda. The sequence goes on along the minus strand of NC_090730.1, from coordinate 158,341,939 downwards.
CTTTAAAAATTCAGAAATCCGTCCTCCATAAATGTTACATAAAAAAATCACCTTTCAATAGTGGCCATTACAACATTAAAATCCAACCCTTCAAAAGGGGTTGTTACAGCATTAAAACCTTATTCTGAATTGATTCCAAGATTTATAGCCAATGGAAACTATTATTCATTATACATTAGACTTAAGACCTGCGCATTATATAGGACTTGGAACTATGAAGTTAGGCCATTGGTAAAATGCTTTAGTCTATTGCTACTAATTCAAAATAGAATAGGCCTAACAACATTACAAACCACTATCTGCCCATTTTTTTGCTTGAAAATAACCGCGATGATGATATAATACACCTGATCCGGTATCTAGATTAACGGTACTAACCTTTGGGAAAATATGAGACGTTTAATTCACGAAAATCTTGGAAACAGGAAGAGGTATTCCCATTCAAGTCCTCCTTCTACAACAACCATTATGGAATGACAAACCACAGTGCGGAACAATACATTTGGCAAGAATATTGGAATTTGGAAATATTTTTTTTCTTATTGAATAATTATTTAGCTGTGACTTTCTTTTGAATACCATAATAAAAAGATAGCACAAAATATATTATATCAAATGAATATTTAACTCGCCTGGTTTTACTAGAAGAGGGTGGAAATATTATGGACTACTTTTATGACTTTTTCGAATTTTTATGCAAACATACAAATGCATGAAATTCCCTATAAAGAATTCACACATTCATATGCCCTCACATTTCATACACACGCAGATTACACACAAACACACACATACACACACACACACAACCTATATACGAACGATTGAAAATGGATATTTGTTGATATAATACGTTGGAGAAAATATGGGAAAGACAAACATTGGATTAGACAAGGACAAGGATACGAGGATCAAGTGACTGATTTATATGTAAGAGATATAAGACCGGAATAAAATTAAAAGAGGAAACGCTAATTTAGTCGAAAAGGAGCCCAGAAATAAATTGTGAGATATGAAAAATACATAAGAGTGTATACGAAAAACTGAATGTGTAGGTCCTGTAATGAGTAGAGTTCCCCTGCTTGATAGAGCCGGGAAAGGAGAGCCTTTAAATGTGTGACCCCGAGACTATACAATAAGCTCCCACTAAACCTCTGAAAGACAAGATATTAAAGCTTCCAAGAGGAAACTTAAGACTTTCTTGTGCACTAAGTGCTTCGATAATGTAAATTCGACAATACACGAGCAATATGCTGTGTGAAATGCTGAATGACTTAGAATGTACATGATAAAATGACTGCGAAGCTCCTGTAAAAAAGTAGGGTTCCTCTGCTGTATAGAACCAGAACAGCAGCCCTTAAAGTAAAGTAATATATTATAGTTACCCCTAATATTTTTCTATTTACATTTTCTCAATTTTCATTTTCACCCACCGAAGCACGGGTTTACTATGGCAAATTTATAATTGCTACAAAACGCCTCGTCTTCATGACGTTACTTTAAGGGCTGCTCTTTGGTCCTATACTGCAAAGGAATCTTACTCTCTACAGGATCTTTAGTGATTAATTTTATCATGTACATTTCTCACCGTGTATTGCTTGTATATTGTCAAATTAAATTCCCATTATCGAAGCACTTAGAAAACATTAACGTCTTCAGTTTCCTCTTGAAAGCCTTAATATCTTCATTTTTTTTTCCGATGTCTACTGGGAGCTTATTATATAATCTTCAGGCCACATATTTGAACCTAAAGTAGACATATATCTTGGTTCCAATAATTTGAAACTATCTGTAGCCTAACTATTCTCGTGTCAACACGATTTGTTGGCTGCACAATATGTACCAACTCTTGAATATTTTGGACGCTTGGCTCTGATAACTTTTATCAATATGTTCTGCAATTTCTTAAGTTGCACTTGTGGAGTTACAGTAATACATACATACATATACCAAAGGCACTTCCCCCAATTTTGGGGGGTAGCCGACATCAACAAGAAACAAAAACAAAAAAGTGGACCTCTACTCTCTACGTTCCTCCAGCCTAACCAGGGACCCAGCCGAGTTCAGCTGGTACTGCTAGGGTGCCACAGCCCAACCTCCCACATTTCCACCACAGATGAAGCTTCATACTGCTGAGTCCCCTACTGCTGCTACCTCCGCGGTTATCTAAGGCACCGGAGGAAGCAGCAGGGCCTACCGGAACTGCGTCACAATCGCTCGCCATTCATTCCTATTTCTAGCACGCTCTCTTGCCTCTCTCACATCTATCCTCCTATCACCCAGAGCTTTCTTCACACCATCCATCCACCCAAACCTTGGCCTTCCTCTTGTACTTCTCCCATCAACTCTTGCATTCATCACCTTCTTTAGCAGACAGCCATTTTCCATTCTCTCAACATGGCCAAACCACCTCAACACATTCATATCCACTCTAGCCGCTAACTCATTTCTTACACCCGTTCTCTCCCTCACCACTTCGTTCCTAACCCTATCAACTCGAGATACACCAGCCATACTCCTTAGACACTTCATCTCAAACACATTCAATTTCTGTCTCTCCATCACTTTCATTCCCCACAACTCCGATCCATACATCACAGTTGGTACAATCACTTTCTCATATAGAACTCTCTTTACATTCATGCCCAACCCTCTATTTTTTACTACTCCCTTAACTGCCCCCAACACTTTGCAACCTTCATTGACTCTCTGACGTACATCTGCTTCCACTCCACCATTTGCTGCAACAACAGACCCCAAGTACTTAAACTGATCCACCTCCTCAAGTAACTCTCCATTCAACATGACATTCAACCTTGCACCACCTTCACTTCTCGTACATCTCATAACCTTACTCTTACCCACATTAACTCTCAACTTCCTTCTCTCACACACCCTTCCAAATTCTGTCACTAGTCGGTCAAGCTTCTCTTCTGTGTCTGCTACCAGTACCGTATCATCCGCAAACAACAACTGATTTACCTCCCATTCATGATCATTCTCGCCTACCAGTTTTAATCCTCGTCCAAGCACTCGAGCATTCACCTCTCTCACCACTCCATCAACATACAAGTTAAACAACCACGGCGACATCACACATCCCTGTCTCAGCCCCACTCTCACCGGAAACCAATCGCTCACTTCATTTCCTATTCTAACACATGCTTTACTACCTTTGTAGAAACTTTTCACTGCTTGCAACAACCTTCCACCAACTCCATATAACCTCATCACATTCCACATTGCTTCCCTATCAACTCTATCATATGCTTTCTCCAGATCCATAAACGCAACATACACCTCCTTACCTTTTGCTAAATATTTCTCGCATATCTGCCTAACTGTAAAAATCTGATTCATACAACCCCTACCTCTTCTAAAACCACCCTGTACTTCCAAGATTGCATTTTCTGTTTTATCCTTAATCCTATTAATCAGTACTCTACCATACACTTTTCCAACTACACTCAACAAACTAATACCTCTTGAATTACAACACTCATGCACATCTCCCTTACCCTTATATAGTGGTACAATACATGCACAGACCCAATCTACTGGTACCATTGACAACACAAAACACACATTAAACAATCTCACCAACCATTCAAGTACAGTCACACCCCCTTCCTTCAACATCTCAGCTTTCACACCATCCATACCAGATGCTTTTCCTACTCTCGTTTCATCTAGTGCTCTCCTCACTTCCTCTATTGTAATCTCTCTCTCATTCTCATCTCCCATCACTGGCACCTCAACACCTAGAACAGCAATTATATCTGCCTCCCTATCATCCTCAACATTCAGCAAACTTTCAAAATATTCCGCCCACCTTTTCCTTGCCTCCTCTCCTTTTAACAACCTTCCATTTCCATCTTTCACTGTCTCTTCAATTCTTGCGCCGGCCTTCCTTACTCTCTTCACTTCTTTCCAAAACTTCTTCTTATTCTCTTCATATGACTGACCCAGTCCCTGACCCCACCTCAGGTCAGCTGCCCTCTTTGCCTCACGTACCTTGCGCTTTACTTCCACCTTTTTCTCTCTATATTTTACATACTTCTCTATACTATTACTCTGCAGCCATTCTTCAAAAGCCCTCTTTTTCTCTTCCACTTTTACCTTCACTCCTTCATTCCACCATTCACTGCCCTTCCTCATGCTGCCTCCTACGACCTTCCTGCCACATACATCACTTGCAATCCCAACAAAATTTTCTTTTGCTAACTTCCACTCCTCCTCTAAATTACCAGTTTCTCTTACTCTCACCTCGTCATATGCCATTTTCAACCTTTCCTGATATTCACTTTTTACCCCCGGTTTTATTAGCTCTTCAACCCTCACTAGCTCCCTTTTACATCCACCTACTCTATTCCCCCACTCTTTTGCTACAACTAATTTTCCTTCCACCAAAAAATGATCAGACATACCGTTAGCCATACCCCTAAACACGTGCACGTCTTTCAATCTTCCAAACATCCTTTTCGTTATCAACACATAATCCATTAATGCCCTTTCTAATACTCTTCCATTTGCCACTCTTACCCATGTATACTTATTCTTATCTTTCTTTTTAAAAAAGCTAGCACTTATTACCATCTCTTGTTCAACACACATATCTACCAGTCTCTCACCACTCTCATTTTCACCTGGTACGCCATACTTTCCAATGACACCTTCTACCTCTCCAGCGCCCACTCTAGCATTTAAGTCACCCATAACAACTACATAATTCCTTCTACCCAGTCCTTCTACACACCTAGTTAATTCATTCCAGAACTCATTCCGCTCTCCTTCACTTTTCTCACTACCTGGCCCATACGCACTGACAAACGCCCAACATTCCCTACCCAACCTAACCCTTACCCACATTAACCTAGATGATATCTCCTTCCATTCCACTACTTTACCTGTCATCCATTCACTCAGCAATAAAGCCACACCCTCTCTCGCTCTTCCCCTTTCAATCCCAGACACTCTACCAGACATTTCACCAAACATCACTTCACTCTTTCCTTTCATCTTTGTCTCAGACAAGGCCAATACATCCATCCTTCTACTTCTAAACATACTTCCAATCTCACATCTTTTACTCTCTATCGTACTACATCCACGCACATTCAAACACCCCAAAACTAGAGTGCGGGGAGCAGTCACTCTCCCCCCAGCTCCATCTCTTTGATGATGTCTCACAGGAATTTCAATTCAGGAGAGGGGGTTCCCAGCCCCCTCGTCCCGTCCCTTTTAGTCGCCTCTTACGACACGCAGGGATAACGTTGGCGCTATTCTAATTGTTTTATGCCCCCGCGGCCACAGGGGGCAGTTACAGTAATAAGACAGTTTATCACAAGTTCCTTTACAAAATGTTCATCTAGATACTTCTCTATAAACACAATATTTCTAAGATGATATCCACCAGGTTTTACCACGTTATTTATTTGGGCTTTAAAAGACAAGTTGCAGTCATGAGGTACTCCTAGATCACAAACTTTACCAGATATCGGGACAGTGTGTTTATTCATGTTTTATTTAATATCACCAAAATTTCTTTGGTTGTTTTTCTTTCCAACAACTATACACTGTTTAATTTTAAATTAATTTTAGTTGTTTGATTGTCATCCATTCCCTAACACTGGTAAAGAATTTGGTTTAGAGTTTCAGCAGTGTCGTCTATATCATTTACGTTAGGATTGTTCTTTTGTATGTTCCCCTAGAGTTGTAAAATTGCTCTTTGTATTGTAAATAGAAAACACTTCCTAAAATTCACTCTCTACAAGAGTATATGGCCCTGCCTGGAAATCCAGATTTGGCACAGCATGCAAAGCTTACGTAAAACAATGCTCACCTGTCCGGAAAAGGAACCCATACGAAGACCTTTGACCTAGGAATTTTTCCATTTGCTTGAGAGCTGCTCTAGTGGCACAGGTGTTCAAGTCCCACCTGCTGTGACGTCATTGAAGTCCAGGCTATCCATGGATATCTCCTTAAATCAAACGATTGCTCAGCGGACGATGGAGGACTCCGTTACCAGGAGTCGTTGGACTTGTGACCCGAGGCGGGTAGGATACTTAGAAACTAAACCAATGACCCCGATCAGCCAAGGTTGTATATAGGGGTGGACCGGCCTGTTGCAAAATGCTAGCTACATCAACGACATTGTCGTTATCCAGACGAGGGCTCGTCAGTTACCGAAGTGAGTGCTACTAAGTGTGTGGCCCCACACAAAATTCCCCCTTTTAGACTTACAGTATAATACTTTACTTTACGTTATACAGTATAATTTCTGACTTTATAATATTCGGCCTGCGCACTGAGATACATTGTATTTCATATTTGGGTACAATTTTAATATATTTAATGAAAGATTGAAATAAGCAAATCAGTCAATGGCTAGGTTAAATAAAATTTAAAATCTAATCGCACGAAATTACATATAAAAGTAAGGCTATATATCAGTTTAGTGAAATCAGTGTTACTGTATGGACATGACATGAGTCGTGGTATGACAATGAAACAATATCCAATAGATTTTGTAGATTTGAGAACAAAGCCCTCAGAATACTATTGGGAGATAAATGGCAGGGCAGGATTATAAATGAAACAAGAGAGATTACTCAAGTGCCATATGTGGTTAAGATCATGGTGAGGGGTAGATGGAGAGGGTTTGGGCATGCTCTTCGACTCCCCAAGAGAGATTAGTTCACCAAACATTCAACTGTGCTTCAAAAGGCACTAGAAGAGTTGGAAGCCCGTGGGCTACAGGGCTGAGGTCTATGGAACCTGACATGGGAGATGATAAATGGAGAGGTATTGCATTAAAAGTTCAAGATAGAGACGAATAGGGAAATCTAACCGAGGCCTTTTGCGTCAATAGCCATAGGAGGTGATGATGATGATGATACTTTTATTTAGAGAGCATTAGAGTCTCAGGTCATTCTCATTGATCATTTATTCTATTTGTGTTTAATGAGTTTTGAATTTAGGTACTTTTTCATGTTAAGATGTACGTTACTTTGTTGTAATTTTGTATAATAAAGAAATTAGATTAGGTTATAACCACTCTTATCCTTGCTCCTTTCATTTAGGTAATTGCGTGTTAAAGTAAGAAAAAAAAAGATTAATTATGGGTTCGGGATAGGTCCCAGTAAGTGGAGTTGTATTATGAGGGAATATTAAACTAAGTGTATCATAGGTAAGTGATATTAACGAGTGTATGCTTTTTGTTCTTGTGCTTCGAAGATGAAGATCCTCATTGCTAAAGTATAGCAACAACAACACTCCCTTCCCTACTTTCAGCGAAATTATCTTTAGTGATTTCCTGTTCAGCATTTCACCAGGGTCGCTAGGACGGATCCGAAATAGAGCCTGAGAGCGAGTGGCTTTAGGAATGACAAATCCAAAGTAATCTTAAAACATCCTCTATCTTAGTTTGCTCTCGTATCTATGTTGCTCTCTTTCTATCATTTAGTGTCATTCCCGTTATTGTTCTTTCCCTATCTGAGCTGTAACAAGCTTATGTTCTAAGGTTTTAGTAAGGCTTGGATCACACTTGGGCGATACGACTATGGCGATGCAGTGAGATATGGATTTAAGAAAAATTTTGAGCATATTGCCACACATCTCCATTCATCCTGGGGGTGTTTCGTGCCAAATCCCACAGACCGAGATGAGCGTCGTCACGTGTGCGAAACATCCTGAGCTGCCACACCGAATCGCAACACTGGCGAGCAGAATGAAAATTGAAGCTCCAAGTTTCTGATGCAAAAGTTGAAACTGGTAGGACCATGTGATTAAATACTTTCTTTTTAGAGAAAGGGGCAGTTTAATTTCTACAATCTTATTGTTTACCAAAGGTTCGCCATCCCATACTTATCTTTCTTTTAATTTCGAACTCATGATCTGGGGAAACACTTACTGTCTGACCTAAATACTTATATTCATTAACAGTCTCTTAAGACTTGTCCATAACTCGTATTTGTTGTCTCTGCATTTTCACTGAGCATTATCTTAGCTCTGCTCATATCCTTTTTTTAGTTTTACATTTATGCCTTCTCTATCATCCTTTGCAATTCTTCCCATGATTCACTAGACACAAACTATGCCATATACAAATCTTAAGCTATTAAGGTATTCCCTAATAATGTTAATTTCTATATTTTCCCATTAAGAGATCTTAAAAACTTCTAGGCATTATTATTATTATTATTAATTGCTAAGCTACAACCCTAGTTGGAAAAGCAGAATGCTATAAGCCCAGGGGCTCCAACAAGGAAAGTAGCCCAGTGAGGAAAGGAAACAAAGAAAAATAAAATTTTTAAGAAGAGTAACAACATTAAAATAAATATCTCCTATATAAACTATAAAAACTTTAACAAAACAAGAGTTAGAGAAACAAGACAGAACAGCTTGCCCGAGTGTACCCTCAAGCAAGAGAACTCTAACCCAAGACAGTGGAAGGCCATGGTACAGAGGTTATGGCCCTACCCAAGACTAGAGATCAATGGTTTGATTTTGGAGTTTCCTTCTCCTAGAAGAGCTGCTGACCATAGCTAGAGAGTCTCTTCTACCCTTGCCAGGAGGAAAGTAGCCAATGAACAATTACAGTGCCAAAGTTAACCACTTGGGTGAAAACTATATACTGTAAATATACACACACAAGAAGAACTATGAAATTACACAAATACGAGTATCTGAAGACATTTTGCATGGAAATTCATGAAATTATTATTGTATTTTGCATAGAAAAAGTTTAGATTTCTTTTAAATAGCTTTTGTGAAACATTTTTTTTTATGTATGTCGATACCTAGAATACACCAAATAAAGGTGATATAGTAAAAAAGTATTATGATTATATATTCTTATTGGGACAAACTCGTAATACAAAGCCACAGACATATTTCCACTGAACATAAATGACCTGTCTGACATTATTGAAAGAATATTAATACAATGTATGACATTTTTTGAAAAAAAAAGTTTAGTTACATTTTTCACCGGTAAAGTCAATTAAATAAAAATTACCTTCTGATGAAGGACAAACATACCTTATTAAATATAAAGAGAGTGTTTGGTAATCGTCAAATCATAACAATTCGAAATTTAGAAATAGATATAGACTGGTATTAGTTAATACATGTTGTCATAAAGTCTAAAACTTTACTGAAGACATCAGTTTCTGCAGAATTAAGCAAGAAAGTGTCACCGGTTCTCTGTACGTTTGACGACGACTGGGTTAAGTCTACACCACACTCACAGACACACCCAGATAGCCCTTGGGGGCTCTTAAATTAGCGCTTAATTAATCCAGCAATTTATTATAGAAGGGGCCGGGTGCTGTCTGTATTAATTTTGAGGCTCATTAAAAAGATTGTAAGGACAAGGTGTGTCTTCAGAATGAGTGGCCATGTGGATTTCCAAGTACCCAATGTTTTTTATAACTTTGCCACAAAGTTGGCAAACAACCCAGACGCCATCCCTTAGATTCTTTTCCTTGTGGACATTCCAAACATGTTTATTTCTGGCCCCGCACTGGGTAAATGACCTTCCGCAATACATGCATCTGTATGGTTTGATACCAGAATGTTTGTAAGAATGTATTTTCAGTGTGAAATTCCTTACGAAGGACTCTCCACAAGTAAGGCACTTGAAACGCTTTCCGTCGGCCTTGCTTCTTTCTAATGACTTGCGATGGGTACTAGGAGTCTCTTTGATGGTGCTTGAAGACATTTTATAATCTGCCCTTTGATACAGACAATGGCCACTTTCAACAATTGAAGCAGAGTAATTTCTATTTTGAGCCACTCAGGCACTGCTACGAATATCCTCTGAAAAAATACAGATGGTCAGAAACTGATTTGCAGATTATTATTATTAAACAAACCCTTCATAATTATCCTCCTTACTCAATAATTTTCAGTCTGCAAAGGACTTCATACCATTCGCATACTAAGCACATACATGCATAAATACATAAATTAAATACTATATTAAGAGGGAAGTTAGAAGAGAATACACAATGATAATATATGAACTATAAGGCAAGGGTTAAAAGCATATAGTTAGAAGCAATGGGGGAGAGATGTAAAATTTCGGGACAATGTCCGAAGTTCAGCAGGAAAAAGTGTAAGTGGTAGAGAAGAATTAGATTGGATTACATTGACTGGTGCTAGAGACTGCGAGGTCATTCAGCACCCAAGAAAAACTGGTGGAAAATTCAGTTGTAAAACCAGTAAATGGTGGTATGAGAAAATAGGTTATTTAGTAAAAAAAAAATATTTTTGGAGAAACTCTTGTACAGCTATAGAGGAGTATCAATAAGGGAATCTTAAACTTACCAGTAATGATAATGAAGAAGGGTTATAAAACAAAGAGGAAAAGGTGTGAAGATTATTCTAAAAAAAAAAAAAAATCATAACCAAGACACATGATCTGGAGTGAAAGGATTCCTCTGACAATGTAGTTTGTATTTTGAAGACACAGAATATTGGATATAGAGTACAGGCAAAATTGAATTAAGCTAGAGCAGAAGGACTTAGTATAAGGTTGATAAAGCTTTGAAAAGGAATTGCAGATATTAGGATTTCAACTAATAGGGAGAAGAGTGAAAAGACAGCAGGAGCTGATGAATTTTCAAATGATATGCTGAATGAGGATGTTGATAGTTTGAGTGGTTGATCAGGGTTTTATTTGATATGCCAATAAATAATGCAGGAGATGGTAGCCATTTTTTTAGAGGAATTGTGCAAATGATGATACAAGTATAAAATTTGACACTTTCTTTAAATCTGGCTATTTAGCCAATTGAAAATCCTAGACCTAGATGATGGCCATTTTTCAAGATGGCTTTCACCTGAAGTTAACAATTTTACTTAGAAGTATTTATACGTATCCGATTTACATGATCTATCTGTTTTTCATTTTGCAAGATTTGCAACACAAAATTCAAACCATACCACTGGTACTCCAGCTGCTATTGCTACCATGCACAGTTGCATAGAGATGTGCAGGGAACTGCTGACCATAAGCTCCTCCATTAACTTTGTTCAATACATTATTTTGCTTGTGTGCATGATCAATCACTAAGGCAGAGACTTGTGGATGACTAAATTCCTTTTGGGAAACTTCCTATCCTCAACTGGATATTGTTGATCACGTGACATAGTATCTCTGAGGTGAATTTGGTTCACTGTGCATAATTGACATTGCTATTTGCAATGTAGTCAGTCACCAGTTCTGAAAGTACTTAACCTTACAAGTTGAAGTTACTGTACATTATTTGAAGGAACGCATCAGGGGGAGTATGGTAAGCTCCATGTCCAACACCAAATTCTAGAAGTGAAACTGCGGGCTCTCTTTCCTCCGTTCTTTACATAAATCCTCAAAGATTTTATCTGTTATGTCAGACTCTTCAGAACAGTAATCTTGGTATGCCTTTTTCATAAGGTTGTACAAGCAGTGTTCTATTGCTCTTGTCTTGTCCTGGTGACACTGGATACACAAAGGTTAGACTCTGCTGTACCAAATGAGGCCACCTCTCCTTCCAAAATAGCATTGGTCCACTGCTGTCCTCTAGTAATGTTCCTTTATATCTCAGTGCAACCCCTTTTATATGAATTCCACGGAAAAGTATCATGAATTTGTCCTCTCCATTCTTGAGCCATTGTATTTCTTTGGCCAGAGCATACAATGGATAGGAAGCAGCAATGACAGGTGTCTGGCCTGGGTTCAAGAAAGCTAATGTATCACAGAGCTTCACCATGACATGCATCATCGTCGAAAGAATGAACTTGGTCTTGCCACAGAGGACTCATTGCTAAAAGTTTTGCAGTGTTTTTGGGTGCTCACTGAGAGTTTATGGGTTCTCGCCGAGTGAAGCCGTTTGTATGGAGCTCTGTTGAACACTCGCCCTGGGCCGTGTTTTTAGCTTACATTTTTCGTTTATGAAATCATTGAAAAGATTAGTTAAATGGATATATCTACACTGCGTAGACGAAGCCAGAACAGCCAAGTTACATATATCAAAATTGGAGGAGGCAATGAGAATTAGAGACGATGCTTTGATTGAACAAGATGCGAGAATTGCTAAATTAGAAAATCAAGTTGCGGTGCTTGGCGCACAGCAGAAAATTCCACCCAGACCACTGACCTCATTGAAAAAATTGATGATCTAGCAATAAATATGGAATCAATTAGGGTAACACTGACGGAGCCTAAACCAGAGCAAATAACATACGCTGACTAAGTTAAGGAAAAGAATCTACTGGTAATTAAATCAACAAACGCAACAACTAAAATTACCGACAAAAAAAAAAAATGAGGTCGAACTTGCACTTAAAGACATTCCAATTAATACGAAGTCAACTTCAAATGGAAATGTTGTTGTAAACTTTGAAAACAATAATTTCAGAGAGGAAGCAGCAAACAAGATTCAGAAATTGGTTGCCGACACAGACGAGAAAAATCGAAAAAAAAAAAGATATGCAATATATACAATGATGAAGATGAAGTAATAAATACCTTGATTAAAAGAAATCGTTGCCAGGACCAAATTCAAGGCATAGAAGAGAAGATAAGTGTGGTATTAAATAAAAGTGTTGCAGGTTGGGATACCCACTACATGTTGAAATGTTCTGAAGTTTTGAAGGCTATTCATGATAATGGTGACAACGTTATGTTGCGATGAGGTACTTATAACATACGTGATAGGTACCCTGTAGTCACCTGCTACTGTCAGAGGTATGGACATTTTTAAAACGATTGCAAGTTTAAGACTGATGATAAATTCTTCAGGAAATGTTTATAAAAACATTCCACCAAAGAATGTAATTCTCAACTGTCAAAGTGTATAAACTGCTCAAGTTAAACAAACCAAATGACCACATAGTAGATTCAAGAAATTGCAAAGCTTATGGCTTGAAATTGAAAAGACAAGCAGAAAATACTGGTCATGGATACTAAGTATGTCATAAACTGTGGATAAGTAAATGATATTTACAAATGGGACCCATTTGATGTTTCATCTTAAGAGAAGATCTCTCAAAAGTTTTTGTTATATTCATTTGGCTACAAAACCGCTCAACTGCCGTATTTAAGTATGGTAGAGAAAGGAAGGGGATATGACTAAAGCTATATTGGGAAAGCATTGCTATCCTACAGCATTTTCCTATTTAATAGAATATTTCTTCGACTTTGTAAAATTAAGTTGATTTGATATTTCTTCGTTTAAATAAAGGAGTTTTCATTCTTCATCTAGAGCATGTTTATCAGCATATTTCGCTGATATATGTTTTTTTGGATCCACAACATGATCGCCGATTCGCAGTTATCAATATTTACTCAGATAAGCATAAACATTATTAATAACCCGACATAAACATGATTCTCGAATGCTAAATAGCGAAAAAAAAAAACCGAAAATTAACAGATTTTTTCACTATCCAGTTGGGTATTGTCGATTTAAAAATCGAAAACTAAATATCACGTGCAGCTCAAGAACTTAATTGGGTATTATTATTATTATTATTATTATTATTATTATTATCATTATTATTATTATTATTATTAGCCAAGCTACAACCCTAGTTGGGAAAGCAAGATGCTATAAGCCCAAGGGCTCCAATAGGGAAAAATAGCCAAGTGAGGAAAGGAAATAAGGAAATAAATAAATGATGAAAACAAGTTAAAAATAAATCATTCTAAAATAGTAACAATGTCAAAACAGATATGTCCTATATAAACTATTAACAATGTCAAAAACAGATATGTCATATATAAACTATAAAGAGACACATGTCAGCCTGGTCAACATAAACACATTTGCTCCAACTTTGAACCTTTGAAGTTCTACTGATTCAACTACCCGATTAGGAAGATCATTCTACAACTTGGTAACAGCTGGAATAAAACTTCTAGAATACTGTGTAGTATTGAGCCTCATGATGGAGAAGGCCTGGCTATTAGAATTAACTGCCTGCATAGTATTACGAACAAGATAGAATTGTACAGGGAGACCTGAATGTAAAGGATGGTCAGAGTTATGAAAAATCTTATGCAACATGCATAATGAACTAATTGAACGACGGTGCCAAAGATTAATATCTAGATCAGGAATAAGAAATTTAATAGACCGTAAGTTTCTGTCCAACAAATTAAGATGAGAATCAGCAGCTGAACGACCGACAGGAGAACAATACTCAAAACAAAGTAGAATGAAAGAATAAAAACACTTCTTCAGAATAGATTGATCACCGAAAATCTTGTAAGACTTTCTCAATAAACCAATTTTTTGTGCAATTGAAGAAGACACAGACCTAATGTGTTTCTCAAAAGTAAATCTGTTGTCGAGAATCACACCTAAAATTTTAAAAGAGTCATACAAATTTAAAGAAACATTATCAATACTGAGATCCGGATGTTGAGGAGCCACCGTCCTTGACCTACTTACAATCATACTTTGAGTTTTGTTAGGATTCAACTTCATATCCCATAATTTGCACCATGCACTAATTTTAGCTAAATCTCTGTTAAGGGATTCACCAACCCCAGATCTACATTCAGGGGATGGAATTGATGCAAAAAGAGTAGCATCATCTGCATATGCTACAAGCTTATTTTCTAGGCCAAACCACATGTCATGTATATATAGTATGAAAAGTAATGGGCCAAGAACACTACCCTATGGAACACCGGACATGACATTCCTATACTCACTATGGTGCCCATCAACAACAACTCTTTGAGATCTATTACTTAAAAAATCAATAATAATGCTAAGAAACGACCCACCCACTCTCAACTGTTTGAGTTTGATAATAAAGGCCTCATGATTAACACAGTTAAAGGCTGCACTAAAATCAAGGCCAATCATACGAACTTCCTGACCACAATCTAGGGATTTCTGTACAGCATTGGAGATTGTAAGGAGGGCATCACATGCTCCAAGGCCTTTACGAAAACCATATTGCAAACTAGGGAATAGATGATTACCTTCAGCAAACCTATTAAGACGTTTTGCCAGAACACGCTCAAAAACTTTAGATAATATGGGAGTTATGGAAATTGGGCGGTAATCAGTTGGACTTGAGCTACCACAAACACATTTACATAGAGGAGTAACATTGGCAATCCTCCACCAAGTGCTAAGAGCTCCTCTTCTTGCTAACTTGCGCAAAATAACAGATAACTTTGGAGCTAAGAAATCTGCTGTCTTTATAAAAAACAATGGAAAAATACCATTTGGGTCTACTCCTCCATAAGCATTAAGGTCCACCTACAGAGTTTTAATTTCACGAGATCGAAAAGCTAAACTAGTTAGTTTAGCCTCAGGAAAACATGAATGAGGAAGTTCAAGTTTTTCATTACTCTGTTTACTGTCAAAAACATCAGCCAAAAGGGTTGTCTTTTCCTTTGGACAGTGAGTGACTGAGCCATCTGGTTTAGGTCAAGTAGGAACTGTTGCACCTACACAAAAGAGTGCAGATTTAAGGGTAGATCACCATTTATGTTCCTGAGTTGTAACAAAAAGGGTTTCTTTTATGGTTAAATTGTACTCCTTTTCAGTTGAGGCATAAACTCTCTGAGCAAAAGCTCGAAGCTGAGTATAGCTATTCCAGGTCAAATCTGATCTGTTACCCTTCCAAAGATGATAGGCCTCCTGCTTCTCCAAATAAGCAAGTCTACAATCATCATTGGACCACAGTTTGTCCATCACTTGGTACCTTAGCACACGAGAAGGGATACGCCTATCAATTATGTTGACTATATTCTCATTCAAAGGGACGAACAGGATCTATACTTCTATATAATTGTGACCAATTCAAGCACAAAAGATCATGCAAAATCCCATTCTAGTCTGCTTGGGATTTCATATAAATTTTACAAGAGTATGATATATCAGGGACAGGCTGCTCAGTCTTCACTACTAATGAAATCAAAGCATGATCAGATGTCCCAACTGGAGAATCAACCTCACTAGTTATAACGCCAGGGGAGTCAGTGTATACGAGGTCCAAGCAATTACCAGACCTGTGGGTAGCTTCATTTATGATTTTCTCACAGCCTGATTCAGAGGCAAAGTCTAATGCTCTTAAGTCATGGCGATTGGTAGGAGAGATAGAACTTAATCACTCCCTATGGAGAGCATTAAAATCATCAACAAAGACAAAAGAAGCCTTTGTATCATCTTCTTGTATCTTAGCCATAATGGTAAGAAGACAATCAAAGATAGAATCATCCATGTCTGGATTCCGGTAGATCGAACACAAATAAAAGTTGTGCCTGCCACAAACTTTTATTACCTGAATCTCATGACATCCACATTGATATCAGGATTATATGAGAAGCAGGGTACTCAGTCCTAATATACACAGCCATTCCCCTGGCCCTAGGGATGGCATCACGTTTCAACATTATTGGCTTCTTAAAACCAGTTATAAGGAGGTCAGATGAGTGCCTCATATTAGGAACCAGAGTTTGAGCACAAAAGAATATCCTACTGTCTGGACGCAACTGTAAGGTCTTGAATATTTGCATAAAGACCACAAATATTGCAATACAGAAGACGACATTGACGAAATCTAGGACATACTGGTCCCGGATTTTGCTCATTGTCTCCAGACAGCATAAGAATTAATAGAAATAAAAAAAAGAGACATCATACTTAAAAACTAGACTAACAAAAATTATAACAAAAACAATATGTACAGAATTATAAATAAAGTGATTGATGAAACCCATAGACTATAGTAAAAAGTTGGAAAAACTGGTCAACATGGAGGAGCCGATACACCATGCAAGGCTAAATACCCTCCAGGATAGCCACTTCAACTGAAGGGAGAACAGTAAGGATGGTTTTGAGAAGAAAAAGAATCAGAAAAGGAGAAGACAACCTCTTGATAAACCACCAGCCATCCATGGCCCTTCTATTAAGCCTGCCCAACACACCATTTAAAAAAAAACAAGAGGAAGAAAAAAAAATAATAAGATAAAATAGTGTGCCTGAGTGTACCCTCAAGCAAGAGATTGAAGATATTAAGGCTTTTAAGAGGAAATTGAAAACCTTCTTATTCTGCGAGTGCTTCGATAGTGACGATTTAACAGTAAGCAAGCGATACCCAATGTGAAATGCTGAATGCTCTCGAATGAACAGGATAAAACAACAGTGGAGGTCCTGTAGAGAGTTGGGTTCCCTCGCTGTACAGGACCAGAAAAAAAGCCCTTAAAGTAAAGTTAGTAAAGAAATGCTCACTTCAAATGGTTGGCTCCTCTTCTGCGTTGCATGGTGGGCTGACCCTGTGATGCTGACTTCATCAACTGATGAGGAGGACTTCCACCAAGAATACTCTTCTTCTAAGTGTGACAAGATTGAGTATGGTACTGGTAAGTACTGGCTTGCTACTGGAGGAGGATTGGGTTTTGCAATCTGTATGCTGGTCAAATATTGATATATGATTCTGGAAACACTAACTTTCTTAATGTTAATTTCTGCCAGCAGTTTGAGAAGTTCGTATTCATCGCCAGCATTTTCATTGCTTGGGTGTTGGAAAATGGACACTGTTTGAGTTGCAGTTGCAGTAGGATTATGATATATGTTGTCCACTGCTGCAGTAACTGTTGTGAACAGCTGCTTTCTCAACACAATGCTGTACAGAAATCCTTTGATTGTGGTCAGGAAGTTCGTATGATTGCCCTTGATTTTAGTGCTGCCTTTGACCGTGTTAATTATGAGGCCCTTGTTTTCAAACTCAAACAGTTGGCAGTGGTTGGGTCATTTCTTAGCATTATTATTGATTTTTTAAGTAATAGATCTCAAAAATTTGTTGTTGATGGGCACCATAGTGAGTATAGGAATGTGATATCCGGTGTTCCACAGGGTAGTGTTCTTGGCCCATTACTTTTCATACTATATACACATGACATGTGGTTTGGCCTAGAAAACAAGCTTGTAGCATATGCAGATGATGCTACTCTCTTTGCAACAATTCCATCCCCTGAATGTAGATCTGGGGTTGGTGAATCCCTTAATAGAGATTTAGCTAAAATTAGTGCATGGTGCAAATTATGGGGTATGAAGTTGAATCCTAACAAAACTCAAAGTATGACTGTAAGTAGGTCAAGGACGGTGGCTCCTCAACATCCGGATCTCAGTATTGATAATGTTTCTTTAAATTTGTATGACTTAAAATTTTAGGTGTGACTCTCGATAGCAAATTTACTTTTGAGAAACACATTAGGTCTGTGTCTTCTTCAATTGCACAAAAAATTGGTTTATTGAGAAAGTCTTACAAGATTTTCGGTGATCAATCTATTCTGAAGAAGTGTTTTAATTCTTTCATTCTGCCTTGTTTTGAGTATTGTTCTCCTGTCTGTCGTTCAGCTGCTGATTCTCATCTTAATTTGTTGGACAGAAACTTACGGTCTATTAAATTTCTTATTCCTGATCTAGATATTAATCTTTGGCACCGTCGTTCAATTAGTTCATTATGCATGTTGCATAAGATTTTTCATAACTCTGACCATCCTTTACATTCAGATCTCCTGGAAAATTCTGTCCTGTTCGTAATACTATGCAGGCAGTTAATTCTAATAGCCAGGCCTTCTCCATCATGAGGCTCAATACTACACAGTATTCTAGAAGTTTTATTCCAACTGTTACCAAGTTGTAGAATGATCTTCCTAATCGGGTAGTTGAATCAGTAGAACTTCAAAAGTTCAAAGTTGGAGCAAAAGTTTTTATGTTGACCAGGCTGACAAGAGTCATATTATAGTTTATGTATGAGACATATGTTTTTGACGTTGTTAATAGTTTATATAGGCCATATCTGTTTTGACGTTGTTACTGATTTTAGAATGATTTATTGTTAATATATTCTCTTCATTTATTTATTTCCTTATTTCCTTTTCTCACTGGGCTATTTTTCCCTATTGGAGCCCTTGGGCTTATAGCATCTTGCTTTTCCAACTAGGGTTGTAGCTTGGCTAATAATAATAATAATAATAATAATAATAGGGGGACAGATTGCTCAATTATCAACATACTGAGAAGCAATTGGCTCTCTTAGCTGTGCTGTTACCTTTTAGAACCCTGTCATATGATACACTGAGCCCATTCTCATTGAGATTTTCAATGGTTTGTTTCTTCCTCGTCTTGGCAAGCACATAGAGGCCCATATAGACTGCAAAAGGTGTTTCACGGTCCTTGGCATGCCTGTTGACATGGGCTCCCTCCTTGTATGTCTCAAAGCAGTTGTGTTATAGGAGTTGTCAGATTTTTAAGCCATGCTTTTTTGTGAGACAAACCAGTATACTAAGTCATGGTGTTCAGTATCCTATAATTTGGTTATATAAAAACTAGAACCAAGACTCACCATGAAAAAGGGTCGTATAAGTATTGGAAAAAATATTTAAACTTTCAATAAAATAACGAATTGTATGTAGACATTCCCACCCACGTTAACCACAAAAGATCCGACTCCCTATATACAGTATGTATATCATCAAAGTAATTGTATCTCGAAACTTAAATAAGTGTACGTTACTTTACTTTTACTTTAAAGGTTACTTTCCTGGTCCGATAAAACAGGGACAACATTGAATTTAGATAATGAAGAATTTGTTTGTTCAAAATTAATATTGTGTTTTAGTTACACTCTCAATAGCGAGATAGACAATCACGATTATAGTAAGTTATAGAAACTAAGAATTTAATATTCTAAGGATTTCTTTTGGGAAGTTTTAATCAAGAAATACTTTTTGAAATCTCTCACTGGTGCTCTCTTGAGAGAGAGAGAGAGAGAGAGAGAGAGAGAGAGAGAGAGAGAGAGAGAGAGAGAGAGAGAGAGAGAGAGAGAGAGAATTTTATTATGAATTTTATATACATGCAGTATACTTTATATACTTTAAACAATAAAATATCTTAGTGAAAATCTTAAAACGTTATAAAACCGATTACTATCTAATATCCTATAAAAATTTTCTTTTTTACAGTACCAAATAGTCCAAGTAAGTTGGCAAACCGGATTGGTGCTATTTTACTGTACTATAGAGGGGTTGTGTTGTGCTGATACGAGAGGTATTCGTAGCTACCTTGAACGAGTTTAAATTACTATAGATAATAATTCTCGTAACCTGAAAAAGTTATTTTAGATTTGCAATTAACTGCTACACATTTTGTCCCGGAAAACGAATGCT
>NC_090730.1:158264254-158301754 GCF_036898095.1 Palaemon carinicauda | reverse complement strand
TAGGTCAAAAGTCAAGGTCAAGGTCAAGGTCAAGGTCGAGAAATAAGATGCCGTGGCAGAGGTCTGCGTTCTACTGAGTGCCCCTCTATACTCAATTTTTTTTTAATGGGGCGCATTTCCACCGACTCGCAGCGGCGCCCTTTTAGCTCGGAAAAGTTTCCTGCTCTCTGATTGGTTAGAATTATTTTGTCCAACCAATCAACGATCAGGAAACTTTTCCGGGCTAAAAGGACACCCCCTGCTAGTCGGTGCAAATCTGCCTCACTAAAAAGAATTGACTATAGATCCTTTCATTCTTAGTTCATTTTCCATACCTAAATTACTACTTTTCATGATATGATTTGAAATATCATTTGATAATTGTTATCGATCATCGTTCTATGAATGTATTCATTTTTATAAGCAAGAAAAATAGTGAAAACATATATCTTTGCAATAATATTTTTTTTTTAGTATTCTTTCCGTTCTATAATAGTATTCTTGTTGTTCTCGAAATTATAATTATGACATAATTCTGTCTAAAAATATCTTAGTTAAGCCTGTCTAAAGTAGAATATAAATTTCACTACATAATTTTCTTAAGAATGTACAATTAGAATTTATTGGCAACAAGTCCCTGCTGCTCTGAACTTATGAAAAATTAGTCTCTCTCATAACAGGTGGGATTTGTACAATCTACGGTGCAGGCAATGGACACTATGGAAATGAGGGCTACAGTTTCTTTGCCTTCCCAGATATTCCTCCTTCAGATGATCTTGAAGATATTTCTCTGTTTAAACCGACATACGCGGCTGCACCTTATGGTTCACAGTATGTATGAGAAAGCTAAGCAAACCATTATGAATCCAGAATACAAATTTCAACTCTAAAAGTTGTTGCTTTGGAAGTGAAGAGCTTCAACAAATCCACTCCGACAAACATTTTCATTATTATTATTATTATTATTATTATTATTATTATTATTATTATTATTATTATTATTACCTGCTAAGCTACAACCCTAGTTGGAGAAGCAGGATGCTATAAGCACAAGGGCTCCAACAGGGAAAATATCATTATTATTATTATTAATATTATTATTATTATTACTACCTGCTAAGCTACAAACCTAGTTGGAGAAGCAGGATGCTATAAGCATAAGGGCTCCAACAGGGAAAATAGCCCAGTGAGGAAAGGAAAGAAGGAAAAATAAAATATTCTAAGAAGAGTACCAACATTGAAATAAATAAGAATAAACCAGATTAATGGGAGTGTCTGTGAAGGCAAAGGGAAAATGAACAGTAACCAGAGAGATGGATCCAATGTAGTGCTATCTGGCCATTCAAAAGACCCCATAACTCTCTAGCGGTAGTATCTTAATGGGTGGCTAGTGTCCTGGCCAACCTACTACCTCACATATGATGAAGGATGCTACAGTAACAAGAGGATGACAAATAAACTTAAATTTGAGACCTATTTCATCGTATTGAGATTAGTGATGATATATGGATCCAATACATTGAAATTGGGGAGCAAAAGCAAGAACGAACAGAAAAGAGGATGCTGAGATGGATTTTTGTTGCACTCAGGGTGTATGTCAGTTCAATAGAAGGTAGTATAAATGGGGTCCCCCTTTAGCCATCTTTTTTTCAAATATCTGCATGGGGTCTTCAGAATATCATGTTTTTGCTTGCTAGAGGTCGCCATCCATAGGCTAGTTCCAGTTTATGTTTTTATAACTGTAACTTCAATAAAAAAAAGAAAAAAACCGATCTCCCACAAACACTTTCATGAGCTAATTAATTCAACTTCCATTATTCTATTCTATTTTTTCTTGTTAGCACTGGCTAAAACCTTCCATTGGTACTCACCATTCTCCAGAAAAAAAAATTATAAAATACATACGGTAATGCTTTGGGGTATAATTAAGTACCAATTGAGGATTCATGATGACTATATATGATGATAAATGATTTAGTCCATACACTAAAAAGGGCATCTGCCTCATCGATGCATCATATGTAATAATTCAGGCCAACTTAATGATGGGCAGCATCTTGAACCACTGATTGGTTCATCTGCCATTAAGTACTGTATAATTCTCTTCACCTCTTGATTATGAAGTTCTAGCTAATCATATGCTGAGGGCCCATATGCATTCACTGGAAATGAGGTATGTTCATAATTTTTTTGACTATTTGCATCACAGAGTTGAATTCTCTACTTTTATCACTTCTTGACACTTTTGGACAGCCAAATTTAGCAGTGGAAGAGGACAAAGTATGGGAAATGGAACTTTCCATTTTATGACACATTTTGTAAGCATGGGTGTTCTGGGTGAAGGCATCCACGAATAAAAATACATAATTGTTTTGCATCTTGGGAATAGTGACATAGATGGCTAAATTAAACAGTACCCTTAGTGGCACTATCTCACTTGCAGTTACCTTCTTAACTCTTCTTTCCTTACCCCTGTAAAAGCGATAGCACTATCCTCACTCATCCCATCTGTAGGAAGCACATTAAAGGAATTTCCACCTACTACCATAATCGTAATATCGTGTTGTCAAATAAGTCTAGCTCCAAAATACATCTGATCCTTGGTATACTTAAGGTCATTACTATAAAAATGTCATGCATAAAACTTTGCAATCCCACCTTAAACAGCTTTCGTGCCGCGTGGCTTGTTCTTATGCAAGATGTTCCTGGCATATAGGGAGCGACTGGTGTTATGGAAGACTCAAGGTAATTCTTTGCTCTAGAAGACACTCTGCCCTCTGTATATGATTTCTCTTGTTATCTTACCTTTAATGTTTACTTATACTAACAGTACCCAAAGCCATCTTACAGGGTCACTGGATAGGCCTTTCGGTCTCATGTGGGACACCATCATACCTCTTTGTCTTCCCCACTTGTGGTACGGGGAACACTTTGATGCCATGAACAGGCTACCTATTGTCCTTGGAAGTTAACAGCATATCCAGAACTGCGCTATTCATAATAATTTGTGTGGCGCTCACGATGTCGGCCAATGTCCAGTTGCCGTTATACAATATTACAAAAATGAGGATTTACGATCCTCATAGTATGCTTACGGGCAATTGCCTTCTTATCACCCTTGGGCAGACGCGCACTCATGATTGCGAAGCTTTTGTAATCTCTGCATATAGAGATCGGGAAACTGAGGATGGATTCTCATGCTCGAATTCTCGGCTGATAAGTCTCCTTCATATCGCCATTTTTTTTTTTTTTTTTTGGCATGTGTCTTCTGCAAGTAACTGTGATGGATGTATTGTTTTCTCTTGTTCTTGTCACCCATGCGCGACAATTTTGAAGTCTCTCAAGAAGACTTATCTATTGAAATCCTTATTTGGGATGTTGGTTATTGAATGGCTTGACCTCGACTGTAACTCGAGTAAATTCTGAATAACTACATGGGATTACAGTTTCTTCATCAACTCCACTACTTACGATAGCCAATTCTCTCTCGTACCCCATAGCAACAGCTGCCAGAGACTTCATCGTTATCTTTGTTGCCATGGTGCATATTATCTTTGCCAGATTTACATTGACAAAATGAACGATGGAAGATTATCAATAAGTGACGGTCTTATTGGATACTTTTATCTATTATCTAAACACTTATACAAGGTCACACATGAAAGGGCTCTAACAAGGTGGGCCCTTGCTTTCACGACAACTCCCCGCCATTAGGCAGTGGCTCCTCATAAAGTGATGCGCGAGGTACATGATGGAAATGCTGACAATACTAAAAACTTAGAAATATCCTCCAACCGATGATTCAACTTTCGAGCAATTTTATACTTGACAACACCTCAATGATCAAACGCTTGTTAGATAAAAATCCAGGGCCTGGAATATATGTATGTATGTATGTACATATATATATATATATATATATATATATATATATATATATGTATGTATGTATGTACATATATATATATATATATATATATATATATATATATATATATATATATATATATATATATATACATGTATATGTATATATACATATGAATATATGTATATATATATATATATATATATATATATATATATATATATATATATATATATATATATATATATATATATGTTACAGTCAATATCTAAATCCAGGCCATTTGTAAAGTGACTGAACTTTTCAGGCAATATGTGAATTGCCTGGTTCACCCAGTCAATCTACAAATCAGCTAAAAAATGCAGACAATTCATAAATTGACTAAAATTCTAATGGATTTTCTTGGCATATTGACTGAAATGAACCCTAGTATGGATATTCGGTCAGTTTACCTCTTGAAACTTTGTGCTGTTGTCTGGGTAGTTTATTATTGTGCGTGTGTGAAAGACCATTGCTAACATAGAAAGTATGGCGTGTTCTGAGGAAGTATTTTTTTCTTTTTTTTTTTACGAAAATCAGTTGTTGAAGTAAAACTCGGATTCAAATTCATTACTGCTGCTTAAAATTGAATACTAGAGTCTGATAGAGGAACTCAAAGTAGCATCATCTGCAAAAAAATAAATTGAATCGACAGTATTACATCCTTGGAAATTATGATGTTCTTTACTGTGGTGACGTTGAAAAGACAAAATGATAGAAATCAAGAACCAATTTATTTTGTGCAAATTGATGATAAGTTTGACACAAGAAAACGTATTCATATTACTTTGGGACATGGTGGAAGACATAAAATAATCAAGGTTTTATCAAGATATGCAAATGTTACTAGAGATACTGTAGGACTGTTCAAATCTTTGTGTTCAGTGTCAAAAGAAACGGAAAAGATTTACGACCAATTTTGTCAAATCAGGTGGATGTTGTTGACATGCAGTCTTGTATGAAAGGTAAATATAAGTGGATAATGATGTATCAAGATCACTTAAAAAAGTATTGCTTATTTTGCCCCTAAACTTCCAAAATGGCCGCTGATGATGCATTCCAACAAATGGACATATTTTTAATGTTTGGACCACCTCCAATTCTTTAAAGCAATAATGGTAGTAAATTTACAACATTTGACATTCGGAACTTAACCTTGTTTGGCCAGACTTGTTAATGTTTCATGGTAAACCAAGGATAAACTTTACGTAAAAAAAAAAATACTTCCTCAGAACACTCCATACTTTTTATGTTAGCAATGGTCTTTCACACACGCTCAATAATAAACTACCCAGAAAACAGCACACAAAGTTTCAAGAGGTAAACTGACCGAATATCCATACCGGGGTTCATTTCAGTCAATATGCCAAGAAAATCCATTAGAATTTTAGTCAATTTATAAACTGTCTGCAATTTTTAGCTGATTTGTAAATTGACTGGGTGAACCAGACAATTCACATATTGCCTGAAATTTCAGTCACTTTACAAATTGCCTGGATTTAGATATTGACTGTAACATATATATATATATATATATATATATATATATATATATATATATATATATATATATATATATATATATATACATATATTCATATGTATATATACATATACATGTATATATATATATATATATATATATATATATATATATATATATATATATATGTATATATATGTAGGCAGTAAATTGGCCAGGGCACAAGCAGCCCATAGAGATACTGCCACAAGAGAGTTAAGGGGTCCTTTGACTGGCCAGACAGTACTACATTGGATCCTTTTCTCTGGTTATGGTTCATTTTCCCTTTGGCTCTACATACACCGAATAGTCTGGACTATTCTTTACAGATTCTCCTCTATCCTCATACACCTGAAAACACTGTGATTATCAAACAATTCTTCTTGCCCAAGGGGTTAACTACTGCAATGTAATTGTTCAAGGACTACTATTACACAGGCCGTGCACATCCAAATTCCTTTGCTCCCCCACCGGAAGCCAGTCCAGTTTGCCACGAGGAGTGGAGGTGGAAGGTTTTGTTGCTCCATCTTTCGCGCGTGGCTGCATTTAGAAGTGGATAGTGTTTGTTGTCATAGGTTATTGCTGATTTTGTTTGTTTGTTTTGTTCTTCATAGGTAATTTCCTTCATAGGTATTTTCTTGTTGATTTTGTGTATTCAAAATGCCGAATAAGTGTGGTGCTGTTAACTGCAACGGTAATGTGACGACGCCGAGTAAGGTTGCGAACTCAAAGGCAGGTTGGAAACGACTGAGTTATATTATTGTAGAACTCTCTCCTTATATACAAAACCTCAAGGCAACAGGACATAACAAGTTCACAAGACAGACAATATTACAGAGGAAAAACCAGACATGAATTTTCATGTTCCTTTTAGTGCGAGGGAAGAGCGAAGATACAAGCATATTATATACAAAAGGAATTATGTACAATTGTGTGAAACACGGTTGGTACATGGCTCCCCCCCTAAAAATGACATACTGTACATGTTAAATAGGGCGCGCTGATCTAGAGAGGCAAACTGTAGGCGGGTCATCTGGCAGAAGATAAGCAGGTTTTAGACGATCAATGGAGACCCAGTCTTCTTTGCCCCGAATGTTTAGGAGGAATGCTTTCGGACTGCGTCGGATCATGAGGAAAGGGCCCGTGTAAGGGGGCGTTAGTGGTGGCTTGCTAGTGTCGTTGCGCAGGAAGACGTGCGTTGCAGAGTGCAAGTCCGTTGGTATGTGATGCTTCGCTGGGGGCTTGTAAGTCTGGCGGCACGGAGTAAATTTTCCCACGACGTGACGTATGCGCTGGAGATCGTCGGAGGAGGTTGTAGAAGGAAAAAATTCGGCAGGGACGACCAACTGGTCGCCATACACCATTTCAGCTGCCGAGACGTTGAGGGCGTCTTTAGGAGTGGTCCTTAGTCCCAGGAGGATCCAGGGAAGCTGAGTAAACCAGTTGCAATCCTTGCAGCGGGACATCAAAACTGCTTTGAGGGTGCGATGAAAACGTTCAACCATTCCATTGGCAGCGGGGTTGTAGGCCATTGTCTGATGTAGGGTGATGCCCAGGAGATTCGCTAATGACGTCCACAATTGAGAGGTGAAAGTGGTTCCCCTGTCAGAAGTAATATGCTCAGGGATACCGAATCTTGAAATCCATCCAGAGAGTAAGGCAGATGTACATGAGGCGGACGTTGCAGTTTCCATGGGAATGGCTTCAGGCCAACGAGTGGAGCGGTCGATGACGGTAAACAGGTAACGATGTCCTTGTGATGTGGGTAGGGGGCCTACAACGTCGACGTGAATGTGTGCGAAACGACGCTGAGGTTGAGGAAAGGTGCCCACTCCTGAATCCGTGTGTCGATGTACTTTGGAAGTTTGGCAAGAAGTACAGGCACGGACCCAATCCTTAGCATCCTTAGAAATGCCGTGCCAAATGAACTTTGCCTTCAGCAGCTGTGCAGTAGAACGGTAAGAGGGATGTGAAAGGCCGTGAATGAAATCAAACACCTGTCGGCGCATGGGAGCAGGAATCCAAGGTCGCGGTCTACCAGTACTGACGTCACAGAGGAGGGTGGTGTTGGAGTCTTCAAGGGGAAAGTCTTCCCAACGGAGGGACGTGCAGGATGTCCTACAAGCTTGATACTCTGGATCCTGTCGTTGGGCTTCAGCCAGGGCATTGTAATCCAATTCCAGTTAAACGGCAGCCAACGTGTTTCTTGACAGGGCATCGGCAACAGGATTCATTTTCCCAGGGACGTATTGGAGGGTGCAATTGTATTCAGCCACGGCGGAGAGATGTCGGCGTTGACGGTCGGACCAGGCGTCAGACTGTCGAGTGAAGGCGTGCACCAGAGGCATGTGGTCTGTGCGAATGACGAAGGGCGTACCTTCTAAGAAATGGCGAAAGTGACGGACAGCCAAGTGCACCGCCAGCAATTCTCGATCGAAGGTAGAATAACCCGATTCTGCCTTGGACAGTTTTCTGCTGAAGAAGGCCAATGGGTGGGGCGAGCCTTTGACCACCTGCTCGAGTACTGCACCAATAGCGACGTCGCTGGCATCGGTGGAGAGAAGGAGAGGGGCGTGTGGGATAGGAAAAGTGAGAGCCGCAGCAGTTGATAGGGCCTTCTTTAAATTGGAGAAGGCTGCTTCTTGAAGGGGAGCCCACTTCAGGTCCTTCGGCTTGCCCTTGAGGGAGGCGTAGAGGGGAGCAAGAGTGGCGGCAATGGCTGGCAGAAAATGGTGATAATAGTTGATCATGCCCAAGAATTCCTGCAGAGCTTTGACGGTCGAGGGCGCGGGAAATTCTGAACGGCTGCTACCTTCTCAGGGAGGGGTTGGACACCTTCAGGAGTGATGCGGTGCCCTAAGAACGATACTTCGTTGGCGCCAAAGGTACACTTGTCGTACCGGACTACAAGGCCGTTTTGTTGCAGGCAGTCGAGTACGATGCGCAGGTGATGGAGGTGTTCCTCTTTTGAGGAGGAGAACACAAGTATGTCGTCCACATAACATACACAGAAAGGGAGGTCCCCTAAGATGCCATCCATGAGACGTTGAAACGTTGCCCCAACATTACGAAGGCCAAAACAGGAGTAATTGAAGGTGTATGTACCAAACGGAGTGGTGATGGCGGTCTTGGGGATGTCTTCTGGGTTCATAGGCACCTGATAATACCCCTTCAGGAGGTCGAGCGTAGAGAAAACCTTCGCTTTGCGCAGGTAGGAGGTCACGTCGGCAATGTTTGGGAGGGGGTAGTGATCCGGTTCTGTTTGCATGTTCAGGCACCTGTAATCCCCGCACGGACGGAGGGAGCCGTCTTTCTTCAGAACGATGTGTAAGGGTGACAACCATGGGCTGGAGGCCTTTTGGCAAAGGCCCATTTTCTCCATTTCGGCGAACGTCTGTTTGGCGGCTGCCAATCGTTCCGGTGCCAGACATCTGAATTTTGCGAAGACTGGGGGTCCCGTCGTCTTGATATGGTGATAAATACCATGCTTCGCAGGAACCGTGGGCGTTTGGCGAAGTTCTGGACGGAAAACTTCCGGGTACGACGTGAGGAGGGAGGCGTAGGCATCCGTGGGTGCGCTGATGTGTAGAGCGAGGTTAGAGGGGGCGGGTTGAAGAGGTGTCGACAAGTACGAGTCTGCATTGACCAATAGTCGGTGGGCGACATCGACCAGAAGATGGAAATGAGAGAGGAAATCCGCACCGAGGATTGGCATTGTGACGTCAGCAACGAGAAACTTCCAATTGAATTTACCGTTTCCGAACGATAATGTGAGGTTCTCGTACCTGAAGGTGGGTATCGCAGATCCGTTGGCAGCTACTAAGCGGACGTCGGCAGATGTAGACAGACTACGTCATGCCTTGAAGAGTTTCCTTGGCAAAAGAGAACGACAAGCACCCGTTCCTACCAAAAATCGCACGCCCGTTCTTGCACCCTGTAAAAAGAAAAGATTAGAAACATGGGAGGCCACCGCCACAAGCGATGGCCTACTTACACGTTTTTTGGCCACTGACAATCCTTGGCACATTTCTTCGCAGTTGCCCCGAATCTGAAGTGGTAGTAGCAAAACTGCGGTGGATGGGAGGTAGTAAGTGGCTGTAGAAGTCGTTCGTTAGGGCGCGAGCGATTGGTGGGTGGTGGGCGGCTTTGTCGCCGCTTCTGCACGTCACGGGGCAGGTGTGTATGTCCTACGGCATTCATGTCAGCTTCGGTTGACGTTGAATAGGCATCCTCGTCGTCAGGGGTGGAGGCGTTGATGGAGGTCTTGAAGTGGCTGTCCATAAGGGCGTCGGCTTTGGTCATGAAGTCCTTTATGGGTAAACTATCGACATCGGGTATGGCAGCGCATACAGGTTCAGGTAAACGGCGTATCCAAAGGGCACGAAGTAGGTTCACCTCACGAGGAGAGCCGTCTGCGGCAGGTTGAAGGCGAGCGATACTGGTCATTTCCCTGAGGGCAAGCGAAGCCCTTTGGTCCCCCAGCGAGAGCTGAAAAAGCTTTGCTATACGGGCGGCTGGCGACGGCGAGTACTGCTGCAGAAGGTATGATTTGAGGGCGTCATACGCTATTGGGGTGTCTCCTTGTTCACAAAGCCAGTCGGATATTTCTGGGAAGGTGTCCTCGGGTATCGCCGTGAGAACATAATCCGCTTTGGTGGTTGAGCGAGTCACGCCCCTGATACGGAAGTGGACTTCTGCACGTTGAAACCAAGCAAACGCCTCTACGGTGGCGAAAGGTGAAAGTTTCAATGGGTCGGCCGCATCGCCAACTGCTGTAGTAGAGTCCGTCTCCGTCATAGTACCAACCATGGAAGGCAGTGGGAGCGAGTCGACTTCCGGGGTCACCAATGTGACAGCGCCGAGTAAGGTTGTGAACTCAAAGGCAGGTTGGAAACGACTGAGTTATATTATTGTAGAACTCTCTCTTTATATACAAAACCTCAAGGCAACAGGACATAACAAGTTCGCAAGACAGACAATATTACAGAGGAAACACCAGACTTGAATTTCCATGTTCGTTTTAATGCGAGGGAAGAGCGAAGATACAAGCATAATATATACAAAAGGAATTATGTACAATTGTCAGAAACACGGTTGGTACAGTAATAATAATTAGGATAACAGGTGCCGAGTGTTTTGACTGCCAAAAGACCATTATGAAAGGCAGAAGTGGCTTGATGCGATACCACTACGTGAACTTTGTTGTTGATTCCGACACCTTTCTCATTTGTGAGAAACACTGGGGTGCTAATCCTCCTTTTATCAAATTGCCTGGTGGATCTTCACGACCTGTGATCCCTCCCAGTGTCTTTAATGTGCCAGCTTCATGTCTGTCATCTTCAAAACCTGTACTTCGCCCAGAGAAGACTGAAAACAAGAAACTGAGGCATTTTCTTCCGAAATATACGATTTCCTCATTTGATGCTTTTAGTCCTGGACGTGCCCTACGGAAATAGTACAAGAACTTAAGTTATTTCAAGATCGGAAGAAAGGTTAGTGTGCTGGTTCATGACAGAAAATTTCTGTGAGTGCAGCCTTTCTGTGATTGTCGAAAACACGCCCGCGTAGTGTAGCCTACTGATCTGCCATGGATTCAAGAAGGGCATTATTGTATCACTGGGTAAGACACTTCCTCCCAACAATAGTTAGAGGTTGTATAGTCAGTTCGCCGAAGCTGTGCGCTTAGCAATTAACTATGACATCCCGTTTGACAAAATAATTGAGAATGTTGTCACTCAATTTCAAACCCACATGTCAGCCTGTGTGAACACCGAGAATGAAAAGAAGCTGGTATTTTTGACATGTCAGTTGGAACTTGTATCACAGAAACAGTTTTCCATGAATGATTATTGTTTTGCTCTTGAATCATACCCCAAGTGTAATTAGGAATAGCTCAGAGACTTTTTTTTTGCTGCTGCCAAGCAAACGCCACCTGCAGTACATCACTTCATCTATTGACAAGGATCAGGTGATGAGGGAAACATATGCCAAAGTGAAGACACAGCAGCAGAAGAATGTATTCTTCTTGATATGTGAAGTAGAAATTCGGGTAACTGTTGAATTTTCTGGTGGGATTCTGAGTGGCATGGCAGTGAACAAGCCAGACTGAACAATGCTATATATCATGATGACGCTGCACAGAGGACCTATTATGATTTCTGTGATACCCATCCACAAGCTCACATCAGCATACCAGCTTGAGCGTGTGAAGGAGGCAACAGCTGCTGTTGAAAGGACAGGTGGGCGTGTCATCGGGTCTATCACAGACAACCACAAGACAAACCAGCAGTACTGTAAGCTGTTTGATTATCTGGGTGATTGCCATGCCACAGCCAAGCATCGTCTTGACAAAGAGCGTGTCTGGTTTCTCTTTTTTGACAGTACATCACTTCATCTGTTGACAAGCATCAGGTGATGAGGGAAACTATGCCAAAGTGAAGACACAGCAGCAGAAAAATGTATTCCTCTTGATAGATGAAGTACAGATTCGGTCAACTGTTGAATTTTCTGGTGGGGTTCTGAGTGGCATGGCAGTGAATAAGCCAGACTGCAAGACCACTTCTATGCTATGTATTATGATGAAGTCACTGCACAGAGGACCTAGTATTATGATTTCTGTAACCCCCATCCACAGGCTCACAGCAGCATAGTAGCTTGAGCGTGTGAAGGAGGCAACAGCTACTGTTGAAAGGGCAGGTGGGTGTGTCATCGGGTCTATCACAAGCAACCACAAGATAAACCAGCAGTACGGTAAGCCGTTTGATTTTCCGGGTGATTGCCATGCCACAGCCAAGCATCCTCTTGACA
This sequence comes from Palaemon carinicauda, assembly GCF_036898095.1. Classification (NCBI taxonomy): domain Eukaryota; kingdom Metazoa; phylum Arthropoda; class Malacostraca; order Decapoda; family Palaemonidae; genus Palaemon; species Palaemon carinicauda. Next base: position 158,289,539 of record NC_090730.1, on the reverse strand, counting down.
AAGAGCGTGTCTGGTTTCTCTTTTTTGACAGTACATCACTTCATCTATTGACAAGGATCAGGAGATAAGAGAAACATATGCCAAAGTGAAGACATGGCAGCAGAAGAATGTATTCTTCTTGATAGATGAAGTACAGATTCGGCCAACTGTTGAATTTTCTGGTGGGGTTCTGAGTGGCATGGCAGTGGACAAGCCAGACTGCAAGGCCACTTTCATGCTATGTATTATAATGAAGTCACTGCACTGAGGACCTAGTATTATGATTTCTGTGACCCCCATCCACAGGCTCATAGCAGCATACCAGCTTGAGCGTGTGAAGGAGGTGGCAGCTGCTGTTGAGAGGGCACGTGGGCATGTCATCGGGTCTATCACCAACAACCACAAGATATACCAGCAGTACTATCAATGTTTGATTTTCTGGGTGATTGCCATGCCACAGCCAAGCATCCTCTTGACAAAGAGCGTGTCTGGTTTCTCCTTTTTGACAGTGCATCTTCTGAAGTACATCCGCTATAACCGGATCAGAAGGGCCAGAATATCAGTCTTGACAATAAAACAACAGCATCATTTGCTGACGTCAAGAAACTGTACAAGTCGAAGAAAGGCAGTATTCTGAAGACTACTCCCCTCACTGAATTTGCTGTTAACCCCTTACGACTTCAACTACAAAATGTGCAGCATGTTTTGTAGGTCTTCAATGAAAAAGTTGTGGCTTCATTGAAGCTCAGAGGATGTCATGACACTGCTAGGTTCATCTAAATCATCCTCAACTGGTGGACTTTAGTGAATGTATCTGGGAATGGGCAAGATCAGCCCATGAACGATCAATATCGAGCTGTTTAGGATCCCCAGTCAACCAGCCTGCAAACTTTCCTGTTAATTTTCCAAGAGGCTTCTTCAGGACATGGACCAAATCGAATCAAGTGTTTCACCCATGATATCAAAAATGCACTAGTGCAGACTATGCAGGGACTGATTGCCGTTTTCCACTACTTGTTCAGAAACGCTGACTTCCATAATGTCCAGCTGCGCGAGATCCAGAGTGACTGGCTTGAGGGGGAGTTCTAAGTTCACCATCAATCAACTGGAGCAAACTCTTTCATGACCACGGGGGATGTGTTCTCCGTATGCAAGCAGCGTCTCACGAGATATACTGCCGTAAACCTTCAGTCCATTGATGGCCACCCTATGTCGAAGAAATATATCTGCTTGGGAAATGCAATTGACCTAGAGGATGCAGCCTCTATTGAGAGGTGCACCACAGATATGACACTGACTGTGAATGAAGAGTGCAGTGCGGCCTACGTGGCGGGTGGCTTGAGACGAAGTACGCGGACGATGTGGTCTTCAGCGCCGAGGAACCTCTTGTGATCAGTGACGTTAAGGACTTTATTGAGACAGTGTCTAGAGGTTCCCTGACAACTCCACATGTGTGCACTTTTGATCTTGTCAGATGTGGACTGTGTTTCATCAAGGTAGCCCGTCGTCGTCCCTGCTGCAAGAAAAGACTGATGGAGATCTTTTCGAGACTAGCCAGCTTCAGTGGGATTGACATTGACTGTCCCAAGATGTTCCGTCGTGTGGCAAATGTTCTTCTGTATGGACCCCACAACCTAGAGAAAGACCAGTAAAAGAATGCACTTTTTCTCCAAACCTCTGTAAAGAAGGCCCGGCTCACTGACTAATCGCTGTAGTCTGGTAAGCTTTTGCTTCTATGTCTGTTTATTTGTGTGAATGTTTGTTTGTTTGCAATCACAAAGGTTTAGCTATAATCCATTGTGTAAAATGTAAAACAACAGCAACTTGGGTTCCTTTAAAGTGTCCACTAACCTCAAACAATAATACATGTTCACTCCAGCTGAAATTGGTAATTCAAAGCATAACATTGCCTTAAAAATAATTTCTTATTTCCCTATAAAAGTTTATATTAACTTATGCTGCATTGAATAAGTCAATAGTTGATGTACTTGTCCTAAAAATAATGTTATATTTCTAGTTTTGATATATATGCCAAATATGGAGTGTTAGGTTACAAAGGAAGCAATGGCCTCCATTAGCGGAGCCAGCAATCTGGGCGTGCACATCCTGTATAATAGTAGTCCTTGATATACAGTATATATAGATATATATATGTATATATATATATATATATATATATATATATATATGTATGTGTGTATATATATATATATATATATATATATATATATATATATATATATACACCCTATCAACATCGATCTCTGGCCCAACGAATCATTTTCAATAGTGCTAACTAAATGCTAATATAAGAACACTTAATATCTATTTGATTATTTAGCCCACTCATTAACTTCTAAATTAATCTAGATACTAATATCACTGTGAATAGAATCTGCTTTATATTCACCTTCAGTGTCTTTAGTAAACTCTTTACATTTAAATTTCTCTCTGCAGATACGTCAAGGAGAACGCTGTCAATGGAATTTATGCAAACGATGATATGTATAGTTCAAGTATTGATTCACAGCAACCCTGGTGGATTGTTGATCTCCTGGAGGTACGAATTATTCATCAAGTCCAGATTTTTACCAGACAATTATGCTGTCAGGCGAGACTTCATGATGTTGGGGTAAACAAATAATGTTTTCTTGAAAAAGAATGCTTTCTTAACCTACAGGCACACACATACATACATACATATATACATATAATATATATGTTTATATATAATATATATATGTATATATATGTATATATATATATATATATATATATATATATATATATATATATGTATATGTGTGTGTGTGTGTATGTATGTGTGTGTGTTTATGTTATTATTATTATTATTATTATTATTATTATTATTATTATTATTATTATTATTATTATTATTATTATTACCTAAACAGGATGCTGTAACCCCAAGGGCTCTACAGGAAAGATAGCCGAGTGAAAAAAGAAAGTAAGGAAACAGACAGAATCTTGAGTCTGAGTGTATCCTGAAGCAAGAGAACCCTAATAAAAAACAGAGGAAGAGGACCTGGGTACAGAGGCTATGCCACTACCCAGCTCTAGAGAACAATGGTTTGATTTTGGAGTATACTTCTCCTAGAGCAACGGCTTACCATAGCTAGAGTCTCCTCTACCCTTACCAAGTGGAAAGTAGCCATTGAACGATTATGGTGCAGTAGTTGATATGTAAATTTTATTAAGTCAGTTCGTGAACGTAGCAAGTGGAAAGTTAATATTAGTGAAGTCCTGTCAAATAAGTTTCCAGTGAATAGTGGACTACTCCAAGGGAATGTGTTATCACCTATAGTGTTTAACCTACTCATGGATTTTGTAATGCATAGTACAGTTGGGGATGGTGGGGAAGGATTGATAATAGGAAACCAGCTGACCTTGGGTATGTTGATGACGCTATCCTTATTAGTAGAAAACCACAGGAGTTGCAATTCTTGCTGACCAGAATGCATGAAATATCCTATGAGGTTGGGCTCAAGATAAATAGAAGAAAGACAGCGATGATGACAACAGAATATGCAATGAAAGATTAAATGTCATCGGAAGGAGAAACGATTAATGAGGTAGAATCATTTGAATATCTAAGAACTATGATCTCTAATACTGGTAAAATCTAACCGAGGCTCTTTGCGTCAAAACGCGTAGGAGGTGATGATGATTAGGATCAGTTAACTCCATGAGTGAAAAAGAAGTATTCTGTTACCTTAGTGTAGTCAGGTACATGAGGAAAAATGAAAATATGTAAAAGTGCTCTAAACTAGTTGTTGTAATTGTAGGGACCCAATAACACTCAAGCGGTAGTATCTCAATGTGTGTGTGTATATATATATATATATATATATATATATATATATATATATATATATATATATATATATATATATATATATATATGCATTTGATAAATGTAACTTTCAAAACAGAAACATTTATGAACATGTGACGAGAGCAGAGGAAGAGTTGAAATAAAGACCGCTTTTGAACAACTAACTATTTAGACACAACAGTGGTCATATAAGGATGACAATTGTAAGTTTACAATCAAGGGTTTTGACACTGGCATTAGAATGATAATAAAAGTTTAAATTAGCTTTTTACATTCAACTATTTTTTTAACAATGACGATTGCAGTGTTGAAGAAAACGCATTTCCTATGTCACGTGTACTACAAGGCTCCCCCACCCCCTGAAGCTGACATACATTTAGAAGAGGTTGATCTGGCCTAGAGAGTTGTATTGTTGGTGGGTGGTGTTACCGTAAATGCGCAGGTTTTAGGCGGTCAATGGTAATCCAACACTCTTTACCATGACAGATGAGGTGGAAAGCTTATAGAGTACGATGGATAACAAGGAATAAGTCCGTATGTAGGTCGTAAGCAGTGGCTTTCAAGTGTTGGTGTGTACTAAGACATTAGTTGTGTGTGTGGGTCTTTCAGTATGTGCTGCTTTGATGGAGGTTTGTAAGTCTGTCGGTCGGTAAATTTCCCCTCAACATGACGTAGGCCTTGGAAATCCTTGGAGCAGGTGGCTAGTTGGGAAAAATCTACTAAGATGACCAACAAGTAACCAATTACCGTCTCAGCCGCTGTGACATCCATGGTATCAATAGGAGTAGTCCACAGTCCGAGGAGGACCCAAGAACGTTGTGGAAACCAACTGGAGTTATTGCAGTGGAACATCAAGGCTGTTTTAAGATGCAAGCGTTCCACCATTCCATTGGCTACAGGGTTATAAGAGGTAGTTTGAAGAAGTGTAATGCCAAGATGATGCCCTAATGATGACCACAATTTAGAGTTGAAAGTTGCACCCCTTTCAAAAGTGATATTCTCTTACTATCCATCTAGAACGTATGACACCAGTACATGAGGTAGATGTTGCATCTTGGATGGGGTTGGCCTCAGGCCAGCAAGTTGAGGTGATCAATGACTGAAGAGGTAACGGTGTCCTTCGAATGTGGGTAAGGATCCAACCACATCACCTGAATGTGGGCAAAATAACAATGGAGTTTATGAAAGGGGCCCACGCCAAATCTGTGTGTCGATACACTTTTGAAGTTTGACATGAAATAATGACGCGGACCCAATCCTAGGCATCTTTAGTAATGTCATTCCATATGAACATCGTCTTTAGTGGTTGTGCAGTAAATTTATATGAGGTTATGAGGGGCCAGGTATTAGTTGAAATACCTGTCAGCACATTGGGCCAGGTATCCACAGGTGTGGCCTGCCAGTACTGACATCACAGACAAAAGTGGCATTAGAGTCATCAAGGGCAACATCTTTCCAATGGAGAGGCGTGCAGGATATCGAAAAGGTTTGGTACTCAGGGTCCTTTAGTTGAACTTTTGCCAAGGCCTTGTAATCCATTCTCAGGAGTATTAACAGTCAATGTGTTTCTGGAAAGGTCGTCAGTAATGGGATTCAGTTTACCAGGGGTGTGTTGAATGGTACAGTTGTATTCAGGAATAGCAGAGAGATGTCAGCGTTGACAGGTGAACAAGGTGTCGAATTTTGAGTGAAAGCATGCACAAGCGACACGTGGACGTGGTCTGTGCGAATAACAAAGGGCGTACCCTCTCAGACGGGGAGGAAATGATGGACAGGCAATTTCATGCATATTATTATAATCATTATTATTATTATTATTATTATTATTATTATTACTAGCTAAACAATAACTGTGGTTGGAAAAAAACAGGATGCTATAAGGCCAAAGGCTCGAACAGGAAAAATAGCCCAGTGAGGAGAGGACTAGAGAAATAGATAGAATAGTGCGCCTGAGTTTATACTCAAGCAAGAGAAATAAAACTCAACACAGTAGAAGACCAGGGTGAAGAGGCTATGGCACCACCCAACTCCTGAGAACAATGCTTTGATTTTGGAGTGTCCTCCTAGAATGAAGAGTGATTGATGTTAGCAGAAGATATAATATTTCTATGATAGTAAAGAAAACTAAAGATTTATTGAAATATAGGGAATGTGTTTCAAAAAAGAACATCTTAAATTATGACTAACGGTAAGGGAGAGAAAGGTTATGTGGGTAACTGTGAACTAATTTATTTAAAGGTAAGGATGTTCATATGATGTTCATATGGATGAATGGAAGCGATTAAGTAATCTAGGTAGTAAAGATAAAGGATAAGTATGAGATGGGAGAATTGTTAAGTCAAGGAATGTATAAATAAGGAAAAATAGCAGGAGTATAAAAAAGCCATGAAATACAAAATGACTGTCTACGTTATCCTAAGATATAATGTATAGGGGATTTTCTAAATATGCTCATCACTATGATCATAAGTTATGATGAATCTGAATGAAAAAAAAAAAACGTTGAAGCTAACGATTTGAGTTAAGTTGAATGTGTTAAGTTGAAGAATGAAAAATGTAAAAATAAAAACTGGAAAAAATTAGTATAGAGTAAAATATATATGATATTTAAGTAGATGAAAAAGTTTCGATTAAGATAGTTTACTGGAATGACTGAATAATATTGAAGTGGAGGAGGAGAAGGAATGAAAGAGATTCTGATGTTACTGTGGCCTAATGTCCAAGAGAGAGAGAGAGAGAGAGAGAGAGAGAGAGAGAGAGAGAGAGAGAGAGAGAGAGAGAGAGAGAGAGAGAGAGAGCGTGTACCAAAAAAAGTCATATAGAATGGAATTTTTGGTATGAATTTTACTTGAAGAATTTTCTAGCACTGATAGTTCATTATCACTTCTGTTTTTTAAAGATGCATGGAGCAGTAAAATTTGTCCCATTTCTCTGTACCGACATGATAAAATTACTTTCGTAGAGTCGTAATACTATCAACTTACAGGTCATCTGTCAAAAGATTACAACCATACACTCCTTGATTTTACAGGTCCGTATTGGCCAAGAACTGGCTTCAAATGGAGATATGACATCGTATACTCTGATGTCCACCTACAAAGGCCCTTACGACCTTAGCCAGGGGCACATCATCTGCTCAAATCTTAGAGGTATCGCAGGTAGATTCCTTGGCATTAGGATAACCATCACTGAATATCTCCAGCTGGTGGAAGTCAGGGTTTATGTTGCCAAGAAATAATAATATCAAAACTACAAGATCGTTTGGAACAGTTCTCTTCAAAATTCTAGTTTTTATAATATCAAAATTACAATATTATTCAGAACAGCTCACTTCAAAATTTTAGCTTGTTCCGTAACTGAAATACAAACCACGCTATTTACATGGGGGTAATTACTTCGGCGTAGCTGAATGATGAGACATAAAAGTTTTAACGAGGGTTTACTACCCCGCCCCTAGTTAGCAGGGGGTAGGGGGGGTAGCTAGCTAACACACACCCCCCCCCTCACACACACGGTGAAAGGCTCACTTTACTTTTGGCTCGGGAAGAGAACAGACCTGTCTGTGCTCTCCCTCGCTTTGACTGCCATAATTAATCTGCCTTTTTTGCTTTTTCTCTTTCGCAGTGTGATTGAAGTTGGCCTCTGCCGTTATGCGTACTTGCCCTGGACTTCCTGGCCGCCCTTGTGGGACCTTTATGTCGGCGGTCGACACTGATCCCCACACCTTGTGTCTTCACTGTAGGGGCCAACAGTATGATAGTGGTAATGTATGTATTGAATGTAGGGAGTGGTCTACCTCCCAGTGGGGGAGGTTTGCCCGGCGCCATAAGAAGAAGGCCAAAAGGGATTTCTCCTTCAGAGGCTTCTCTGAAAAGAGAAAATTCCAGGACTTCTTCCGTTGCCCTTTCCTCCTACGAAGCTCCCCCTCGAGCAGTCTCTTCCGAGAGGCCGGCGAGTGGTAGCGTAGACCGCTGTGCAGTTGACCGATCCCGGGGTGTGGGAGAGGTAGTTGCCTCCCATAGCGAGGCAGCTGCCCCTTCTACCCCCGAGGAGGATTTTATGTCTAATAATGATTTGTTGCAGCTTTGGGCTTCCTTGGGGCTGCAGGGTTCGCCCTCCAAGGATGCCCTGTTTGACATGATCAAACTGGGTAAAGCCGTCAAGCAATCGCCAACTACAGCGGAGATAGATCCTCTTTCTGTGGTTGACGTTGTTCTGAGGGAGACATCCCGTGGGTCTAGCCAAACCCCCGTTCCTGTGGCTGAGGTAACTGATGGCTTAGATTCTCCCTCCGAACATCCTTCGAGGGAGGATCCAAGTCCCACGGTCTCTCCTGCCGGTGATTCTCCCCCTCGGAGGAGTTCACTTACAGAGACTACTCTTCGGAGGCCCATCGATGGTCAGCTTGCTGATCCCACGGCCCCTCATGGGCGTATAAGGCGGAAGGCACGTCCTCCCCTTCGCCGTAGAGGCCTTCCTTCCCCTTACAAGGGGCTTAAGAGGCGCCTCTTCGGCTCGTCGTCACCACAGTCCTCTACGGAGGAGACGACTCGCCGTTCACCAGTCCTGCCAGCTACAAACCTAGACCTCTCCGGGGATCGTTCGCCATCACCTTCGGAGGATGGTCGTCCTTCGGGACATAATGACCTGTCTCCCAGACCATCCACTTCCAGAGCTCCTGATGCGCGTGACGCGCCACCTGATACTTCCACTACGCAGTCTCCGGGCCCTTCGGGGCTGAAGAGTCTTGAGCGCAAAACCGCGCCTCTTGCCCTTAAGCGCCAGGCTCCGCCTGTGTGCTCTCCTGTTGCTGACGCTGCTGTGCCTGCCGCTGTTCCTGACTTAGCGCCACGGCGCTCATCCTCACGCGTTCGCGCCACCGTTTCTGCTACGCGCCACCGTTTCTGCTACGCGCCAGGGTCCCATTGCGCGCCCACGCCCTTCGGCGCCACGGCGCCCTCCAGCAGTTCCTGATATAGCGTGCCAGCGCTCACCTGCGCATACGCGCCCACCAGCAGTTCCTGATACGGCGCTCTAGCACTCACCTGCGCATACGCGCCCACCAGTGCCCCAGCGGCCACCTGCGCTGACGCGCCCACCAGCAATTCCTGATACGGCGCTCCTGTGCTCACCTGAGCATATGCGTCCACCGGTGCCCCAGCGGCCACCTGCGCTCACGCGCCCACCAGCGCCCTGGTGCCCACCAGTTCCTGCATCGTCGCGCATGGTCCAGGAGGCACATCCGGTGGCGCATAGGCGCCCACAGGCTCCTCCGGACTCGTCAAGTCCGTCTGGGGAGACGAGCGATACGCGCCCACGCGCGGTTCCAGCTCCAGCGCTCACCAACGCGCCAACGTGCTACGACATCTCAGCGTGTCACCCAGGAGGCTCCCAAGTTAGTGCACAGGGGTTCACGGCCGCCTCTGGGCTCTCCCTCCAGACCGCACATGACGCTCCGGTTACGCGCCCTGTTCCTGCTACACGCCCCGTTCCTGTATTCAAGGCGACCAAGGTAACCCTTCAGCGTACACCGGAGCGCCCTAATCCAACTACACGCCCTGCGTGGCTGCCGCAGCTACGCACTCCAGTGCGACCGCATCCTGATGCGCGCCATGCACGCCCACGATCGCCGGCGCGGCCAGCGCGCCCACAGGCGAGCATGCCAGTCTTATCTGACCAGCGCCAACCTCCGCGCCAACGTGCCATCCCGGCCGCTCGCGACCCTGCTCCAGCACTCACGCGCCCTCGCCCGGTTCTTCCGGACATGTGCTAAGGCGCCCCCGTTATCTCGGGCCCTTCGGGACAGCATCAGGTCGCTGCGCGCCCGCGCATTCGGCCGCCTCCCGTGCCGGCTCCTGCTCGCCACACGCCCTCGCCATCGCCTGCGCGGTTTTGCGACCACACGCCCGCTCCAGCCGCTGCGCGCTCACGCGCCCGCTCTATCACCAGTGCCCCATCGCTCCATCATCCTCGCCCGCGCGCCATCACGCCCGCCCCCGCCCCCGCCCCCGCCCCCGCGCCCGCCCCCGCCCCCGCCCCCGCGCCCGCCCCCGCCCCCGCCCCCGCCCGCACGAGATTCCAGTATCGCGCCAGTCATTCACGCGCGACCCTGACCAGGGCCCGCCACACAAGCCCCAGCGCGAGCGCCACCAGGCAGACAGTTCTTCGTCTTGTTCCCCTCCCCGCAAGCGCAGACCAGCGTGCTCGGCGGAGGAGGGGCGCTTCCCGGGCAGATCTAGGGACTCTTCTCTTTCAGCCCCACAGTCGAACCCTTGTTTGTCGGCTCCTCTTAGGGATAACACGATCCCCTTCCCTCCGACTGTCCGCCAGCAGCCCTGGTTCGGCACCCTAATCAGAGCCCTTGTGCAGGCTATTAAGCCCGCCCTCTCTGACTCGGGCCACAAACCAGCGGCAGCTTCCTGCCCCTGAAGAGGAAAAGAGGAGTCTCTCCCGTAGAACCTCCTCCGAGGCCTATTCTGTCTCCGCGCAGATCCTTGCGCAAGGCTCCTTCTCCCCCCCAGACCTTCTCTCCCTCCCCTGCGGAGGAGGATTACCCCTCCTCAGGAGAGTCGGATGAGCCGGACCATTCCCCCATCGCACCAATGGGGGAGGCTCCGCCTCTCCCTGAGAGGTCGTCTCGTCCAGAGGTGGAGAAGAGCCTGCTCCCTTCGGTGCTCGAGTCCTGTATCCCGTCCAGGAGGGAGCCTTAGGACTCTAAGACGATTCCCAAATCGTCAGCAAGGATCAGGCAGGAACCGTCTAGAGCCGTCGAGGATATCCACGTGTCCCCCCAGGAAGAGCCACTGGGGACGGGAGACTTCGCTGCCAGTCCTTCGGGAGGAGAGCACCAGGAGTCAGACCACGCGTTCTGGCAAGTCCTGACCCTCATGAGGAACCTCAATGGGATCCCGGACCCTGAGGTCCCACATCGCGAAGGGAAGGACACGGTCCTGGACTGCGTCTATGGCACCCAGAAATCCTCTAGGGCCAGTGCAGCTTTGCCCTTGTCTCAGGGGATGAAGAGTGCCAGAGACAAGGTCGAGGGCCAGCTCTCTGAGCTTGCCTCCTCCAGCAGATCGAGTGCCGGTAACAAGCTCCTCCCTCCTCCTCAAGTCCATCAGAGGAGGTACTACGAGATCCTTGAAGAGTCTTGTCTGAGAAGAACTCACAGGGGGAGTCCCTCTTGAGAGACTCTCCAACCGGCACGTGTCCTTCTAAGCCACTGAGATCCTAAGCCAGGAGAAGGTCACCAAGTGTGCCATGCAGGCAACTTCATGGCTTGACATCTGTCTGGGATCTCTGGGTATCCTGGTGCGGTCCGAGGACCTCTCCAAAGAAAGCATCAGGAAAGCGCTGGAGACTTTCCTACTCTCGGGCACACAAACCATTGAGTTTCTGGCCCACCAAGTCTCGAGCTTGTGGGCCAATACGATCCTCAAGCGTCGGGACACTGTGGCCGAGAGGTTCCATCATAAGGTCCCCAGTGCAGAGGCTAGCAGGCTCAGACACACTTCCGGTCTCGGTAAGAGCCTGTTTGAGCCTAAGGACGTGGAGCTCACCACTGAGAGGTGGAGGAAATCCAACCAGGATTCCCTCATCCACAGGGCCCTGACATCGAGGCCCTACAAACCTCCAGCAGTCCAGCAGCCCCGTCCGGCTAAGGACACAAAGAAGACGACCACAGCGAAGCCCAAGGTGTCTAAGCTCTTTTCTAGAGGTACCAGCCGAGGCCGGAAACGCTAGGGTTGGCAATCCCCCTGCATGTCCACCAAGGGAGGCTGCCTACAGAGTTGCGCGACAAGGTGGCAGCAACTCGGGGCGGATGCCTGGACGATCTCCGTGATCACTCTAGGTTATCGCGTCCCGTTCACAGCCTCTCTACCTCCCCTGACAGCGAATCCAGTGTCGTTGAGCTCTTCTGCCATGGGATCGGCGAAAGGGCAGGCCCTCCGGGCAGAAGTCCAGACCATGTTGAAGAAGGACGCTCCCCAGGAGGTTGTAGACGGGTCCCCAGGCTTCTAAAGTCGACTCTTTCTTGTGAGAAAGGCGTCTGGAGGCTGGAGACCAGTCATCGACCTCTCGACCCTGAACGGGTTCGTCAAGCAGACTCCGTTCAGCATGGAGATGGCAGACACGGTCAGACTTGCGGTGAGACCACTAGACTTCATGTGTACACTGGACCTGAAGGACGCGTACTTCCAGATCCCAATCCGTCCGTCTTTAAGGAAGTACCTAAGATTTTGCCTAGACAACAAGATCTACCAGTTCAAGGTGCTGTGTTTCAGTCTCTCCACAGCCCCTCAGGTGTTCACCAGAGTATTCACCATCATCTCTTCATGGGCCCATAGGATCGGTATCCGTCTCCTTTGTTATCGGGACGACTGGTTGATCCTAGCGGACTCGGAGGCAACCTTTCTTCTCCACCGAGACAAACTCCTCGAAGTTTGCCAGGATCTAGGGATCGTGGTAAATCTCGAGAAGTCCTCCCTGCAGCCCTCTCAGAAACTGGTATATCTAGGCATGGTCATAGACACCAATCTCCACAAAGCCTTCCCATCAGACGAAAGGATAACAAGGCTGAGGAAGGTTGCAAGACCTTTCCTCAATCGAGAAGAACTCCCAGCCCAATCGTGACCGAGGAGCCCTGACCCGTCTCGTTCCCAACAGTCACCTCAGGATGAGATCCCCTCAGTGGCGACTCAAGTCCCAGTGGAGTCAAGGACACGACTCCCCGGACACCTTGATCCCTACGGGACCTGCGGAACGAGCGGACCTCAGTTGGTGGGTGGTAGACGAGAATCTACGAAAGGGAATGGATCTTCTCGTCCCTTCCCCAGATTTGATGCTGTTCTCGGACGCATCAAACAAAGGGTGGGGGCCTGTGGTCAGAATCAGAAAAGTACCTTCACATAAACCTGCTAGAAATGAAGGCTGTGTTCCTGGCACTTCAGAAGTTCCACCAAGTCCTGGCAGGCCACTCTGTGGTAGTGATGAGCGACAACATCTTTGGATCCTCAGATGGCCAACAAAGTCCTGACTTTGTGGGGTTCCCCGACAGTGGATCTGTTTGCTAAGGCGCTGAACACCAAGCTCCCGCTGTACTGCTCCCCAGTCCCGGACCCTAAGGCTCTCTGGCAGGATGCCTTCCAACAACGGTGGGACAACGTCGATGTGTACGCCTTTCCCCCGTTCTGTCTGATGAGGAGGGTACTCAACAAGACCAGAACATCGGTCAATCTCTCAATGACTTTGATAGCTCCACAATGGCATCATGCAGAGTGGTTCCTGGACCTTCTGCAACTCCTCACGGAGATTCCGAGGGAGCTCCCTCCACGTCACGAGCTACTCAAACAACCACACTCCAACATCTACCACAAAGCCGTAGCTTCGCTTCGACTTCACGCCTGGAGGCTATCCAGCATCTCCTCACAGAGAGAGGATTTTCGCAACAAGTTGCGAACAGGATGTCTGGCCACCTGCGCAAGTCATCCACAGGAGTCTACCAGGCGAGTTTTCTGTGGTTGGTGTCGTGGAAGGGGTATCTCTCCCCTCGATGCCACTTTACCAGCAATAGCGGAGTTCCTCGTTTATCTGCGGGAGGAAATGCGCCTTTCAGTCTCGGCAGTGAAAGGCTATCGCTCAGCCTTAAGTCTTGCCTTCATACTTAAAGGAATGGACATTTCCTCCTCGCTGGAACTTTCTCTTCTCATACGGAGTTACGAACTTACCTGCCCTCAATCGGAAGTGAGACCTCCTCCTTGGAACGTAGTTCGAGTTCTCAGGTCTCGTAAGAGACCTCCCTACGAACCATTATACCAGGCTTCTGATCGCCACCTTACCTGGAAGACGGTGTTCCTGCTAGCTTTGGACTCGGCCAAGCGAGTCAGTGAGCTTCATGGTCTCTCGTACGACGTCGCCCATACAAGGGGATGGGGGGGAGGTAAAGTTTAGCTTCGTCCCTGAGTTTGTTGCTAAGACTCAGAACCCGGGAGTGCCGGACCCAAGGTTCGACTCCTTCCGGGTTTCGAGTCTCCGTTCTGTAACAGATGACCCAGACCATCTCCTACTGTGTCCAGTCAGGAGTCTGAGGTTGTATCTTAAAAGAACAGCTGCAGTTCGCCCCCAGGTGCGAGCTTTGTTCGTGAGCACCGGGGAGACGAAGAGGAGGGTCACCAGAAATACCATCTCGGCCTGGATTCGCAAGGTAATACATCTGGCCTTGAATCCTGACCCTCCTCCGTCACGTCGCCCTAGAGCGCATGACGTCAGGGGCGTGGCTACGTCCCTGGCCTTCAAGAAGAACTTTTCAGTGACGCAGGTCCTGCAAGCTGGGGTGTGGAAGCGTCAGACCACCTTCACGGCCCACTACCTGCAAGACGTGACACACAGGAGGCTCGATACGTTTTCTATCGGCCCTGTGGTGGCTGCACAACAGCTGGTCTAACCTCAGGCTCTTTATTGGACAAGTAGCAGAAGGTTGAGGGCATTGTTACCCAGTTTTAGTCTGCGTGAATGAAAAGATCTGCCTGGCCCTTATTCTTTTCTTCATCCTCTCCTCCCTTGGAGAAAGCAGCATCCTGGGTCCTTTGCACAGCTGACCTCGAACCTCTGCAGGTAAGCCATGCTTCCTTCTGTTCCTAGTATTAAGATGTAATATTGTCGTGTCCCCATACCCTGACGAGGTGGTATTGGGAGAGTCCTAGCCTAGATTTCCATCTGAAGAACTCCAGGTCAACTTCCTAGGACGAGTCACTTCTCACCTTCACACACAGCTTACATAGGCCGCAGCAGTTTCACAACTGCCAGCGAGAAGCAAGGACCCTCTCACCCCTTGAGTTCGTACAAACTCGGGTTCGGGGTTCCCGGGCAAGCCAAAGCCAGTATGGCAGGGTACTTACCACACTTCCTAAGGGTTAAGTCACCCCATGTAAATAGCGTGGTTTGTATTTCAGTTATGGAACAAATGACAAATTCGTAGATAATTTGTATTTTTCCTAACAATACAAACCTTAGCTATTTACACATATGTGCCCGCCAGCCCTGTCCCCCAAAATAAGTCCTACCTCTAAGTAAAGTGAGCCTTTCACCGGTGTGTGTGAGCGGGGGGGGGGGGGAAGCTAACTACCCCTCCCTACCCCGCTAACTAGCGGCGGGGTAGTAAACCCTCGTTAAAACTTTTATGGCTCGTCATTCAGCTACGCAGAAGTAATTACCCCCATGTAAATAGCTAAGGTTTGTATAGTTAAGAAAAATACAAATTATCTACGAATTTGTCATTTTTATCTCTTCTGTCTATTAATATCATTTATTTCTTTTTTTCAAATTGAGTGTATTTGTTAGTTTAATGGGATAATTTTTTTTGTAGTAATCAATGTGGATTTAGGCTCTGATGTTATCCAAAGGGAGAGAGAGAGAGAGAGAGAGAGAGAGAGAGAGAGAGAGAGAGAGAGAGAGAGAGAATGACTTACAAGAGTTGAATCAGTTTAACCCCTTAATGAACATTCTTTTAGTCTAACTTATTAATAAAGTTCTAAATCAAATCTGAAGCCCCTTAGATAAGAATATTCACATTTCCTTCTTTATCGTGATTGCTCATAATTAGCAATAACCTAATCAATCTTCTTCTTCTTCTTCTTCTTCTTCTTCTTCTTCTTCTTCTTCTTATTATTATTATTATTATTATTAATATTATTATTATTATTATTATTACTTTCCAAGCTACAACCATAGTTAGAAAAAGTTAGAAAAGCAGGATCATATAAGTCCAGAGGACGCAACCGGGAAAATAGCCCAGTGAGGAAATGAAAAGAGCACAAATAGAATATTTCAAGAACAGTAACAACATTAAAATAAGTATTTCCTATGTAATATATAAAAACTTTAACAAAAGAAGAGGAAGAGAAATTAGATAGAATAGTGTACCCTCGTGTCTTCTTGAACTTCAAACCTGAAAAAGTTTGCAAACTTTTATTCCTACATATTTTGCAACTTTTGATATCAAATTATTATAATTTTTCTTCTTTTCTTAATGTTGAGAGAGAGAGAGAGAGAGAGAGAGAGAGAGAGAGAGAGAGAGAGAGAGAGAGAGAGAGAGCGTTTTTGGTATGCATTAAGGTGGATATACGGTGGTTTAATTCTGTTTTTTTATGATTAACGAAATTATTTTACCACTTCCTTTGTCATCACTATTATATATATTTCTTAATATCACTATTTTGATTACTATTAATTTCATCATTACTATTATTATTATTGTTAATTCTTTTTTATTATTATTAGATTTATTACTCCTATTTAAGGGTTTTTATCAAATTACTCAATAATTGTTAATCCAAATTAGCACCATAAATCCATGATTTCTGCATTATTTTCCAACTCAACATTTGAACTCGATTATGATAAAATGAATTAACTTTTACTCTATGGGGAAAGTATAATAACGAATGGCCTTCAAAACTAGTAGAACTCTCTCTCTCTCTCTCTCTCTCTCTCTCTCTCTCTCTCTCTCTCTCTCTCTCTCTCTCTCTCTCTCTCTCTCGTTTTCTCGCCACTTTCTCATTTCGATTACTTTTATATTTGTTTTCAAGTTACCAATTACCTAATTACCCAATTGACACAAGTCTGTCTTCAAAATTATTTATGATATATTTTTATGGTACTAATCTCAAGATTTTTTTTCTAATCAAATTTCATATATATTTCATTTTCTTCGTTTCCTCAAGCGGCTGTTTTCCCTGTCGGTGCGCCTGGGTTTTTAGAATCCTGTTTTTTCAACTTGCGTTTAGCTTAGCTAATAATAATAATAATATGTCAATAATAAACAAATAATCATCGCAAGGTTTCCAATATAGCCAACATTAAGATAAACGGTAATTCTTACAATACTTATACCAATTGAAAACCAAAATATAAGTAAAGTTGGATTTTACTTTAATCATGTTTAAAATGTTTACATCCTGGATAATTCAAATCATGTTTATAGTGTTCTTGGTTTCGTCTACAATGGGTACCCAGATAGAATTCCTTTATGCTATATTGTCGTTTGCTGATAATTGTTTTAAATTGAAGAGTTTGTGAATAATTACACGTCCTTGCCACCACCTTTATGAATGAGCTCTTCATACTGTATATGCATGTAAAACCTATTTGCAATTATATGAACCAGACATGGATCATCTCATTTTATTGTTTAATGATTTTCCATTATAAAAAAGTTTAAAAAATCTAATGTTTATATCTTTCTCCACTGGGGGAGTAGGGGGCGGCAAAACTTTGAACTTTTTATGAAGAGGAATCATACTAAATAATCTGTTCATGAGCATTTTAGCAAGATGGTGAAAATCCCGTTATACATTGTACACATTTCTCAATGATATATTTTCCAAATCAGATTTTCTTGCAAGTGCCTAAATTTTAGCACACAAGACAGACAAAAGTTTGGCACTTGCAAGAAAACATTTTATTCGCCCAAAAGGAATAGGATAAGTGAACCCAATTTTCTGTCCCTACCATACCATCCCGATTTTGAGTCTGTAATTGCTCCTCTTAGATTGTTGGGGATTTATACTGCATTTTATTATCGGAATACTATTGGCAGAAATCTAATTTGTAACACACCTGACAGTGATGAGGGTACAGTTTATAAGATACCATGTGGATGTGGACATTTTTTTATATTGGGTAATCTGGAAAATCATTAGATAAACGAATTTTAAATCATAAGTATAATATAAGAACAAACAACAAAATTAATGCCATTTGAGTACATAATAATATATGTAATTATCCAGTAGATTGGCAACATTCACAATTTTTTTTCATGAATACTGATTTTATAGAGAGAAATGTCATTGAAGCAGGGTGTATATTTTATAGTAGGAATAAGAATTTTTATTCATCTCCAGGCATATATAAGTTTTCCTGTTTATTTGTAATTTCAACTTCTACTAGTTTTATCCCCATGTTAAGTGACTTTTGCCTGATAGGTAGCAATAATATATTTTTATCATTTTTTTTTTTTTTTTTTTTTTTTTTTTTTTTTACGATTTGAAGCCTTTCTTGTATGTACAAACGTGTGTATCATTTCTTTGCATAATAAACGCTCCAAGAAGAAGTCCATTGGCGGACGAAACTGTAGAGCATTTCTACATAAATTTTCCTTATATAGACTATCATATATATATATATATATATATATATATATATATATATATGATCTTAAGATATTTTATATTGTTATTAATTACTTATTATAGCCTATATAGTTTATTTCCTTTCCTTAATGTGCTATTTCCCCTGTTAGAGCCATCGGGCTTATAGGATATCTATATCTATATATCTATATCTACATATCTATATATATATATATATATATATATATATATCTATATATCTATATCTATATATCTATATATATATCTATATATCTATATATATATATATATATATATATATATATATATCTATATTTATATATCTATATATATATCTATATATATATGTATATATCTATATATATACAGTATATATATATATATATATATATATATATATATATATATATATATATCTATATATATATATGTATATATATATATCTATATATATAAATATATATATATATATATATATATATCTATATATATCTATATCTATATATACATATATATCTATATCTATATATATATATATCTATATATATATATCTATCTATATATATCTATATCTATATATATATATCTATATATCTATATATATATATATATATATATATATATATATATATATATATATATATATATTGGTGTGCTACTGTTATAAGCACACATTGAGTATGTGTTGTTTCAGATGTGTGTAACTGGATAACAGAATACATCTTATTAGCTTTAAAGTATTTATTCTATAAAAACAACAGAGTTAAACATCTCCATCACTGGAGGAACCTGGGTTGGTCAGATGACCAATTCTGGTGAAGTATAGATATGAACTGACTAACTTATCGATATCACAGATATCGTATGCTTAGTTTATATTAGATTCGTCACAAACTCGGAAGACACCTGCATCCGGTGACGTCACAAACTTTCACACGCTGAGACAATGTGTTGACGTTTAAGAAGAATGTCACATTGTCGAGGTTTGCATTGTACGTCCTGTTTATGATTTGAATGACTACAGCAAGTCCCACGGCTAGCTCCTTCATCCAACATGACATATTACGTCATGTGTTTTAAACATGTAATATTAACTATTCTAATTATTACATAAGCTCAGCCAGCTATCTCAATTTTTTCACAAAAATTTAACAACAAGCCAAAACATGGTTACTAGGTGTGACTGGACATATGTGTTATTCTTTGTTTAACTTTAGCCATAATCAACCGAGGACGAAATGTCCAAATAGGCACATTAAAAAATAATAACAATAATGCATATGAAAAAGATATTACCAAAGCAAAAAGAAAAATGCATGATAAAACAAAGATCATATATATGGTACATTGCTAGCAAATGATTATATGGTACCAAAAAAAAAACTACTGACTTATATATGATTCGGTAACTTGTTAAAGAATAATTGTTACCTTTGTCAGAAACATAATACTCAATTTTTTAGTGCACAAACACGAATTCCTGGTACGTACACGTACCACGGTTTCGTACATATATATATATATATATATTTATATATAGGGCTGATATATTTTATTAGATGCCCATAGATTCTGTTATATATATTTTTTTTCTCTCTTTTCTTTTTAACATTCCGGCTTATATATTTTTAATAGATGCCGAGAGAAAAATGATTTATATCTTTTTTTTTTTTTTAAATGTTGTTTTAAATGTATTTTTAACAATGCAAATGTAGAAAATTTCTTCAATTACATATTACTAGCGTACTAACAGCTTTTCTTACAAACACTTCCCGACAATTTACTCCTTTAGCGAATGAGGTGTCCACTCAAACGGCTTTGAATTGAATCAAGTAGGGAGTATTGTCGGGACTAGGCGAATCGTTCCTTTGTAGCAGCATGCTGTGCCGTAACCTACGCCAAACAAGGATGTTCACGGCGATAAATATCACCACCGTAAATGCCAATCCTGCTAGTAGTATGTGGTGAAGGATTTCCTTATAAGTCGGTGACAGGTGGTCCCTTTCGGTAAGTTTCATCAACCGCTTTGCCACATTTCTGTTGTACGGGAGAGGAAGTGCTGGCATTGCAGAGGTCCACGTGAAGTTCGCGAAGTAGGCTCGTTCTCTGATGAGTGTCCGTAGACCAGTCACCATGGAATTCGGGGAAGTCCCGATACAACCATCTGCTGCGACGAAGATGTGGGTGAAGGACGTGGATCCGTCAGGGCATGATACATTGAAGCCGTCCTTGTCGTATCGTATCCACGAGCCATTGTTCAATCTGCAATTGAACTCATTATTGTCAAAGGGATAAAGCTTATCCAGACAATTTTCACTTGTATGGGAGAGAGCACCGTCTAGCACTATACCTAACTCGCATGAATCCATTAAGTTTTTATGGAATTCAAATGAGTCAGCTGTACATATTTTTCTATCCATTGCGTCTGAACAGTGAGTTAATTGATTTAAGTCTTTAATGACCGTATATGTTTCCTTGTCTGGGGAAATCAATACGTGTCCTGTCAAACTGGATATTACTGGATTTGAGTGATTCGTCATGAAAGTCGGAAATGGTGATATCCTGTAAGATTGCCAGGCATCAGAAGAATCAAAGGGAATTGTAATCATAATCTTGTTATTATCTACATTTACTGTAATTAGGCTGTAATAAAATTTTAACCTTTGTTCGTCTAACAAAGGAACATAGCCTAGTTTATCCCTTCCGTTCTCCAGAATTAACTTTAAGTAACTTATAGGCAACAAATGGGGCGACAATACACCTTTAGTTGCTAACATGATAGCTTCTACATAATCCTTGGATTTCTCAATGAAATGTGCAATTCTGTTATGTATGTGATCTATTTTTGAATCATAATACGTTAATGTTGCCAACAAATCCTGTACTTCCATAATCTGAACGATATTATTTGAATGTTCATTTACCAAATCCATAATTTTATTGATTGAAGCTAACTGATTCCTTAGTTCTGACATAATCAATTCATCTTCAAGATTCAAGAACTCAATTTTCTTATTTTGATTACTAATTTTAAGACGATTGGAAATTCCTAAACCTAAACTTGCAACAGACCCAAAGATGCTTAATGCAGCATAAATAAACGGATTTCGTCTTTCTTTATGTTCGTGTCCTACAGTCCACATCAAAAGGTCATAAGCCAAAGATCCTGTCTCGTCAGTCTTATTTTTCAAGTCATCAGATAGCATCTCCGCAACTTTTAATGTTGATCCAAGCAAACTCTCTGTAGTCAAAGGAAAATGTCTTCTATGCAACTCATCCAATGAGGCAGAAAACCTTGAAATGGCGGTTCTTAAGCTAGTGACATCATTCTCTTGAAGAAAAATTGCTTGCATATTCACTTCTACAATTACGTTGGTTGATGTAATAAAAATGTCTTCTTGTCTTTCAACTATATTGCCATATTTAAAATTTATACTTTTAGTTTTAGAGCTCATCCCACCCGAGAAAAATGTCTGAGCAAACAATATCACTCCCAACAACAAAAAATTAATCTTGGAAACCTGTAACGAGAAAAAATATATGTAATTACTCCTGTATTAAAAAGAAAACTTTTAATCACATAAAATAAAAAAAAAAATTTCCCTCACTTCTTTTCCTCTCTTTTCTTTTTAATTTCTTATGTGAGCCAATGGTACTATTCTCTCATCCGTGGGTTGGGATACGTTTTGAACTCTAAACCTATTGGCCGTTAATGTTTCCAAAATGTTAAATGGGCCTTCAAACTTAGGTGTTAGTTTATAATTGAGCCCTTTTCGTACATTGATTTTAATATATACGTTATCACCCACGGTATATGTTTTAGTTGGTTTCGCTATTTTATCATGATTCCTTTTCATTATGATTTGTGATTCTTCTAAATTCTTTCGAAGGATATCATATCGACTTACACTTGCATTTATACATTCTTTTAAAGGATTTGATAGATTAGTTGTAGGCGTTAATACATGGAAAGGCGTTCTAACTGGGGTACCATACAATGCTTCATGCGGTGACATTTTAATTGATATATGATATGAATGATTCAGAGTACTCAGTGCCGCCGGTATTGCAATATCCCAGTTGGGGTCTGATCCCCCTAGTGTTACCCTCAATATATTCAATATCTTCCTATTTGCTCTTTCCACTAGCCCATTCGATTCTGGGTGATATATCATGGTATTTATTTTCTTTATGTTGAGGAATTCACACAATGAGGTAAGAAAGTGATTATTAAATTCACCACCCGAGTCTGAGATTATCATGTGTGGAATTCCATGTTTACAAATGTAACACTCGTAAAACTTCCTAGCGCATTCAATCGCAGTTTTAGTTTTAAGCGCTATTAGTTCTGTATATCGAGTTAAAGCATCTATAATTACTAAGAGGTGCTTATTTCCTCTGTCTGACTTGTAAAATCCTGTTAACAAATCTAAATGTATTCTTTCAAAGGGTTGATTGGGCACAGGATAAGCTCCTAGGCTGACAGGTGTTTTCGTATGCCCTTTGTTTTCCTGACATGTGCGACAATTAGCTATGTGTCTTTTTATATCTGTAAGCATTGTATGCCAATAAAACAATGATTTGGCTTTCTGTGACATTAATGAGAACCCCGGGTGTCCATGTAATGGATTTGAATGCAACCAATTCAGGACAGTGGAAATAAGTGAGATTGGTACTACTACCTGGTCGTTAGTTACATGTGGTGTATTGCGGGTTTTCCTTGTCACAGTCCTACACAGAATATTATCTTTGATTATATAATTCTGCTGCTTATACTTGATATATTCCTTTTCCTTATGATTGCCTTTCAAAGCATTTATAATTGTTTCTATTTTCTGACCTTTTCTTTGCTCAGTCTGTAACAATTCAGCGCTCCAGCCTAAATCTTCTTGTTCAGATATTGTTTTTACAATAGGCATGGATGTTGATATATCTATTAATTCAGATAAAGGCTCCGTACAAGATGACACGGGGTTGCGTGATAATGCATCCGCAATGATATTTGCTTTCCCAGGTAAATACCCGATTCTTGCGCCAAAATCTTGAATGATCAAATGCCACCGAGTTCGTTTAGGGCTGTGGTTGAAGCCTTTAAAGAACTCTGTTAGTGGTTTATGGTCAGTAAGAACCTTAACGGGATAACCGTAAATTATGAACTTAAAATGCACTAGCGAATTAACAATAGCTAGCCCTTCCTTGTCTATTACTGCATACTTACTTTTGGAAGTTCTCAATTTTTGAGAATAGAAAGCTATCGGGAAAAATTGTTTATCATATTGCTGAAGCAATACCCCTCCTACTCCTAAGTCTGAGGCGTCTGTTGCAATGAAGAATTCCTTACCAAAGTCAGGAAATTTTAAGATAGGAGAACTACACAGTTCATCTTTCAAAGTATTAAACGCCTGTTGATGTTGCTCAGACCATATGAAATCTACGCCCTTCTTCGTAAGATCAGTTAAAGGAGCGGCTATTATTGAATAGTTGCGTATAAAACGCCTGTAATATCCACTACAACCCAGAAATTGCTGTATTCCCTTGACATTAGTAGGTATGGGAAAATTACGTATAGCCGACACCTTATCATGGACTACTTTAAGACCTTGGCTTGACACCATGAAACCCAAATATATTAATTCTGTTTTGAAAAATTCACACTTACTAATCTTTACCCTTAAGTTATGTTGTCTTAATCTCTGTAGTACTAGTTCTAACTTACGTAGATGTTCTTCTAAGGTGTTGGAAAAGATTACAAGATCATCCATATAGGCATGCAATATATCCCCTAACAAGTCTCCAAACACTATGTTAATCATTCTTGTAAATGTTATAGGAGCACAACGTAAACCAAAAGGCATCCGTAAAAATTCATAATGTCCCCTGGCTGTGCTGAAGGCTGTGTATGGGATACTATCTTCTTCTAATGATATCTGGTGAAAGCCTTTATGTAAGTCCAAACTGGTAAAATATTTATTCTGACCTAACAAAGACAAAATATCGTCAGTACATGGCACTGGGAATCGATCAGGGATCGTTTCCTCGTTTAGACGACGAAAGTCGACGCAGATACGCCATGTTCGATCTTTTTTCGGTACAACTATTAAAGGAAAATTATAAGGGCTGTTTGATTTTCTAATGACTCCTTCCTTTAACATTTTACCTACTTCATCATTTATTTCATTCTGGAATTTCATAGGGAGTCTGTACGAGGGTACATAAATAATTTTCTGCTTGTCCTTTAACCTTATTTGATGCTCGATCACATCTGTTTTTCCTAAGGATCCATCCGTAGTGGAAAAAACATCATGATATTTAGTTAAAAGTTCAAAAATTTTCTGCTGAATTTCTTCGTCTTGAATGTCCTTATTGATTTTATTTTTAATAGATCGCAAAAGGGATTCATCCGCAACTGATTGAGAGTGATTGATTTCAGCAACGGTAAGAATACGATGTTTATAAACTTCTACATCCAAGATATGTTGATTTTTGTGAATTACTAAAGTGTTATTTAAATGATTACACACTTCGATATTACATTGTTGATGTGAGCCTACTGTATAAATAGCTTGTGTGACAGACAATCCGTTAGTTTTCAAAGTATCGGAAAGGATTAATATTTCAGATCCCGGTAATGTTTTCTTTATTTGCACTATTAAATTCGAAGGTAGGTTTTGTTCGATAGATTGCGTGCAAGATGATATTACGGGTGAACGAGAATTCTGCTGGGTCGCGTATATTATTTCTTTATTAGTGAGACAAGTTATTGGTTCTTCAACGTACGTTACGGTTACATTTGTCGTCTCCTTTTTATCCAAAACTGATTTTAAGGTATTAGAAGACTTATAGAATTTCCCTTTGATATACACGCCGTGCTTGGCAGGAGCTAAGATAATGTTTTGATTTCCCATAGATGGGTATCCTATAATTACAGCAGGATACATATTAATGTTTTTTACAACAACAAATGTATCGGCAAACGTGCGATTACCGACTCTGAACTGAACATGAGTTATGCCTATGACATTTAATTCATTATTTCCTATACCTGAAAGTTTAATTCCGGATTTTTCAATCGGAAAGTTCGAAAACAATAAATGATGTGTCTTCAAATCCATGATATTACGTGGACTACCAGAATCAAAAAATTACGTAAAGGATTTGTGTTCTAAATTTACAGCATATAAGGTTGGCCGTAACTCATTTTGGCTTATTATTGTATGAATTCGTTGCAAATCTACGGGAGCATGCACTGTTTTACTTAATTCGGCCGTGTGTTTCATAGGAAAATCTATTGTCTCAC
>NC_090730.1:158256754-158259254 GCF_036898095.1 Palaemon carinicauda | reverse complement strand
TCGATTATTATTATTATTATTATTATTATTATTATTATTATTATTATTATTATTATTATTATTATTACTGTCACTAGCTAAGCTACCTGTACAACCCTAGTTGGAAAAGTAGGGTGCTATAAGCCTAAGGGCTTCAACTGGGAAAAATAACCCAGTAGAGAAAAGATATAAATAAACTACAAGAGACTTAAGGAATAATTAGCATAAAATATAAGATCAGAAGTAACGTTAAAATAGATCTGTCATGTGTGCACTATGAAGAGAGATAAATGTCAGCCTGTTGAACAATAAGAATAATTAGCAGCGAGTTTGAACATCTGAACTTCCACCAATTAGGATGATCAATCTACAATCTGGTCACGGCCGGAATAAAACTTCAAGAATACCGTATAGTGTTGAGCCTCATGATGGAGAATACATGACTTAGCAATATATGCATACCTACTACTTCATATAGGATGGTACAGTTTGGGAAGATGTGAATACACAGGATGGTCAGAATTATGAACATTCTTATGCAACATGCATAACGAACTAAGTAAAAGACGGTGCCAGAGATTAATATCTCGATCAGATATAAGAATTTTAATGGGCAGCAAGTTCTTGTCTAACAAATTAAGATGAGATTCAGCAGCTTAAGACCAGACAGGAGAAC
Organism: Palaemon carinicauda; assembly: GCF_036898095.1. Classification (NCBI taxonomy): domain Eukaryota; kingdom Metazoa; phylum Arthropoda; class Malacostraca; order Decapoda; family Palaemonidae; genus Palaemon; species Palaemon carinicauda. The sequence continues at coordinate 158,258,599 of NC_090730.1, read as the reverse complement.
ATTACTCGAAACAAGGCAGAATGAAGGAATCAAAACAATTCTTCCGAACTAGGCAGTCAGTAAATTCTAATAGCCAGGCCTTCTCCATTATGAGGCTCAATACTACTGTACCAACCGTGTGTCACACGATCGTACATCGTTCATTTTGTGCTTGTATCTTCGCTCTCCCCTCGCACTAAAAAGAACCAGAATAAACATGTCTGCGTTTCGCCTCTGTAACATTGTCTGCTTTGTGAACATGAAAATTCTTGTTGCCTTGAACTTTTGTATATAAAGGTGAGTGTTCTATAATAAACTCAGTTGCTTTCAACCTGCCTTTGAGTCACAACCATCTTCTCCCCCGTCACATTGGTGACCCCGGAGTGACACTCTCCTCCCCCCCCCTCCGCCTCTCACCGTTACTATGACTCCGTCAACGCATACCTTCTGCAGCAGTACTCGCCGTCGCCAGCCACCCGTAGAGCAACGCTTTTTCTGCTCTCTCAGCAACCGTTGGGGGACCAAAGGGCTTCGCTCAACCTCGGGAAAATGACCAGTATTATTTGCCTGCAACCTGCTGCACACGGCACTCCTCGTGAGGTGAACCTACTTCGTGCCCTTTGGATACGCCGTTAACCCAAACCTGTACGCGCTGCCATACCGGATGTCGATAGTTTACCCATAAAGGACTTGATGACCAAACCCGACGCCCTTATGGACAGCCACTTAATGACCATCAAAACCTCCATCAACACCTCCACCCGTGACGATGAGGACACCTATTCAACTTCAACCGAAGCTGACGTGAATGCCGTAGGACACACACGCCTATGAATGCCGTAGGACATACACACCTATGAACGCCGTAGGCCTATGAATGCCATAGGACACACACGCCTATGAATGCCGTAGGCCTATGAATGCTGTAGGACACACACGCCTATGAATGCCGTAGGACACACACGCCTATGAATGCCGTAGGACACACACGCCTATGAATGCCGTAGGACACACTTGCCTACCCCGTGACGAGCCGAGCGGCAACAAAGCCACCCATCATCCACCACTCGCTCATACCACAACCAACGACTTCTACAGCCACTCACTGCCGCTAATCGGCGCAGTTTTTACTACTACCTCTCCAGATTCAGGGCAACTATTTAACATGTTCAGTATGTCATTTTTAGAGGGGGAGCCATGTACCAACCGTGTGTCACACGATCGTACATCGTTCATTTTGTGCTTGTATCTTCGCTCTCCCCTCGCACTAAAAAGAACCAGAATAAACATGTCTGCGTTTCGCCTTTGTAACATAGTTTGTTTTGTGAACATGAAAATTCTTGTTGCCTTGAACTTTTGTATATAAAGGAGAGTGTTCTATAATAAACTCAGTTGCTTTCAACCTGCCTTTGAGTCACAACCTTCTTCTCCCCCGTCACACTACACAGTATTCTAGAAGTTTTATTCCAGCCATGACCAAGTTGAGGAATGATCTTCCTTTTGACCAGGCTGACATGAGTCTTTTTATAGTTTATATATGCCATATCTGTTTTAAAGTTGTTAATAGTCTATATATGACATATCTGTTTTGACGTTGCTACTGTTTTTAGAATGATTTATTGTTAATTTGTTCTCATCATTTATCTATTTCCTTATTTCCTTTCTTCACTGGGCTATTTTTGCCTATTGGAGCCCTTGGGCTTATAGCATCTTGCTTTTCCAACTAGGGTTGTAGCTTGGCTAATAATAATAATAATAATAATAATAATAATAATAATAATAATAATAATAGGTTGATCACTGAAAATCATAGAAAAGACTTTATCAATAAGCCATTTTATGTATAACTGAAGAATGTAATTGCAA
>NC_090730.1:158231754-158246754 GCF_036898095.1 Palaemon carinicauda | reverse complement strand
GTCCTTTATGATTTTGTGGGCTTTGAAGGCTCGGGGATTTTTATAATGGTACACCAGCAGGGGCTTTATTTTGCAGTCCCCACTGGCGTTTGCACAAAAAGCAAGGGTAAGCCTGTCCTTCATAGGCTTATGTCTGGGTAGCCTCTTCTCCTCCGCCGTGATGAACGTCCGACGAGGCATTTTCTTCCAGAAAAGCCCAGTTTCGTCGCAACTGAAAACTTGCTGCGAACTGTAGCCTTCCTGCAGAGTCAACTCCTTGAACGTTTTAACAAAGGCTTCGGCGGCCTTCGTGTCCGAGCTGGCTGCCTCCCCATGCCGTACCACTGAAAGAATAACAGTCCTTCTCTTGAATTTCTCGAACCACCCCCGAGAAGCCTTGAACCCTGGGGGTTCCTGCTGGGATGTTCCTTCTCCTGCCCCTTCTTCGGCCTGAGAACACACGAGATCACCGAAAATGGCGGAGGCCTTCTGGCAAATTGTAGTCTCAGTGATGGTGTCTCCTGAGATCTCTTTTGTCTCGGATCCACACAAGAAGCAGCCTCTCCATCTCGTCATGCATGTGGGTTCTCTTGTTGGAGAAAATAGTGACGCCCTTGGAAGGTGTCGCTGCTTTGATGGCCGCCTTCTGCTTCAGGATGGTGCCTATCGTAGACGGATTCCAGCCATACTCCTTGGCGATCACACTTAAACGCATGCCAGACTCGTACTTTTTCACGATTTCGAGTTTTGTCTCCATCGAGAGCATCGTCTTCTTCTTCTTTCCTTCGGCAACATTCTTTGGACCCATGGCTACAGTATTAAGCTCAATAATACACTACGTACATTATATACTATGTAGTAAACACTAATATAGTACAGTACACAGTAAAGAATGTTTAATAACGATAACACGTGGCGTACGAATGTATTTAACACTGCGTCAAACAAGTGAAAGCACACGAAGTCAATGTTAACGATACCGCAGTCAGAACGAAAAGAGAGAGAGAGAGAGAGAGATGAACGCCCGTGCGTAAGCAAGGTGGGATAGTTGCCGACCAATAGGAAAGCAGGATCTTATGGCGGCAGCTAGCATCTGAGTAAGGAGATAACCAATGGGTGAGCGGGAGGCTGTAAGTGAGTTTACCCAAGTTCAAAGTCTGGCGGCACTCGCTTTTTAAAATTACTCTCAGCGACGAGTTGGGATCTCGTAAGCTTTTCGTATCCTGAAAATTTTTTCGTATACTGGGGCATAAAAATCTTCATATCACTTTTCGTACCCTGAATTTTTCGAAAGCAGAAACTTTCGTATCCAGAGGTATCACTGTATATACATATATATATATATATAATATATATATAAATATATATATACTATATATATATATATATATATATATATATAATATATATAAATATATATATACTATATATATATATATATATATATATATATATATATAATATATATAAATATATATATACTATATATATATATATATATATATATATATCTATATATATATATATATATATATATATATATATATATATAGATATATATATACTATATATATATAGATGTATATATATATATAGATATATATAATATATATATATATATATACATATATATGTGTATATATACATATATATATATATATTATATATATATATATATATAATATATATCCATATATATATGTGTGTGTATATATATATATATATATATATATATATATATATATATATATATATATATATATCCATCCATATACCAAGGCACTTCCCCCAATTTTGAGGGGTAGCCGACACCAACAATGAAACAAAACAAAAAGGGGACCTCTACTCTCTATGTTCCTTCAGCCTAATCAGGGACTCAACCGAGTTCAGCTGGTACTGCTAGGGTGCCACAGCCCAACCTCCCACATTTCCACCACAGATGAAGCTTCATAATGCTGACTCCCCTACTGCTGCTACCTCCGCGGTCATCTAAGGCACCGGAGGAAGCAGCAGGGCCTACCGGAACTGCGTCACAATCGCTCGCCATTCATTCCTATTTCTAGCACGCTCTCTTGCCTCTCTCACATCTATCCTCCTATCACCCAGAGCTTTCTTCACACCATCCATCCACCCAAACCTTGGCCTTCCTCTTGTACTTCTCCCATCAACTCTTGCATTCATCACCTTCTTTAGCAGACAACCATTTTCCATTCTCTCAACATGGCCAAACCACCTCAACACATTCATATCCACTCTAGCTGCTAACTCATTTCTTACACCCGTTCTCTCCCTCACCACTTCGTTCCTAACCCTATCTACTCGAGATACACCAGCCATACTCCTTAGACACTTCATCTCAAACACATTCAATTTCTGTCTCTCCATCACTTTCATTCCCCACGACTCCGATCCATACATCACAGTTGGTACAATCACTTTCTCATATAGAACTCTCTTTACATTCATGCCCAACCCTCTATTTTTTACTACTCCCTTAACTGCCCCCAACACTTTGCATCCTTCATTCTCACTCAGACGTACATCTGCTTCCACTCCACCATTTGCTGCAACAATAGACCCCAAGTACTTAAACTGATCCACCTCCTCAAGTAACTCTCCATTCAACATGACATTCAACCTTGCACCACCTTCCCTTCTCGTACATCTCATAACCTTACTCTTACCCACATTAACTCTCAACTTCCTTCTCTCACACACCCTTCCAAATTCTGTCACTAGTCGGTCAAGCTTCTCTTCTGTGTCTGCTACCAGTACAGTATCATCCGCAAACAACAACTGATTTACCTCCCATTCATGGTCATTCTCGCCTACCAGTTTTAATCCTCGTCCAAGCACTCGAGCATTCACCTCTCTCACCACTCCATCAACATACAAGTTAAACAACCACGGCGACATCACACATCCCTGTCTCAGCCCCACTCTCACCGGAAACCAATCACTCACTTCATTTCCTATTCTAACACATGCTTTACTACCTTTGTATAAACTTTTCACTGCTTGCAACAACCTTCCACCAACTCCATTTAACCTCATCACATTCCACATTGCTTCCCTATCAACTCTATCATATGCTTTCTCCAGATCCATAAACGCAACATACACCTCCTTACCTTTTGCTAAATATTTCTCGCATATCTGCCTAACTGTAAAAATCTGATTCATACAACCCCTACCTCTTCTAAAACCACCCTGTACTTCCAAGATTGCATTCTCTGTTTTATCCTTAATCCTATTAATCAATACTCTACCATACACTTTTCCAACTACACTCAACAAACTAATACCTCTTGAATTACAACACTCATGCACATCTCCCTTACCCTTATATAGTGGTACAATACATGCACAAACCCAATCTACTGGTACCATTGACAACACAAAACACATATTAAACAATCTCACCAACCATTCAAGAACAGTCACACCCCCTTCCTTCAACATCTCAGCTTTCACACCGTCCATACCAGATGCTTTTCCTACTCTCGTTTCATCTAGTGCTCTCCTCACTTCATCTATTGTTATCTCTCTCTCATTTTCATCTCCCATCACTGGCACCTCAACACCTGGAACAGCAATTATATCTGCCTCCCTATTATCCTCAACATTCAGCAAACTTTCAAAATATTCCGCCCACCTTTTCCTTACCTCCTCTCCTTTTAACAACCTTCCATTTCCATCTTTCACTGTCTCTTCAATTCTTGCGCCAGCCTTCCTTACTCTCTTCACTTCTTTCCAAAACTTCTTCTTATTCTCTTCATATGACTGACCCAATCCCTGACCCCACCTCAGGTCAGCTGCCCTCTTTGCCTCACGTACCTTGCGCTTTACTTCCACCTTTTTCTCTCTATATTTTTCATACTTCTCTATACTATTACTCTGCAGCCATTCTTCAAAAGCCCTCTTTTTCTCTTCCACTTTCACCTTCACTCCTTCATTCCACCATTCACTGCCCTTCCTCATGCTGCCTCCAACAACCTTCTTGCCACATACATCACTTGCAATCCCAACAAAATTTTCTTTTACTAACTTCCACTCCTCCTCTAAATTACCAGTTTCTCTTACTCTCACCTCATCATATGCCATTTTCAACCTTTCCTGATATTTATTTTTTACCCCCGGTTTTATTAGCTCTTCAATCCTCACTACCTCCCTTTTACATCCACCTCCTCTATTCCCCCACTCTTTTGCTACAACTAATTTTCCTTCCACCAAAAAATGATCAGACATACCGTTAGCCATACCCCCAAACACGTGCACGTCTTTCAATCTTCCAAACATTCTTTTAGTTACCAACACATAATCCATTAATGCTCTTTCTACTACTCTTCCATTTGCCACTCTTACCCATGTATACTTATTTTTATCTTTCTTTTTAAAGAAGCTAGCACTTATTACCATCTCTTGTTCAACACACATGTCTACCAGTCTCTCACCACTCTCATTTTCACCTGGTACGCCATACTTACCAATGACACCTTCTACCTCTCCAGGGCCCAAAACAAAATAAAAAAAAATATTGAAGAAAAGGAGCACTGTTAAACAGATAAGTATAACTGATAAATTATGTCTACCTTTTCCTGTTCTTCAAAATTGACTTGTGGAGATTAAATGCAAATGTAAGAAAGTTTGATATTTTTTAGATGAACTAAATGGTGATAAATGTGATTTGTAGAAGATATGATAAAATAAATAAAGTAGGAGGAGAAACAAGTTAGAGAGTTTTGACATGGTCTGCTCATGTGGTATGAATAGAAGGAGGGTAGAATGGTGAAAATTTCAAAGCGACAGAAGGAGGGAAAAGGAAGGAAACTTAGAAAGTCCTGAATAAATGGTGTTACTAGAAAATTGGAAAAGCAGGATGTTATAAGCCCAAGGGCTTATTGCATCCTTCCCAGTGATGAAAGGAAATAAAGAAATAAACGAAAAACAAGAAAAGTAATGAACGATTAATATCAAATTAATAAATATAAATTGATATTGGTACTTTCCTGTTATTGCCCTACCACTAATTTCCGATATAACCGCAATACTGTTTTTTAGGTTAGGTTAGGTTAGCTTGGGTTGGGTTAAGTTTGTTTAGGTTAGTTTAGGTTACCTAACCTAACCCAAGCTAACCTTATCATTATTACTAGTCAAGCTACAACCCTAGTTAGATTCCAGGATGCTATAGGCCCAAGGTCCCCAACAGGGAAAAATAGCCCAGTGAAGAAAGGAAATAAAGAAATAAACAAACAACAAAAGAAACAATGAACGATTAATATAAGATTAATAAGTAGTAATATAAATACATTCTTATTATTACTAGCCAAGCTACAACCCTAGCTAGAATCCAGGATGATATAAACCCAAGGACCTCCCCCCCCCAGGGAAAAATAACCCAGTGAAGAAAGGAAATAAAGGAAGCAATGAACACTCAACATGAAATATCCTTAGAAGAGCCGTTCATTTTCTTATCTGCCAAAGCAGAAATCTTAAGAGGAAAGTAAGTCACTCGTGAGAACGTGGAAGCAATCATAAAAGTTATGATTATAGACATGCAAAATATGTGACTAGGAATAGCGATAAAACGGAGAATTGATGACAGAAGATCAATAAGGTTCGTTAGAACGAATATGTAAAATTAAAAGGAGAGAGAGAGAGAGAGAGAGAGAGAGAGAGAGAGAGAGAGAGAGAGAGAGAGAGAGAGAGAGAGAGAGAGAGAGAGAGAACTTTTAAGACAAAAGGACAAGCACCAGGATAATGAAATAAATATTTATTTCAAATCATTACCATGATATGAGAGAGAGAGAGAGAGAGAGAGAGAGAGAGAGAGAGGAGAGAGAGAGAGAGAGAGAGAGAGAGAGAGAGAGAGAGAGCATTTTACATATAAGAAAAAAGATCAAACACAAGAAATTATAAAGTAAACATTCTATTTAAATCATTAACGAGAGAGAGAGAGAGAGAGAGAGAGAGAGAGAGAGAGAGAGAGAGAGAGAGAGAGAGAATATATATGAATTACTTCCTCTCTAGTGAGTAAAGTTTTACCTCGTGTAGGTCCTCTCCATATATCTATCTATCTATCTATCTATCTATATATATATATATATATATATATATATATGTATATGTATATATATATATATATATATATATATATATATATATATAAAATATATATATATATATATATATATATATATATACATATATATTATATATATATATGTATATATATATAATATATATATATATATATATATATATATATATCTATATCTATATATATATATATGTATATATATATAATATATATATATATATATATATATATATATCTATATCTATATATATATATATATATATATATATATATATATATATATTTACAAAGCTGGTCTACTATAAGAGTAAATGTTTTATTAATGTATTTCATTTGTATATCTAAGATATGTATAGCCAGCTCGTAAGGTGAGTTCCACTCTCGTAAGTTTAAGCAAATGTATGTAAATTACATGAGACTTTCGTCATTCATTTAATTATATTTTCATTCAATTCAGTATTTATAACTTTTTTATTTTTAAGAATTAACTTCCTTTTTCAAGTATTTTGTTACGACGTCTTGTGTGATTTCATTTAGGTATGCTGTTATTACGCATACGAGGTAATAGCATGATGGATTACGTGATTTTTTATGTTTCCACATGATTAGAAAGTGCATGAAAATTCTCAAATTAGATTCACTCTTTCTTTTATTGTCACGAGAGGTAGGGGGCCAGAGTTAGCTGAGGGAGGGTTGCCCCGCAAGCAAGGTTAGTACCCCTTTTCAATTTACTACGTTGGCAACCTTACGCCGCTAGACCATGCCCCCCCCCCCCACTATGAGAATGATCTAATAGAATTTTCTAGACTAGTTAAGTTAATATATATAGCCCCCAGGAAGGCATAAGCAGCAGAAGAGATCCAGCCTATCCCTTTGAAAGAGCCAAAGTTTGTCTGCCATCTCTCCTCTCAAGTGTGTCCTCTCAAACGTGAATAAGGTTTTTATTCAACTTATGAATATTGTTATTCAAACGTTGGTGTGTTAATTCAAGTATAGTGTGTTAATGTAAGTACATTTAACATAAATTTTTGTAACTGGCCCTGTACAGAGATTCAGGTTAAACAGTGAAGTATATTTATTTTGCTTAACTGTTTTGTAACCTCGAGTGAACCAAAAGACGTAAGTATAACAGTTACGTATATGTAAATTTCATCATTGTGTGTTCATTAGAGTTTTAAAGTGTTAACTATTTTCATTAATTATCAAAATTAAATAATTTCTAAATCAATGTTAAGTGAAATAAGTGATTACATAATTTTTCAGCGTCTTTCTTCTGTCTTAGTCTAAGGTTTAATTCAGATTTAATATTTCAAGTGATTTATTTTTGGTGTTAATTCTTTCGAATTGTTGTAACTTTTTATGAAAATATTCATTTTAGTAAAGTGTGTATTATTTCGATCACCAATATTTTCTATCAGTGCTTTGCTTGTAATCCCTGACTAAGAACCGAAGTGAGGGGTTAGCTTTTGAATAGTTTTTATAAAGTAATCAATTAGTTTTGTTTTGAGTGTAATGTAAGAGACCTTTGGATATTCAGTGTTCATATATATTGTCGTCTGGGAGGTGCGTAATATTCTCAGAGCTTGGGTATTTTTCAAGGGTAACAGACTCATGTAATATAAACAGGCGAGTTCTGGAGCTGGGGAATTTATGTAATTCGCCATATATATATATATATATATATATATATATATATACATATATATATATATATATGTATATATATATATATATATATATACATATATATATATATATGTATATATATATATATATATATAAATATATATAAATATATATATATATATATATATATATATATACATGTATATATATGTATTTTATATATATATATATATATATATATATATATATATATATATATATATATATATATATACTGTGTATACATATATATACATATATATATGTATATATATACAGTATATACATATATATATATATATGTATATATACATATATATATATATGTATATATATACAGTATATACATATATATATGTATATATATGCATATATAAATTTACAGTATATATAAAAATGTCTCCCTATATGTGCAGAAATAATGGTTTTGTGGTGATATTTCGCATTAACAATTATTCAGTAATTTAATAGAAATGCTTAAATAGTAGCAATAATAATAATAATAATAATAATAATAATAATAAGAAGAAGAAGAAGAAGAAGAAGAAGAAGAAGAAATAAACAACAATATTAATAATAAGAATGATAATATCACTAATAATCAAAATAGAGATATTAAAGAATAGTTGAGTAGTTGAGACGCTAAGGTGTGGACGTCTTTTGGGCGAAGCTCCGTTCAATACTCGCCCTGAGTCGTGTTTTAGCTTTTTGTTTCTCGCTTAGACTATCATTGAAAAGATATTAGTTAACCTTATGGAGAAACCTAAGTGATAAGAAGCAGACCACTATGTCTATCCCTAACTATTTCTGCCTCATATGTAAAACCACGGAGGGAGACCGGAAAAAATGGATAGGATATGACTGCAATAGATTCTATTATAAGAAATGTGGGTGCTACTATAGCGTGAGGTCTACCACGGTATAGCGTGAGATCTACCTCCCGTTAGTACTATAGCAGTGGTTCTTAAACTTTTTTGCCTTGCGCCCCCTTCTGCATTAAGCATAGGTCCCACGCCCCCCCCCCCCCCCCTCCCCACCCTTGAAATTTTTGCCAAAGTAGAAAATACCGTATGTACAGTATGTATGTATTGTTTTTATAAACAATATGTTGCGTTTTGTATGCTAATATACTTCATTGGTTATGTGAGTATATGGATGAATGATAGAATTTTATTTCATTGCTGTTGATTTTTTATAGGAATGCACTGTAATATATTTCAATGAAATAAACATTGTTCATAGAAAATAGGTAAAATAAATATATTATGATGAAACAAAATTTTATCTTAATCTTGTTTCAAACTGTTTTAGCATTATACAGATTACAGTTATTACATTGATAGAAAATACTGGAAAAAATACTAATTACTGCAAAAATAAACATAATTTCTACTCTTGATACAATCATCCATGGATCATGACCACATCAACAAATATTACATATCCTCCTTAGTAATTGATTTATCCATATTTATGTAGTATTGTAAAACAAAAGACATCACAAATACTACATTTTTATTTCCATTGTTACTATTTTAACTACTTGCACCCCCCTTGAAAGCTCCTGGCGCCCCCCTAAGGGGGCGCACCCCCCAGTTTAAGAATCACTGTACTATAGCGTGAGGTCTACTGCTAAATTATTCGTCCCTCATAGATAAAACACATTTCATACATTTGTTTAATCAATAAGCACTTAATGTAAACATATCTTAGAAATACCTTGAATAGATAATTGGATTTCTAATTACATTAAAAAAGGAATAAAGGTAAAAATAAACATATTATATATTTCCATACATTTATTCTAGCGATACACTCTTCGTACATCAAACATGTTGTTTCCATGCCCTTTCGAGGGCAACGTAACACAGGCTTGAGTTCTCCTCTGTTACGCTTTCTTTTTTCCTGCATAACAGAACCACATTTATGGCATGGATCTGCTTCTTGAACTATATCCAAGAGATTGTGCTCTCTTAAAAAGGCGAGTGCTGCTTCTTCTGTCAGAATGACTCTTCTATAAAACTCCTTCAGCAACATTTTTAGTACCCTCAATCGATCATATCTCTTTTAGACCGAGGGAAAAACTGATGTAGGAGTTGTTGTTGTAGATTATAGCCAACAGTTCTCGTTGGCACGGGCCATTCCCTTGGTCGGCCCGTAGCACGATTTAGGAGCTCCCTTTGCTTCCTTTTATATTGGCAGGTCACGTTTTTGATGAATTTGGGCAGTTCAAATGTTCAATGGTTAGGTGCGGGGCTCTGGGACGCTGGTCACGCAGTAGACCTCACCCTCCACCTGGGTAGGCGACATATGGCGGTAGACCTCACACTATAGTAGCACCGAAATGTGTGTATATAGTGACCGGAATCACTGATAATGAACTAAAGAGTCTAGATTGGTTATGCCCACCCTGTGTAGGTGAAGCCAGACAAGACCATTTATATATATATATATATATATATATATATATATATATATATATATATATACATATACATATACATATATATATATATATATATATATATATATATATATACATATATATATATATATATATATATATATATATATATATAATATTATATATATCTCAAAATTGGAAGAAGCTGTGAATATGAGAGAAGAGGCCTTGAGCGAACGAGACGCGAGAATAGCTGAATTGGAAAACAAACTTGCGGACCTTAGCGCACGCACAGCAAATTCCACCCAGACTACTGACCTCACTGAGAAAGTTGATATTCTTTCTATGAATATGGAATCAATTAAGGCAACATTTCAAACATTGATAGACCCAAAACCGGAGAAACCGACATTTTCTGACAAAGTTAAGGAAAAAATTTGTTGGTAATTAAATCAACAAATACAACTAAAATCAATGAAAGAAAACGCGAGGTTTGAACAAGCACTTAAAGACATTCCTGTACTTAACACGAGGTCAAGTACGAATGGAAATGTTGCTGTAAACTTTGCAAACAAAATGATCAGAGAAGAGGCTGCAAACTAAATTCAGACATTGTTTGCTGACACTGAAACGATAAAAATCGGAAAACTAAAACCAAAAATAATGATATGCAATGTGTACAATGGTGAAGATGATGTAGTAAATGCTTTGATTCAAAGTAATCGTTGCCTGGACCAAAAACAAAATATAGAAGAGAAGATAAGTGTGGTCCTGGAGAAAAATGCTCCAGGTGGGATCACCCACTATGTGCTGAAATGTGATCCTGAAGTTCGGAGGGCTATTCATGATAATGGGGACAAAGTTTCATTACGATGGGATATCTATAACATACGTGATATGTACCACGAGGTCACCTGCTACCATTGTCAGCGGTATGGACATCTTGAAAAAGATTGTAAGTCTAAGAATGATGATAAACTCTGCGGGAAATATTCAGGAAAACATTCCACCAAGGAATGTAATTCGCAAGTGTCAAAGTGTATTAACTGCAAAAAGTTAAGCAAACCAAGTGACCACATCGTAAATTCTAGAGAATGCAAAGCTTATAACTTGGTATTGAAAAGACTTGCAGAAAATACTGATCATGGTTACTAAGGATGTCATAAACCGTGGCCATGTAAATATGCAATTTGTAAGTAATAGAACTATTCAAATTCGAGAACTGATAAACGAGAAATATTTGGACATACTAGCATTATCTAGAACATAGTTAGATAACTTGGACAAGGCAAAGATTGCTGAAATGACGCCCGCCACACATGCCTTCTTTCACATACCGAGAGAAGGTAGGTCTGGTGGGGGTGTTGGACTCATTATTCATAAAAGTTATCCCACAAGTTGTATAACAGTGATGATTTAACAGTAAATGAACAATACGTGATATGAAACGATAAATACTCTGAGAGAACAAGGTAAAACGACAGTAGAGGTCCTGTAGAGGGTAGTGTACCAACCGTGTGGCACACAATTGTACATAATTATGTTGTATATATTATGCTTGTATCTGCGCTCTTCCCTCGCACTAAAAAGAACCTGAATGATCATGTCTCCGTTTTGCTCAGTAACATTGTCTGTCTCTCGAACAGGTCATGTCCTGTTGCCTTGAGGTTTTGTATATAAAGAAGAGTGTTCCTTAATAAAACTCAGTTGATTGCATCCTGCCTTTGAGTTCACAACTCCTCTCTCGGCCCGTCACATTGGTGACCCCGGAAGTCGACTCGCTCCCACTGCCTTCCACCCCCACCTCCCTCGCCCCTCCATCGTTGGTACAATGACGGAGACAGACTCTACTCCAGCAGTTGGCGCCGCCCCATTGAAACTTTCACCGTTCGCCACCGGAGAAGCGTTTGCTTGGTTTCAGCACTCGGAAGTCCAGTTTCGTATCAGGGGCGTGACTCGCTCAACCACCAAAGCGGATTATGTTCTCGCGGCGATACCCGAGGGCACCTTCCCAGAAATATCCGACTGGCTTTGTGAACAAGGAGACACCCCAATAGCGTATGAAGCTCTCAAAACATACCTTCTGCAGCAGTACTCGCCGTCACCAGCCGCCCGTATAGCAAAGCTTTTTCAGCTCTCGCAACAACCGTTGGGGGACCAAAGGGCTTCGCTTGCCCTCAGGGAAATGACCAGTATCGCTCGCCTTCAACCTGCCGCAGACGGCTCTCCTCGTGAGGTGAACCTACTTCGTGCCCTTTGGATACGCCGTTTACCCGAACCTGTACGCGCTGCCATACCCGATGTTGATAGTTTACCCATAAAGGACTTGATGACCAAAGCCGACGCCCTTATGGACAGCCACTTCAAGACCTCCATCAACGCCTCCACCCCTGACGACGAGGATGCCTATTCAACGTCAACTGAAGCTGACATGAATGCCGTAGGACATACACGCCTACCCCGTGACGTGCCGAAGCGGCGACAAAGCCGCCCACCACCCACCAATCGCTCACGCCCCAACGAACGACTTCTACAGCCACTTACTACCTCCCATCCGCCGCAGTTTTGCTACTACCACTGCAGATTCGGGGCAACCGCGAAGAAATGTGCCAAGGATTGTCAGTGGCCAAAAAACGTGTAAGTAGGCCATCGCTTGTGGCGGTGGCCTCCCATGTTTCTAATCTTTTCTTTTTACAGGATGCAGGAACGGGCGTGCGATTTTTGGTAGACACGGGTGCTTGTCGTTCTCTTTTGCCAAGGAAACTCTTCAAGGCACGACGTAGTCTGTCTACATCTGCCGACGTCCGCTTAGTAGCTGCCAACGGATCTGCGATACCCACCTACGGTTACGAGAACCTCACATTATCGTTCGGAAACGGTAAATTCAATTGGAAGTTTCTCGTTGCTGACGTCACAATGCCAATCCTCTGTGCGGATTTCCTCTCTCATTTCCACCTTCTGGTCGATGTCGCCCACCGACGATTGGTCAACGCAGACTCGTACTTGTCGACACCTCTTCAACCAGCCCCCTCTAACCTCGCTCTCCACATCAGCGCACCCACGGATGCCTACGCCCACCTCCTCACGTCGTACCCGGAAGTTTTCCGTCCAGAACTTCGCCAAACGCCCACGGTTCCTGCCAAGCACGGTATTTATCACCATATCAAGACGACGGGACCCCCAGTCTTCGCAAAATTCAGACGTCTGGCACCGGAACGATTGGCAGCCACCAAACAGACGTTCGCCGAAATGGAGAAAATGGGCCTTTGCCAAAAGGCCTCCAGCCCATGGTCGTCACCCTTACACATCGTTCTGAAGAAAGACGGCTCCCTCCGTCCGTGCGGGGATTACAGGCGCCTGAACATGCAAACAGAACCGGATCACTACCCCCTCCCAAACATTGCCGATGTGACCTCCTACCTGCACAAAGCGAAGGTTTTCTCTACGCTCGACCTCCTGAAGGGGTATTATCAGGTGCCTATGAACCCAGAAGACATCCCCAAGACCGCCATCACCACTCCGTTTGGTACATACACCTTCAATTACTCCTGTTTTGGCCTTCGTAATGCTGGGGCAACGTTTCAACGTCTCATGGATGGCATTTAGGGGACCTCCCTTTCTGTGTATGTTATGTGGACGACATACTTGTGTTCTCCTCCTCAAAAGAGGAACATCTCCGTCACCTACGCATCGTGCTCGACCGCCTGCAACAAAACGGCCTTGTAGTCCGGTACGACAAGTGTACCTTTGGCGCCAACGAAGTGTCGTTCTTAGGGCACCGTATCACTCCTGAAGGAGTCCATCCCCTCCCTGAGAAGGTAGCAGCCGTTCAGAACTTACCCGCGCCCTCGACCGTCAAAGCTCTGCAGGAATTCTTGGGCATGATCAACTATTATCACCGTTTTCTGCCAGCCATTGCCGCCACTCTTGCTCCCCTCTACGCCTCCCTCAAGGGCAAGCCAAAGGACCTGAAGTGGGGTCCCCTTCAAGAAGCAGCCTTCTGCAATGCAAAGAAGGCCCTATCAACTGCTGCGGCTCTCACTTTTCCTATCCCACACGCCCCTCTCCTTCTCTCCACCGATGCCAGCGACGTCGCTATTGGTGCAGTACTCGAGCAGGTGGTCAAAGGCTCGCCCCGCCCATTGGCCTTCTTCAGCAGAAAACTGTCCAAGGCAGAATCGGGTTATTCTACCTTCGATCGAGAATTGCTGGCAGTGCACTTGGCTGTCCGTCACTTTCGCCATTTCTTAGAAGGTATGCCCTTCGTCATTCGCACAGACCACATGCCTCTGGTGCACGCCTTCACTCGACAGTCTGACGCCTGGTCCGCCCGTCAACGCCGACATCTCTCCGCCGTGGCTGAATACAATTGCACCCTCCAATACGTCCCTGGGAAATGAATCCCGTTGCCGATGCCCTGTCAAGAAACACGTTGGCTGCCGTTCAACTGGGATTGGATTACAACGCCCTGGCTGAAGCCCAACAGCAGGATCCAGAGTATCAAGCTTGTAGGACTTCCTGCACGTCCCTCCGTTGGGAAGATTTTCCCCTCGAAGACTCCAACACCACCCTCCTCTGTGACGTCAGTACTGGTAGACCGCGACCTTGGATTCCTGCTCCCATGCGCCGACAGGTGTTTGATTTCATTCACGGCCTTTCACATCCCTCGTGCCGTTCTACTGCACAGCTGCTGAAGGCGAAGTTCATTTGGCACGGCATTTCTAAGGATGCTAAGGATTGGGTCCGCGCCTGTACTTCTTGCCAAACTTCCTAAGTACATCGACACACGGATTCAGGAGTGGGCACCTTTCCTCAACCTCAGCGTCGTTTCGCACACATTCATGTCGACGTT
>NC_090730.1:158221754-158226754 GCF_036898095.1 Palaemon carinicauda | reverse complement strand
TTAATAACAGTGTTGCTTGCGTCGTCTTCAAAGGTCTTTCTTGTATTAGGTTGGGCGTAACTTTTTATTTTCCCTTTTTTATTTAACCTCTCAAACAGTCATGGCTTCAATGTTCTTTATTACCTCCGCCAACGAAGTTGGTAGGAGAATATGTTTTCGCCGATGTTTGTCTTTTTGATTGTTTGTTTGATTGTGTGAATAATTTTGTCTACAATTTTACTCATAGAGTAGGGAAAATTTCGAGGATTAATAGTTATATTGAGAAGTGGAATGGATTCAATTTTGAACGTCCTAGGTCAAAGGTCAAGGTCAAGACCAAGGTCAAAGTCAAGGTAAAGGTCAATCAAAAGGTCGAGAAATAAGCTGTTGTGGTGGAGATCTGCGTTCTACTGAGTGCCCCTCTAGTTCCTTTTATTCTTGTTTTCATTTTCCATTCGTAAATTACCACTTTTCATGATATGATTTGAAATATCATTTGATAATTGTTATCGATCATCGTTCTATGAATGTATAAATTTTTTCAAATACTCTGGCGAAAATTGAAGACAAAAATTTTCATGAAAAAGTACTTCTATTATTAGAGATATCTCCACTCAATTATAAAGTGGTCTCCTGTAATTTATAAGCAAGAAAAATAGTGAAAACATATCTTTGCAATAATATTTTTTTTAGTATGCTTTCCGTTCTAAAATAGTATTCTTGTTGTTCTCGAAATTATAATTGTGACATAATTCTGTCTAAAAAGATCTTAGTTAAGCCTGTCTAAAGTAGAATATTAATTTCACTGCATAATTTTCTTAAGAATGTACAATTAGAATTTATTGGCAACAATTCCCTGCTGGTCCGAACTTATGAAAAATTAATTTGGTGATAAAATTTTCTTTCTCATAACAGGTGGGAATTGTACAATCTACGGTGCAGGCAATGGATACTATGGAAATGAGGGCTACGGTTTCTTTGGCTTACCAGATATTCCTCCTCCCGAACGTCTTGAAGATATTTCTCTGTTTAAGCCGACACACGCGAGTACATCTTTTGATTCAATGTATGTATGAGAAGGCTAAGCAAACCATTATGAATCTAGAATACAAATTCCATTTAATCATCGTTTTCGATATTGCAAGTATTTTTCTTTAACTCTAAAAGTTATTGCTGTGGAAGTGAAGAGCTTCGTCAAATCCATTCCCACAAAATTTATTATTATTATTATTATTATTATTATTATTATTATTATTATTATTATTATTATCATTAGTTAGAGAAGGAGGATGCTATAATAGTATTATTATTATTATTAATGTGGGTAAGAGTAAGGTTATGAGATGTACGAGAAGGGAAGGTGGTGCAAGGTTGAATGTCATGTTGAATGGAGAGTTACTTGAGGAGGTGGATCAGTTTAAGTACTTGGGGTCTGTTGTTGCAGCAAATGGTGGAGTGGAAGCAGATGTACGTCAGAGAGTGAATGAAGGTTGCAAAGTGTTGGGGGCAGTTAAGGGAGTAGTTAAAAATAGAGGGTTAGGCATGAATGTAAAAAGAGTTCTATATGAGAAAGTGATTGTACCAACTGTGATGTATGGATCGGAGTTGTGGGGAATGAAAGTGACGGAGAGACAGAAATTGAATGTGTTTGAGATGAAGTGTCTAAGGAGTATGGCTGGTGTATCTCTAGTAGATAGGGTTAGGAACGAAATGGTGAAAGTGAGAACGGGTGTAAGAAATGAGTTAGCAGCTAGAGTGGATATGAATGTGTTGAGGTGGTTTGGCCATGTTGAGAGAATGGAAAATAGCTGTCTGCTAAAGAAGGTGATGAATGCAAGAGTTGATGGGAGAAGTACAAGAGGAAGGCCAAGGTTTGGGTGGATGGAGTGAAGGAAGCTCTGGGTGATAGGAGGATAGATGTGAGAGAGGCAAGAGAGCATGCTAGAAATAGGAATGAATGGCGAGCGATTGTGACGCAGTTCCGGTAGGCCCTGCTGCTGCCTCCGATGCCTTAGATGACCGCGGAGGTAGCAGCAGTAGGGGATTCAGCATTATGAAGCTTTATCTGTGGTGGATAATGTGGGAGGGTGGGCTGTGGCACCCTAGCAGTACCAGCTGAACTCGGTTGAGTCCCTTGTTAGGCTGGAGGAACGTAGAGAGTAGAGGTCCCCTTTTTTGTTTTGTTTCATTTGTTGATGTCAGCTACCCCCAAAATTGGGGGAAGTGCCTTGGTATATGTATGTATGTATGTATGTATGTATGTATGTATTATTATTATTATTATTATTACTATTATTATTATTATTATTATTTGCTAAGCTACAACCCCAGTTGGAGAAGCAGGATGCTATAAGCCCAAGGGTTCCAACAGGGAAAATAGCCCAGTGAGGAAAGGAAAGAAGGAAAAATGAAATATTCTAAGAAGAGTACCAACATTGAAATATCTCCTATATAAACTATAAAAACTTTAACAAAACAAGAGGAAGAAAAATAAGATAGAATATTGTGCCCGAGTGTACCCTCAAGCTAGAGAACTCTAACACAAGACAGTGGATGACCATGATACAGAGGCTATGGCACTACCTAAGACTAGAGAACAGTGGTTTGATTTTGGAGTGTCCTTCTCCTTGAAGAGCTTTTTACCATAGCTAAAGAGTTTATTCTACCCTTACCAAGAGGATAGTAGCCACTGAACAATTACAGTGCAGTAACCCCCTGAGTGAAGAAGAAATGTTTGGTAATCTCAGTGTTGTCAAGTGTATGAGGACAGAGAAGAATAAGTGAAGAATAAACCAGACTAATTGGTGCGAGTGTCTGTGTGTGTCTGTGAAGGCTAAGGGAATATAAACAGTAACCAGAGAGATGGATCCAATGTAGTGCTGTCTGGCCATTCAAAAGACCCCATAACTCTCTAGCGGTAGTATCTCAATGGGTGGCTAGTGTCCTGGCCAACCTACTAACTCCCATATGATGAAGGATGTTACAGTAGTGTTTAACAAGAGAATGACAAATAAACTTAAATTTGAGACCTATTTCATCGTACTGAGATCAGTGATGATATATGGATCCGATACATTGAAACTGAGGAGCAAAAGCAAGAACGAACAGAACGGAGGATGCTGAGATGGATTTTTGTTGACAAATGAAACAATTAGAAGAGTCACATTAGTAAAGATTACTGACACGATAAGAGTTTCAATGTCGAGATGGTACGGCCATGTATTAAGGAATGGGTGAGGGGAATGACTTATAGAAATAGACACAGGTTTAGACAGCAGGTTAGGAGAAAAACAGAAATAGTTCAAGAGGAAGGATCTAGGAAGTCACTGCTTTGTTTAGGGATTGCAGTGGGAAGGAAGACGCCCCGATTCATAGTGAGTTTCCCTTTTCAGCTATTGCAGGAACGTCTTAGGTGACCCCTAAAAATGTGCTAATTGGATTTGATGGCATTAGTATAGCTTTACCATCTCACCAATCTGGTAAAAAAAGTGTAGGCTTTCATCTAAGGAAACTTCTTATTTAGGTTCCAGCCATGTATGTTTTGATATGTCTATAAATGTCTATTTGATCCAAATTCTTGGACTACAGAACTATGATCCCGATGAGGGTCGTTGTTGTCTTCTATGTCCATGCTAAGTTATTTCTATACTACATCTGTTTGGTTTCTATGAATCTTGATTTATTTATGGCACGATTTCTTCTAGTTAAGAGTAACAAATTATAGTTTCGATAAGGAATGTCCTGTTTATTATGGAACTTTTGTTCTGTATGTTTCCTAGCCCTCAGATGTTTATATGAGGAGTTTAGTTCTAGGAGAGTTACTATTCTAATTAGCGTCTCTTTTCTCCTAGTTTTAGATATTCTCCAGAAGCCTCTTAAGCTCTGATTCACTTCTAGGGGCTATGCCCTTAGATATGAAGGCAATCAAATCCAAGATCCAGTAACTTCCTTTAGTCTTTGGTCAGGGTTTACCTGATGAGTAATTTTTCTTTGATACAACAGCTGCAGTTAACTGTGGCGTCCCTACGGAGGGTATGGAAAACAACGTACCCCTAAGTTATGACTTAATTTGATGTCAAATCCCTATTCACCTGCATCACACAGAAACCAGCACAAGAGTGATCTAAAAGTACTTTGAGAGGATGAACATACCTGAATATTCTTTATAGAAGTTTCTGGAGGTCTGCATGCTAGGAAGCTCTACAGGTTGCACTCAGGGTGTATGTCAGTTCAATAGAAGGTAGTATAAATGGGGTCCCCCTTTAGCTATCTTTTTTTTTTTCAAATATCTACATGGGGTCTTCAGAATATCATGTTTTTGCTTGCTAGAGGTTGCCATCCATAGGCTAGTTCCAGTTTATGTTTTTATAACTGTAACTTCAATAAAAAAAAGAAAAAAACCGATCTCCCACAAACACTTTCATGAGCTAATTAATTCAACTTCCATTATTCTATTCTATTTTTTCTTGTTAGCACTGGCTAAAACCTTCCATTGGTACTCACCATTCTCCAGAAAACAAAATTATAAAATACATACGGTAATGCTTTGGCGTATAATTAAGTACCAATTGAGGATTCATGATGACTATATATGATGATAAAGGATTTAGTCCATACAATAAAAAGGGCATCTGCTCATCAATGCATCATATGTAATAATTCAGGCCAGCTTAATGATGGGCAGCATCGAGAACCACTGATTTGGTTCATCTGCCATTAAGTACTGTATAATTCTCTTCACCTCTTGATTATGAGGTTCTAGCTAATCATATGCTGAGGGCCCATATGCATTCACTGGAAATGAGATATGTTCATAATTGTTTTGACTATTTGTATCACAGAGTTGAATTCTCTGCGTTTATCACTTGTTAACACTTTTGGACAGCCAAATTTAGCAATGAAAGAGGACAAAGTATGAGAAATGGAACTTTCCATTTTATGACACATTTTGTAAGCATGGGTGTTCTGGGTGAAGGCATCCGCGAATAAAAATACATAATTGTTTTGCATCTTGGGAATAG
>NC_090730.1:158209254-158216754 GCF_036898095.1 Palaemon carinicauda | reverse complement strand
AGAATGTATTTCTCTTGATATGTGAAGTAGAGATTCGGGCAACTGTTGAATATTCTGGTGGGGTTCTGAGTGGCATGGCAGTAAACAAGCCAGACTGCAAGGCCACTTCTATGCTATGTATTATGATTAAGTCTCTGCACAGAGGACCTAGTATTATGATTTCTGTGATGCCCATCCACAAGCTCACATCAGCATACCAGCTTGAGCGTATGAAGGAGGCAACAGCTGCTGTTGAGAGGGCAGGTGGGCATGTCATCGGGTCTATCACAAACAACCACAAGATAAACCAGCAGTACTGTAAGCTGTTTGATTATCCGGGTGATTGCCATGCCATAGCCAAGCATCCTCTTGACAAAGAGCGTGTCTGGTTTCTCTTTTTTGACAGTACATCACTTCATCTATTGACAAGGATCAGGTGATGAGGGAAATATATGCCAAAGTGAAGACACGGCAGCAGAAGAATGTATTCTTCTTGATAGATGAAGAACAGATTCGGGCAACTGTTGAATTTTCTGGTGGGGTTCTGAGTGGAATGGCAGTGAATAAGCCAGACTGCAAGGCCACTTCTATGCTATGTATTATGATGAAGTCACTGCACCGTGGACCTAGTATTATGATTTCTGTGACCCCCATCCACAGGGTCACAGCAGCATACCAGCTCGAGTGTGTGAAGGAGGCGGCAGCTGCTGTTGAGAGGGCAGGTGGGCATGTCATCGGGTCTATCACAGAGAGCCACAAGATAAACCAGCAGTACTATCAATGTTTGATTTTCTGGGTGATTGCCATGCCACAGCCAAGCATCCTCTTGACAAAGAACGTGTCTGGTTTCTCCTTTTTGACAGTGCATCTTCTGAAGTGCATCCGCTACAACTGGATCAGAAGGGCCAGAAGATCAGTCTTGACAATAAAACAACAGCATCATTTGCTAATGTCAAGAAACTGTACAAGACAAAGAAAGGCAGTATTCTGAAGACTACTCCCCTCACTGAATTTGCTGTTAACCCCTCACGACTTCAACTACAAAATATGCAGCATGTCTTGAAGGTCTTCAATGAAAAAGTTGTGGCTTCATTGAAGCTCAGAGGATGTCATGACACTGCTAAGTTCATCCAAATCATCCTAAACTCGTGGACTTTAGTGAATGTATCTGGGAAGGGGCAACATCAGCCCATGAACGATCAATATCGAGCTGTTCAGGATCCCCAGTCAACCAGCCTGCAAACTTTCCTGTTAATTTTCCAAGAGCCTTCTTCAGGACATGGAGCAAATCGAATCAAGTGTTTCACCCATGATATCAAGAATGCACTGGTGCAGACTATGTAGGGACTGATTGCCGTTTTCCACTACTTGTTCAGAAATGCTGACTTCCATTATTTCCTGCTGTGTGAGATCCAGAGTGACTGGCTTGAGGGGGAGTTCTCAATCTACCGTCAATCAACTGGAGCAAACTCTTTCATGACCACTGGGGATGTGTTCTCCGTATGCAAGCAGCGCCTCACGAGATATACTGCCGTAAACCTTCAGTCCATTGATGGCCACCCTATGTCAAAGAAATATATCTGCTTGGGGAATGCAATTGACCTAGAGGATGCAGCCTCTATTGAGAGGTGCACCACAGATGTGACACTGACTGTGAATGAAGAGTGCAGTGCGGCCTACGTGGCGGGGTAGCTTGAGACGAAGTGCGCGGAAGATGTGGTCTTCAGCGCCGAGGAACCTCTTGTGACCAGTGACGTTAATGACTTTATCGAGACAGTGTCCAGAGGTTCCCTGACAACTCCACATGTGTGCACTTTTGATCTTGTCAGATGTGGACTGTTTCATCAAGGTAGCCCGTCGCCATCCCTGCTGCCAAAAAAGACTGATTGAGATCTTTTTGAGACTAGCCAGCTTCAGTGGGATTGACATTGACTGTCCCAAGATGTTCCGTCGTCTGGCAAATGTTCTTTTGAATGGACTCCACAACCTAGAGAAAGACCAGCAAAAGAATGCAGTTCTTCTTCAAACCTCTGTGAAGAAGGCCCGGCTCATTGATTAATCGCTGTAGCCTGGTAAGCTTTTGCTTCTATGTCTGTTTATTTGTGTGAATGTTTTTTTGTTTGCAATCACAAAGGTTTAACTATGATCCATTGTGTAAAATGTAAAACAACAGCAACTTGGGTTCCTTTAAAGTGTCCACTAACCTCATACAATAATACATGTTCACTCCAGCTGAAATTGATAATTCAAAGCATAACATTGCCTCAAGAATAATTTCTTATTTCCCTATAAAAGTTTATATTAACTTATGCTGCATTGAATAAGTCATTAGTTGATATACTTGTCCTATAAATAATGTTAGATTTCTAGTTTTGATATATATGCCCAATATAAGGTGTTTGGTTACAAAGGAAGCAATGGCCTCCGTTAGCGGAGCTAGGAATCTGGGCATGCACGTCCTGTATAATAGTAGTCCTTGATATATATATATATATATATATGTATATATATATATATATATATATATATATTATATATATATATATATATATATATATATATATATATATATATATATATATATATATATGTACACCCTATCAACATAGATCCCTGGCCCAACGAATCATTTTCAATAGTGCTAACTAAAGGCTAATATAACATCACTTAGTATTTATTTGATTATTTAGGCCACTCATTAACTTCTAAATGAATCTAGATACTGATATCAATATGAATAGAACCTGCTTTATATTCACCTTCCGTGCCTTTAGTTAACTCTACACTTAAATTTCTCTCTGCAGAAACGTCAAGGAGAACGCTGTCAATGGAATTTATGAAAACGATGATATGTATGATTCACAGGCTTATTTAGAGCAACCCTGGTGGATTGTTGATCTCCTGGAGGTACGAATTATTCATCAAGTCCAGATTTTTACCAGACAATTATGCTGTCCGGAGAGACTTCATGATGTTGAGGTAAACAAATAATTTTTCCTTGAAAAAGAATGCTTTCTTAACCTACAGACACACACATATACATACATACATATATTGGTGTGCTACTGTTATAAGCACACATTGAGTATGTGTTGTTTCAGATGTATGTAAATGGATAACAGATACATCTTATTAGCTTTAAAGTATTTATTCTATAAAAACAACAGAGTTAAACATTAAATTGATTATTCAATACTATTGATGTTGACATGAATGACCTTGAAGATTTTTCTCTAATTCTTAGAGTTTAACCGCTGCCACCATTTATTTTGAAGTCTTGATGTAGTATTAACGTTACGAAATACACTTAATCAAGCCACTATGAATCGGCTTAATGTTATTGAGAGAGCAGCTCTCATAGCTGATAGGCTTAACGAATATCAGGACATTTTAGGTCATTCCACTTGGGTTACTAACGATAACATCTCCATCACTGGAGGAAGCTGGGTTGGTCAGATGACCAATTCTGGTGAAGTATAGATATGAACTGACTAACTTATCGATATCACAGATATCGTATGCTTAGTTTATATTAGACTCGTCACAAACTCGGAAGACACCTGCATCCGGTGACGTCACAAACTTTCACACGCTGAGACAATGTGTTGACGTTTAAGAAGAATGTCATATTGTCGAGGTTTGCATTGTACGTCCTGTTTATGATTTGAATGACTACAGCAAGTCCCACGGCTAGCTCCTTCATCTAACATGACATATTACGTCATGTGTTTTAAACATGTAATATTAACTATTCTAATTATTACATAAGCTCGGCCAGCTATCTCAATTTTTTCACAAAAATTTAACAACAAGCCAAAACATGGTTACTAGGTGTGACTGGACATATGTATTATTCTTTGTTTAACTTTAGCCATAATCAACCGAGGACGAATAGGCACATTAAAAAATAATAACAATAATGCATATAAAAAAGATATTACCAAAGCAAAAAGAAAAATGCATGATAAAATAAAGATCACATATATGGTACATTGCTAGCAAATGATTATATGGTACCAAAAAAAAACTTCTGACTTACATATGATTCGGTAACTTGTTAAAGAATAATTGTTACCTTTGTTAGAAACATATTAACATAATACTCAATTTTTTTAGTGCACAAACACGAATTCCTGGTACGTACACGTACCACGGTTTCGTACATATATATATATATATATATTTATATATAGGGCTGATAATGTTTTATCAGATAATTGTGAGACAATAGATTTTCCTATGAAACACACGGCCGAATTAAGTAAAACAGTGCATGCTCCCGTAGATTTGCAACGAATTCATACAATAATAAGCCAAAATGAGTTACGGCCAACCTTATATGCTGTAAATTTAGAACACAAATCCTTTACGTTATTTTTTGACTCTGGTAGTCCACGTAATATCATGGATTTGAAGACACATCATTTGTTGTTTTCGAACTTTCCGATTGAAAAATCAGGAATTAGACTTTCAGGTATAGGAAATAATGAATTAAACGTCATAGGCATAACTCATGTTCAGTTCAGAGTCGGTAATCGCACGTTTGCCGATACATTTGTTGTTGTAAAAAACATTAATATGTATCCAGCTGTAATTATAGGATACCCATCTATGGGAAATCAAAACATTATCTTAGCTCCTGCCAAGCACGACGTGTATATCAAAGGGAAATTCTATAAGTCTTCTAATACCTTAAAATCAGTTTTGGATAAAAAGGAGACGACAAATGTAACCGTAACGTACGTTGAAGAACCAATAACTAGTCTCACTAATAAAGAAATAATATACGCGACCCGGCAGAATTCTCGTTCACCCGTAATATCATCTTGCACGCAATCTATCGAACCAAACATACCTTCGAATTTAATAGTGCAAATAAAGAAAACACTACCGGGATCTGAAATATTAATCCTTTCCGATACTTTGAAAACTAACGGATTGTCTGTCACACAAGCTATTTATACAGTAGGCTCACATCAGCAATGTAATATCGAAGTCTGTAATCATTTAAATAACACTTTGGTAATTCACAAAAATCAACATATCTTGGATGTAGAAGTTTATAAACATCGTATTCTTACCGTTGCTGAAATCAATCACTCTCAATCAGTTGCGGATGAATCCCTTTTGCGATCTATTAAAAATAAAATCAATAAGGACATTCAAGACGAAGAAATTCAGCAGAAAATTTTTGAACTTTTAACTAAATATCAGGATGTTTTTTCCACTACGGATGGATCCTTAGGAAAAACAGATGTGATCGAGCATCAAATAAGGTTAAAGGACAAGCAGAAAATTATATATGTACCCTCGTACAGACTCCCTATGAAATTCCAGAATGAAATAAATGATGAAGTAGGTAAAATGCTAGAAGAAGGAGTCATTAGGAAATCAAACAGCCCTTATAATTTTCCTTTAATAGTTGTACCGAAAAAAGATCGAACATGGCGTATCTGCGTCGACTTTCGTCGTCTAAACGAGGAAACGATCCCTGATCGATTCCCAGTGCCATGTACTGACGATATTTTGCCTTTGTTAGGTCAGAATAAATATTTTACCAGTTTGGACTTACTTAAAGGCTTTCACCAGATATCATTAGAAGAAGATAGTATCCCATACACAGCCTTCAGCACAGCCAGGGGACATTATGAATTTTTACGGATGCCTTTTGGTTTACGTTGTGCTCCTATAACATTTACAAGAATGATTAACATAGTGTTTGGAGACTTGTTAGGGGATATATTGCATGCCTATATGGATGATCTTGTAATCTTTTCCAACACCTTAGAAGAACATCTACGTAAGTTAGAATTAGTACTACAGAGATTAAGACAACATAACTTAAGGGTAAAGATTAGTAAGTGTGAATTTTTCAAAACAGAATTAATATATTTGGGTTTCATGGTGTCAAGCCAAGGTCTTAAAGTAGTCCATGATAAGGTGTCGGCTATACGTAATTTTCCCATACCTACTAATGTCAAGGGAATACAGCAATTTCTGGGTTGTAGTGGATATTACAGGCGTTTTATACGCAACTATTCAATAATAGCCACTCCTTTAACTGATCTTACAAAGAAGGGCGTAGATTTCATATGGTCTGAGCAACATCAACAGGCGTTTAATGCTTTGAAGGGTGAACTGTGTAGTTCTCCTATCTTAAAATTTCCTGACTTCGGTAAGGAATTCTTCATTGCAACAGACGCCTCAGACTTAGGAGTAGGAGGGGTATTGCTTCAGCAATATGATAAACAATTTTTCCCGATAGCTTTCTATTCTCGAAAATTGAGAACTTCCGAAAGTAAGTATGCAGTAATAGACAAGGAAGGGCTAGCTATTGTTAATTCGCTAGTGCATTTTAAGTTCATAATTTACGGTTATCCCGTTAAGGTTCTTACTGACCATAAACCACTAACAGAGTTCTTTAAAGGCTTCAATCACAGCCCTAAACGAATTCGGTGGCATTTGATCATTCAAGATTTTGGCGCAAGAATCGGGTATTTACCTGGAAAGCAAATATCATTGCGAATGCATTATCACGCAACCCCGTGTCATCTTGTACGGAGCCTTTAGCTGAATTAATAGATATATCAACATCCATGCCTATTGTAAAAACAATATCTGAACAAGAAGATTTAGGCTGGAGCGCTGAATTGTTACAGACTGAGCAAAGAAAAGATCAGAAAATAGAAACAATTATAAATTCTTTGAAAGGCAATCATAAAGAAAAGGAATATATAAAGTATAAGCAGCAGAATTATATTATCAAAGATAATATTCTGTGTAGGACTGTGACAAGGAAAACCCGCAATACACCACATGTAACTAACGACCAGGTAGTAGTACCAATCTCACTTATTTCCACTGTCCTGAATTGGTTGCATTCAAATCCATTACATGGACACCCTGGGTTCTCATTAATGTCACAGAAAGCCAAATCATTGTTTTATTGGCATACAATGCTTACAGATATTAAAAGACACATAGCTAATTGTCGCACATGTCAGGAAAACAAAGGGCATACGAAAACACCTGTCAGCCTAGGAGCTTATCCTGTGCCCAATCAACCCTTTGAAAGAATACATTTAGATTTGTTAACAGGATTTTACGAGTCAGACAGAGGAAATAAGCACCTCTTAGTAATTATAGATGCTTTAACTCGATATACAGAACTAATAGCGCTTAAAACTAAAACTGCGATTGAATGCGCTAGGAAGTTTTACGAGTGTTACATTTGTAAACATGGAATTCCACACATGAATTGGCTTAATGTTATTGAGAGAGCAGCTCTCATAGCTGATAGGCTTAACGAATATCAGGACATTTTAGGTCATTCCACTTGGGTTACTAACAATAACATCTCCATTACTGGAGGAAGCTGGGTTGGTCAGATGACCAATTCTGGTGAAGTATAGATATGAACTGACTAACTTATCGATATCACAGATATCGTATGCTTAGTTTATATTAGACTCGTCACAAACTCGGAAGACACCTGCATCCGGTGACGTCACAAACTTTCAC
>NC_090730.1:158201754-158206754 GCF_036898095.1 Palaemon carinicauda | reverse complement strand
CCCAAGGACGTTGTGGAAACCAACTGGAGTTATTGCAGTGGAACATCAAGGCTGTTTTAAGATGCAAGTGTTCCACCATTCCATTGGCTACAGGGTTATAAGTGGTAGTCTGAAGAAGTGTAATGCCAAGAAGAGGCCCTAATGATGACCACAATTTAGAGGTGAAAGTTGCATCCCTGTCAAAAGTGATATTCTCTGAAATTCTATATTTTACTATCCGTCTAGAACATAAGGCACCAGTATATGAGGCAGATGTTGCATCTTGGATGGTGTTGGCCTTAGGCCAGCGAGTGAAGGGATCAATGACTGTGAAGAGGTAACGGTGTCCTTATAATGTGGGTAAGGATCCAACCATGTCAACGTGAATGTGGGCAAAATGACAATGGAGTTTATGAAAGGGGCCCACGCCAAATCTATGTGTTGATACACTTTTGAAGTTTGACATGAAATAATGGCGCAGACCCAATCCTAGGCATCTTTAGTAATGTCATACCATATGAACGTCATCTTTAGTGGTAGTGCAGTAAATTTGTAAGAGGGTGTGAGTGGTCAGGTATCAGTTAAAATACCTGTCAGCACATTGGGCCAGGTATCCACAGGTGTGGCCTACCAGTACTGACACCACAGACAAAAGTGGCATTAGAGTCATCAAGGGCAACATCTTCCCAATGGAGAGACATGCAGGATATCCAAAAGGTTTGGTACTCAAGGTCCTTTAGTTGAACTCTTGCCAAGGCCTTGTAATCCATTCTCAGGTGTATTGACAGTCAATGTGTTTCTGGAAAGGTTGTTAGTAATGGGATTCAGTTAACAGGGGTGTGTTGAATGGTACAGTTGTATTCAGGAATAGCAGAGAGATGTCAGCGTTGACAGGTGGACAAGGTGTCGAATTTTGAGTGGAAGCGTGCACAAGGAACACATGGTCCATACAAATAACAAAGGACGTACCCTCAAAGAAGTGGTGGAAATGATGGACAGGCAAATACATGCATATTATTATTATTATTATTATTATTATTATTATTATTATTATTATTATTATTATTATTACAAGCTAAACTATAACCCTAGTTGGAAAAAAAACAGGATGCTATAAGGCCAAAGGTAAGCCTTTGGCCTTATAGCATCCTGTAAAATAGCCCAGTGAGGAAAGGAATAAATAGATAGAATAGTGCACCTGAGTTTATACTCACTCAAGCAAGAGAACTAAAAATCAATACAGTAGAAGACCATGGTACAGAGGCTATGGCACTTCCTAACTCTTGCGAACAATGGTTTGATTTTGGAGTGTCCTCCTAGAATGAAGAGTGATTGATGTTACTAGGAAATATATTTATATGATAGTAAAGAAAACTAAAGATGTATTGAAATATAGGGAATGTGTTTCAAAAAAGAACATCTTAAACTATGACTAACGGTAAGGGAGAGAAGGGTTATGAGGGTAACTGTGAACTAATTTATTTAAAGGTAAGGATGTTTACATGATCAATGGATGAATGGAAGCGATTAAGTAATCTAGGCAGTAAAGATAATGGATAAGTATGAGATGGGAGAATTGTTAAGTCAAGGAATGTATAAATAAGGAAAAATAGCAAGAGTATAAAAAAGCCATGAAATACAAAATGACTGTCTATGTTATCCTAAGATATATTGTATAAAGGATTTCTTAAATCTGTTCATCAATATGATCATAAGTTGTTGATGTTGAATGTGAATAAAAAAAAAACGAAGCTAACGATTTGAGTTATTAGCAGATTTCATGTTGAATGTGTTAAGTTGAAGAATGAAAAATGTAAAAATAAAGACTGGAAAAAATTAATATAGAGTAAAATATATAAGATTTTTTAGTAGATGAAAAAGTTTCGATTAAGATAGTTTACTGAAAAGACTGAATAATATTGAAGTGATAGAGGAGAATGAATGAAAGAGATTCTGATGCTACTGTGGCCTAATGTCCGAGAGAGAGAGAGAGAGAGAGAGAGAGAGAGAGAGAGAGAGAGAGAGAGAGAGAGAGAGAGAGAGAGCGTATACCAAAAAAGTAAACTCGAATGGATTTTTTTGGTATAAATTTTACTTGAAGAATTTTGTAGCACTGATAGTTAATTATCACTTCTACTTTTTAAAGATGAATGGAGCAGTAACGTTTATCCCACTTCTCTGTGCCGACATGACACTGTCAACTTACAGGTCATCTGTCAAAAGATTACAACCATACACTCCTTGATTTTACAGGTCCGCATTGGCCAAGAACTGGCTTCAAATGGAGATATGACATCGTATACTCTGATGTCCACCTACAAAGGCCCTTACGACCTTAGCCAGGGGCACCTCATCTGCTCAAATATGAAAGGTATCGCAGGTAGATTCCTTGGCATTAGGAAGACCATCAGTGACCATCTCCAGCTGGTGGAAGTCAGGGTTTATGTTAACAAGAAATAATATCAAGACTACAAGATCGTTTGGAACAGTTCTCTTAAAAATTCTGTTTTATCTCTTCTGTCCATTAATATCATTTATTCTTTTTTCAAATTGAGTTTATTTGTTAGTTTGATGGGATGAGTTTTTTTTCTATATAATCAATGTGGATTTAGGCTCTAATGTTCTTGCTTTCGTCCACAATGGGTACTCAGATAGAATTCCTTTATGCTATATTGTCGTCTGCTGATAATTGTTTTAGATGGAAGGGTTTGTGAATAATTACATGTCCTTGAACCGCCTTTTTGAATGGGCTCTCTTCATATATGCATGTAAAACAGATTTGCAATTATATGAACCAGACATAGACCAACTCATTTTATTGTTTAATGATTTTCCATTATAAAAAAGTTTAAAGAATCTAATGTTTATATCTTTCTCCACTGGGGGAATAGGGGCAGCAAACCTTTCAACTCTATATGAAGAGGAATCATACTAATAATCTGTTCATGAGCAATTTAGCAAGATGGTGGAATGATAATCCAGTTATATAATTTACATATTTCTCATTAATATATTTTCCAAATCACTATTTACTCTTCATTATTGAATATTCTCTTCACGTAAAGTATTGGCTATTCTGAACCCCTCCTGCTATGCTAGTCCAGTACCCTGTAAAATTTCTTATATATGTCACGATACATCCAATTTTGATATTTTTATCATATATAATCTATTTCATTACACTGAAATCCCTTGATTGTGGTCAGGAAGTTCGTATGATTGGCCTTGATTTAAGTGGTGTTTTAAATTGTGTTAATCATGAGGCCCTTGTTTTCAAATTTAAACAGTTGGGAGTGGGTGGGTCATTTTATAGCATTATTATTATTTTTTTAAGTAATAGATCGCAAAGAGTTGTTGTTGATGGTCACCATAGTGGGTATATGAATGTAATATCTGGTGTTCCTCAGGGTAGTGTTCTTGGCCCGTTATTTTTCATACTATATACACATGACATGTGGTGTGGCCTAGAAAACAAGCTTGTTGTATATGCAGATGATGCTATACACTTAGCATCAATTACATCTCCGGGATGTAGATCTGGGGTTGCTGAATCCCTTAATAGAGATCTAGCTAAAATTAGTGCATGGGGAAAATTATGGGGCATGAAGTTGAATCCTAACAAATCTGAAAATATGATTGTTATTGCTTCTCATAAGTCCTGCTATGAATGTGGATGTCATGAGATTCAGGTAATAAAAGCTTGTGGCAGGCATAAATTTTATTTGTGTTCAATCTACCGGAATACATACAGGGATGATTCTATCTTTGATTGTCTTCTTACCATTATGGCTAAGATACAAGATGATAGAAAGGCCTCTTTTGTCTTTGTTGGTGATTTCAATGCTCACCATAGGGAGTGGTTCGCTTCTGTTTCACCTACTGACTGGCTTAAGAGATTTAGACTGCCTCTGAATTAGGCTGTGAGCAAATCATAAGTGAAGCTACTGACAGGTCTGGTAACTGTTTGGACCTCGTATACACTGACACCCCTGGCGTTATAACAAGTAAGGTTGGTTCTCCAGTCGAGACATCTGATCATGCCTTGATTTCATTAGTAGTGAAGACTGAGCTGCCTATCCCTGATGTAGAATACTCCTGTAAGATTTAAATAAAATTTCAAGCAAACTTGAATGGGATTTTGCATGATCTTTTGGGCTTGAATTTGTCAAAACTGTTTGATAGTGTTGATCCTATTGATGTCTTTTTGAATGAGAATCTAGTCAACATAATTGATAGGCATATTCCTTCTCGTGTGCTAAAGTACTAAGTGAAGGACAAACCATAGTTCAATTATGATTATAGACGTGCTTATTTGGAGAAGCAGGAGGCCTATCATCTTTGGAAGGATAATAGATCAGATTTGACCTGGAATAACTGTACTCAGCTTAGAGTTTTTACTCAGAGAGTGTATGCTTCAACTGGAAAGGAATACAACCTATCCATAAAAGAAACCCTTTTGGGTACAACTCAGGAACATAAGTGGTGGATTATCCTTAAATCTGCACTCTTTGGTATAGAATGCAGTAGTTCCTCCTTTACTTAAACCAGATGGCTCAGTCACTCACTATCCAAAGGAAAAGGTAACCCTTTTGGCTGATGCGTTTGACAGTATACAAAGTAATGAGAATCTCGAACTTCCTCATTCCTGTTTTCCTGAGGCTAAACTAACTAGTCTAGCTTTTCAATTTTGTGAAATTAAAATTCTGTTGATGGACCTTGATGCTTATGGAGGTGTAGACCCAAATGGTATTACATCTTTTTTTTTTTTTTTTTTTTTTTTTTTTTTTTTATAAAGACTGAAGATTTCTTAGCTCCCAAGTTATCTGTTATTTTGCGCAAGTTAGCCAGAAGAGGAGCTCTTAGCATTTTTTGGAGAATTAGTAATGTTTCTCCACCCTGTATATGTGTTTGTGGTAGCTCAAGTTCAACTGATTACCGCCCAATTTCCATAACTCCCATATTATCTAAAGTTTTTGAACATCTTTTGGAAAAACGTTTTAATAGGTTTGCTGAAGGTAATC
>NC_090730.1:158161754-158196754 GCF_036898095.1 Palaemon carinicauda | reverse complement strand
CCCCTAATCTAAACCAGCTAACCTAACAAACCCCCCTAACCTAACCTAGAAGGCCCCCGGTCACAGACCCTAGACCTACCCCTAAACTAAACCAGCTAACCTAACAAACTCCCCTAACCTAACCTAGAATGACCCCGGTCTCAGACCCTAGACCTACCTAAACCTACCCCTAATCTAAACCAGCTAACCTAACAAACCCCCCTAACCTAACCTAGAAGGACCCCGGTCACAGACCCTAGACCTACCCCTAAACTAAACCAGCTAACCTAACAAACCCCCCTAACCTAACCTAGAAGGACCCCGGTCACAGACCCTAGACCTACCTAAACCTACCCCTAATCTAAACCAGCTAACCTAACAAACCCCCCTAACCTAACCTAGAAGGACCCCGGTCACAGACCCTAGACCTACCCCTAAACTAAACCAGCTAACCTAACAAACCCCCCTAACCTAACCTAGAACGACCCCGGTCTCAGACCCTAGACCTACCTAAACCTACCCCTAATCAGTACCTCACGGAAAAGTAAAGGTGAATCACATTTAGCACACTTAACACTTATGGGTAATACTGAATGCTCTCTATGAAACCTATTCACAACCTCTGGAGTACCATTATAACTTCCATGAAATCGAGCGATCACCTCAAAATACGAATAGCGACATATATTGCACACCTGCACCGGAGGATCCATGACAGTTAAGTAACGAGAGTGCTGAACGTATAGAGACCGGCAGGTTTCAAAATCGAAAACAAACGACAATCAGGCATTTCTCCCACAATGAAATAGGTAAAAAAAAAATACTATCGGTTGCAATGGTATATTGCACGAAAAACAGATCCTTGGGATAAGAATGAGAGACAAAATTAATCGTCCGATATTTCCGTAAGCCTTTCCTTACGATAGTTTCTACAAAAAATTTCTTAACAATATGGCCAGGAATGAATGATAATTTGATTAAGCGTGAACATTGGCAGAGACGAAAACAAATTATAAGGGAAAAAAATAGCCAACGATAACTCTTGAAAAAAAAACTCTAATTTCATTGGAAGAGCGACATTACTAGCAGGAAGCCAATAATAACTCTTGAAAAGATCCCAGTAGTATTTTGATTGGAGGAGCGATATTAGTGGGAGGAGGAAATGCTCATTCAAGCAAATATTGTCACATTACGCAATGGGGAGGAGCCAAGTAAGATGAAAACAGATATACAAACTAACAAGAGCTACCTTGCGTGCCCATGGAAAGATATACACTAAACTTAGAAAAAGTCAAGACCTTCAATACCTGAAATATTTTTTTTCTCTGTAAGTATGCATTAGCGACAATAATGTATTGGGAAGAAGTGTTTTGTTATCACGTGCTTTACTCGGGAAAAATATTAATATAATAGATTTCCCATAATGATTGAAACTGTAATAATACAAAAAAAAAAAAAAAAGTTTTTGACTACGGACGACGGTTAAAGTTTGGACAAACTTGTAATATACTTATTTCTTTCTTGCAACTTTTAATTTCCAGACATGAAACTCTTCAAAATATAATGATGGTGCGGGCAGCAAATCAGTCATTTAAAAGACATATCAATAACTAATTATGGGTTCCAACTTACCATGTGGTTACTTCTAGGCACCACTGTAATTTCCGTCTTTATTTCATTTTTGCACCTTTGCAGGCAAATCACTTCACTGCTGAGGTATTCTCAAAGCATCAATTCATTGGATAGGGTATTACGAGTGTCATTTCTGAAGAGATCGTAATTTTTTCTGTAAGAAACAGTAGTTTTTTTCCTAGGTTACATTACCATGGAATAATATACAAAATTACCTTTTTTTTCTCTATCCAGTAGTGGGTGCCTCCCTTTTCCTCACTGGTGCTCCTCACATAGAAAAAAAATGGCACTATGGAAGTGGTGCCATACCAGGACCGTAAGTCTCTACCTTTTCAGCAATAGTAAGCTCTCCTTCCTGAAATTTCCTTATTTTTCTTGTTTCTGCCTCTACTTTATCGCTTTCTTTTAATATCACAATTTAATTTTTATCACTTTTTTCCGTAACTTTCCTTGTTTCTTTGCAGAACTTCACTATGGCTGTCTGAACTTGCCGGATTCCTTGATTAAATCTTACCACTGCACAGTATATGCTAAAAAGAAACAAAAAACAAAAAAAAATGGCCAGAGAAATCGTAAATAACTGATCACTTCAGGAGCGAAACTACAACAACCTTCCTTCAAGGGAATCGAGATGCTACTAATTTCCCTGGCTGTAATTGCTTATTGTATGGTGGACTTTGGTCAATTAGTGTTTCTACTAAAAGGAAAAAAAAATGTCAAAAACCACCAGATTTTTAAGACATAATGACATAACCAGCAATTGCAGATAAAAATAAATAAATTTTTTTATTACCGAGGTGCATACATTCGAAAGCGTCACGCCCTCTCTTTAAAGGGTTGCAACTCTGTCTCTTTAAACACATCTACAAGCTACTATAAGCGCTCAAATATTTCCCATACTATTTTTGAAAGTTAAAAGATTAGAAATATTGAATGTTTCAGAAAAAAAACTTTTATTTTCGTGCCTTTTTCGGTTTAGTGCCCCTTAGGTATCCATTAAATTTATAAAAACTATTCAGTTTTTTGTTCTTTAAGTGTCTTTTCAGGTAGCAGTGTATCTGAAAAGGAAGAGGAGAGATATGCACGAGCCATAAAAGGAGGACTCAAGAGGACAGCACAGGAAGTGTTATGTGAAATGAAGAATTTCAGGTTTTTTTTTTCTACTTTTTATTGTTGGAGGCTCACTCTGGCTTTTAACATTTTATATTTACAATTAGGATTATAGCTTGGTTAAAAAAAGAAATACGCGAATACAATAGTTATCCCTTTTATTACGTTTTCTGCATTATGTTTTATCCAGCAAAATCTTTTTCTGCAATGATAAACTTAAATAGCCCTTATTGTAAGAAACGCCGCGTGTTAGTAAAATTGCGAAGTGCAATAGTAAAGCGTAGTCCTGGTGATTAGTGTCTACTTTGAGTTTAAAATCTTCAAAATGTAAGTGTGCTAAAGCATGCGTGGCTTCAAAGAGAATTAATCTTTGTTTATGGGCTGTTGCGTGACAAACTTATATTCATATATCAATCACTTTTCCATCGACTTAGAATCAGTCCAATGATCAAACCTAAAACTTTTCTTAGACTTTGAAGAAGTTGCCAAAATGGACAATTATTTTTTTTTCCCTTTTCGGCCGAACAAATTTGTTACTGCGGCCCTACTTTAACGGAATATAACAAAATGATCAACGGAAACTGCATTCTTGGAAACTTCAACATTGTAGGCCTTTGATTTATCCCCCATGAAAAATCTTGTGCAACATGCATAACAAAGAAATTCAACAACTGTGCCGCAGATTAATATCTAGATAAGGAATAAGAAATTTGATAGACCGTAAGTTATTGTCCAACAAATTAAAATGAGAATCAGAAGTTGAAGACCAGACAGGAGAACAATACCCGAAACAAGGCAGAATGAAGGAATTTAAAACACTTTATCAGAATAGATTGCTCACCAAGAATCTTACAAGACTTTCTCAATAAGCCAATCTTTTGTGCAATTGAAGAAGACACAGACCTAACGTGTTTCTCAAAAGTAAATTTATTGTCGAGAATCACACTTAAAATTTGCATTTAATTTGTCCTTATTTACATTACTTCTAATTTTATTTTGGTGGAAATATTCGGTGTCAATTGCCCTCCTGGTGGTAATGACTAAGGGTGTGTTGCTGGATTCTGTTTTTCTGAGGGAAATTTGGCCTGTGGTCAGTTGTTTCGGAATGTCGGAATGAAATACATTCTCACTAAGGGGTTAAAACTTATCAAACTCCTGCTACAGTCATTCTCTCTCTCTCTCTCTCTCTCTCTCTCTCTCTCTCTCTCTCTCTCTCTCTCTCTCTCTCTCTCTCTCTCTCTCTCTCTCTGAATAACACCAGAACATAAATCCATAGAAATTAATTTCTATAAAGAAACTCTTTTTATTAGACCAATGAAAATCTATTTGGAAAAAGATGTCATTAATAGACGGATGGTAATAAGAACTAATATTTTGAAGAGAGTAATTCTGAACAATTTAGCAGTTTCGATATCAGTTTTTCTTGGCAACATAAACCCTGACTTCCACCAGCTGGAGATGATCTACGTCACTGCTAACCTTCTTGATGGCAAGGAATCTTCCGGCAATGCCTCTGAGATTGGAACAAATGACGTGCCCCTGGCTGACGTCGTAAGGACCTTTGTAGGTGGACATCAGAGTATAGGATGACAGATCACCAGTTAAAACCAGTCCTTGGCCAATACGGATCTGAAAAACAAAGAAATCTTTTATTATGATCATTTGATAAATGACCAGTATAGACAGTATTCTTAGACAAAACTCTGTGCCGGTTTAGTTTGTGGCCTACCTTTCGAATATGGCCTACGAAATTCTATTTGTTTTAGTATGTGGCCTACCTTTCGAATATGGCCTATGAAATTCTATTTGTTTTAGTATGTGGCCTACCTTTCGAATATGGCCTACGAAATTCTATTTGTTTTAGTATGTGGCCTACCTTACGAATATGGCCTACGAAATTCTATTTGTTTTAGTATGTGGCCTAACCTAACCTAACCTAAACTTACCTAACATAACCTAACCTAACCCAACAAGCCAGGTAGGCTACATAGTAAACCAGAATAAAAAAAGGTTGGCCACATACTAAACCGGCACCAAAAACTCTCTCTCCTATGTCGGCATTGAGAAATGGCACACATGTTACGGCTCTATTCATCTTTCAAGTGCCAAATTAATCATGATCAACCTGTTTTAAAAACATCACGCATTTGATATCAACGGTTATCATCCCCTTTAACCTTTTTCAATTCATATACAACATGCACACTTTAACTAAGACACTCCGTCATGCATTCTATTTTTGGAATATAGTTTTACTCTTCATGTATTTCATATCTATTTTGTGGCTCAACGCATCTCTCACCTAACCTTCTTCCATTATCGTTAGTCCTAAATATCTATATGAATTCATCATCATCATCTCCTCCTGCGCCTATTGACGCAAAGGGCCTCGGTAAGATTTCACCAATCGTCTTTATCTTGAGCTTTTAATTCAATACTTCTCCTACTTCACGCTTCATAGTCCTCAGCCATGTAGGCCTGGGTCTTCCAGCTCTTCTAGTGACTTGTGGAGCCCAGTTAAACGTTTGGTGAACCAATCTCTCTTGGGAGTGCGATGAGCATGCCCAAACCATCTCCATCTGCCCTTCATCATGATCACATCCTCATACGGCACTCGAGAAATCTCTCTTATAGTTTCATTTCTAATCCTGTCCTTCCATTGAACTGCTAATATCCTTCTGAGGTCTTTGTTCTCAAATCTACTAATTCTATTGGAGATTTAACCACTTCTATTATTCTCTTGATCTTATGAAAATTCTTTTCATAAAATTAGATTTCATTTACCACCATAAACTTAATCTTTATTAAGTCGATATAAATCAAAACCATATCATCTACTAATAAAAGTAACTCTTCTTCTCTTTCTTTCTTCTTCTTTGTTTACATCTTTTCCCACTTCTATGTGGGGTCGATGTTTCTGGGCAGCTTTCTTCATCTACCTCTGTCCCACACCTCATCACCGGTTAATCCTTTTGATCGAAGGTCATCCTTGATACAGTCCATCCACCTTCGTTT
Source organism: Palaemon carinicauda (assembly GCF_036898095.1). NCBI lineage: Eukaryota > Metazoa > Arthropoda > Malacostraca > Decapoda > Palaemonidae > Palaemon > Palaemon carinicauda. The sequence goes on along the minus strand of NC_090730.1, from coordinate 158,191,018 downwards.
TGGTCTCCCTCTCCTTCTCGTTCCCTGTACCTCCATTTCCATCACTCTCCTCCCAATATACTGTTCATCTCTTCTCATGACATGACCATACCACCTCAGTCTACTTTCTTGGATCTTATCTGATAGTTTTCTAACTATCTGACGCTTTCCCCAACTTCATGAATTACTTCCTCCACAAAGTTACTTATCAGCAATTAAATATTTTCTTCCACATGATACCAGGTCCTTTCCCGTTTACACATGAACTCACATATGTTTTACTCGTTTTTTAATCACTCACACGGAATTATATTCTTCATCCTTTCTCCTTAGCAACCACCTTTTTGTTTTATTATCAATTATATATATTTTTTTTATACAGTGAAATTAAAGTCTGCCATAACTTTTACATTAGTGTACTTAATCTGTTCACTACACTCGTAAGGTGATAAATTTTGAGTGTCGTAAGACTAGTAAATTTGATTATACATTACCTAAAGACTCTTCCCTTCACTCTCAGTCTTCTCACACATCAGTTTATCATCAGATCCACATACTTATTCAATAATTATTCTCTATCATTCATTCTCCTATCTCGTAAGTTCTCAGTCAAGACTCTATAATATACTTACCCTGCCGTGGGTTAGATTTCTCTTGCTTGAGGGTACACTCGGGCACACTATTCTATCTTATTTCTCTTCCTCTGGTTTTGTTAAAGTGTTTATAGCTTATAAAGGAGATATTTATTCTAATGTTATTACTCTTCTTAAAAGTTTAATTTTCCCTGTTTCCTTTCCTTACTCGGCTATTTTCCCTGTTGGAGCCCCTGGGCTTATAGCATTGTGCTTTTCCAACTAGGGTTGTAGCTTAGCCATTAATAATAATAATAATAATAATAATAATAATAATAATAATAATAATAATATAAAGTAATGCTGTGATTTTATTTCTAAAAAATGGAAAACTGATTTCGCTTATCCTTTCCATTAAACTTTTCTGCTATCCAAATATTACGAATAAAAACTCAAAAGCACTTTCACTTCCCTAGTGGAGTCCCTCTCTGGTAGTCCATGTATTCCTATTATCAATCCTTTTTAGTGAGGCAGATTTGCACCGACTCGCAGGGGTGCCCTTTTAGCTCGGAGAAGTTTCCTAATAGTTGATTGGTTAGAGAAGATAATTCTAACCAGTCAGATAGCAGGAAACTTTTCCGAGCTAAAAGGGCACCGCTGCGAGTCGGAGCAAATTCGCCTCATTAAAAAATCGAGTATAGTGCCTGTCCTTTTATCATTTGTCTGTGATTCTATTATATTCAGATGCTAATATCACAAAGATCATAAAATCTAAACTAAGTCTTTCACTCTTGAATATCAGAGATGTGCTTATTTTTATCCGCTGCATTGAACAACTAGCCAAGATTCTTACTCCATTGACAAAGGAATAACGTTTCCTCAGAGAGCTTCTCTCCGTTGGCGTTTTTAATTCTATAACAATTGTTTTCATGAATCTTTATATTTTAAAGATCATGCCTGCCAGATATATATATATATATATATATATATATATATATATATATATATATATATATATATATATATATATATATATATATACACATATATATGTATGTATTTATGTCTGTATATATGTCACATATACAGACATGTATTTGATGGCCATTTTGTTCATGGATAATTCCTATTTGAAGTTTTATTTATCAGAAAGATTCATATATCTATACAATTATTTGCGTGTTTATAAGTATATATGTATAAATCTGTATATACAAATAAATAAATAAACATATATTTATATATATATATACATATATATATATATACATATATATATATATATATATACATACATATATATGCATACATACATACATATATATATGTATATATATATATATATATATATATATATATATATATATTATGGTATATATATAGTATATATATAGTATATATATGTATGTATGTATATGTATATATATATATATATATATATATATATGTATATATATATATATATATATATATATATATATATACATGCAGAAGAGCCACAGGGAAAATAAAAATATGAAATATAAGATTAAGTCCCGACTACTTTCGTGACAGTTCTTCAGAGGACTTGATCAGTCCTCTGAAGAAGTATCACGAGACTAGTCAGGACATAATCTTATATTTCATATTTTTATTTTCCCTGTGGTTCTTCTGTGTATATATATATATATATATATATATATATATATATATATATAGATAGATAGTATAAATATATATACGTGTGTGTGTCTATGTTAAAGAAAGCACTCTTTTTTCAAGAAAACATTATTTGCTTACCTCAAGATCATGAAGTCTGTGAGAACAGCAACCCTGCCTGGTAAAAATCTGGACCTGGTGAATAGTCCGAACTTCCATGAGATCAACCATCCACCATGGATGCATTAACTCAAGCTTTGATTCATACATGTTATCATTAAAAATTCCATTGACAGCGTTTTCTTTGGTGAGTCTGAAAAAAAAAAAGAGTTAACTAACTGCCTTGGAGATTACTATAAAATACATTCTATCTAAGTCAGTATTATTGTGTCAGTTATTTTACAAATTACTGAGCGAGTTGAATAATCAATTAGATAATAAGGGGTCTAACCATTGTTTTTAGTCAGCACCATTAAATATCCGTTATAGGTTATGATTGATTATTATTTCTCTGAAGGTTCAGATAATTTGTCAATATCTGTTTTTTCTCACTATTGCTAAATATAGGATACCATTTCAGGAAAAATCAAAAATTTCAAAATAGATTTATATTTTTTCTAGTTATACAAACCTGAATCCTTTTAGTACGAGCTGGAAGGGATTGCCAGTGCAGTTGAACATTTAGTTGAGGGTGTGGGAAAGAAGACCCGACCTTTCACCGGTCTGAAATCTTCTCTTTTCAAATTGCCCAGTATACATTTGAAACATAACTGCTAATAGGAACCGTAAGATATCATACTTCTCACAATGGACTTAAATTCAGTGCTTTCCCCGTGTAGAAAGCTAATCAAATGACAATCCTCACGTGCTAAACTAAACTCTGTAAGCTTCAACTTCTCCCAAGATACCCCTATCATTAAATTACATAAATAGGTGCATCACAAGTGGCTACCAAGGTGAACGCTCAAGTGAACACTTACGAAATCATGCACAGTCCAAAGCACAGAGCCTTGAATTGGTACATAATACTGTAGAGGAAGAAGCAGAGATAGTTTGAAGAGGATTGACGTACTCGTACAGACTACTGTTTCTATCCTGCACTTTGTTTGATGAACAAATATGTTCAGAGGAGAGAGGCCTCCAGCCCGCAGTCGACTTCTCCACCAGGAAAAGCCGGCTGTAGAAGCCAAGAGACTTGTTTCAAATGACTTTGAGTACATACTTCTCTAACATCTCCTCTACCTGTGTCCGCAAATCCAGGGCTTTCGGCAATGTTGGATTATCGTGTGAGGACTATATCATAAAGTAAGATGGGTAGTAAGTAGCTGCTGCCCCGAAGCAGTATGTCTCTGCTAAGTCATCCATTGGTGAAACGGGCATCACCTTACTCTAGGCAATGGGAGAGGGGGAATGCCAGCAAAAGCATTTGAGAAATATGAAATAAAAGCACCCTGTCTTTGAAAAACTAAGGTTAGCCATTGGTTTACTGACTAGTAAGCCAGGAAGGTCAAAGCCTATTTACCTGACAGCACAAGACTTGTACTTTTCCAAAGAGTCTTGGGTCAATAGCCACGTTTTCTTTGCTGCTTCTGATCACCGGTTCAGCCAGGAAATTGCATGGAGGGAGGCAATGGGGTATAAATTTTGGCCACCGACTGAGAGGCCGAGAAGAATGTGCCTTTTGCCTTGAGTTTCTCTTCCAATAGTAAAAATTGATGACTCAACCAGGATCTTATTTGGCTAGCTGGACTCGAGTAAGTTCTCAGATCCACAGATCTGACCAAGGCAAATCCAAAGAGGGTCTCCAGTCTTGAGGAGCACCAAGGTGTAAATCAAGGATTAAAGTTCTCCTCGAGGTAGATTCCATGGATGCCTCCCCCAGGCTATTGCACTTGGGGATGAGAGCCTCCATTCATGCACACCTCCAGAAACTTTATAAGGAATATTAAGGTATGTTAATCTTAGGACTTTTCTACTCTCAATACACTATTAGATCATGCATGTGGTAGTTTTTGTGAGGATGTAATTGGAAAGGGATTTGACATCAAATGATTTCATAACTCAGGGGCACGTTGTTCACTTTATCCTCTGCAGGAACGCATTTGCCAGAAAAAATTACTTATCAACTAAACCCTGACCAAAGACTAAAGGAAGCTACTGGATCTTGCTTTGATTGACTTTATATCTAATGGTCTAGACCCTAAAAGTTGACTAGAGGTTAAGAATCATCTGGATAATATCCAAAACTTGGAAAAAAGGGACAATTTAGAATAGTAACTCTCCAAAACTAAACTACTCATATAAACCTCCGAGGGCTAGGAAACATACAGAACAAAAGCTCCCTAGTAAAGAGGATACTTTAAGAAGTATTTTTGTTTTACTAAAACCATAATCTGTTACTCTAAATTAGATGAAATTGTAACTTAAAAAAAAAAATCAAGATCTAGAGAAGCCTAACAGAAGAACCATAGATGCAACTCAGCGTGGACATAGAAGACAACAATGTCCCTCATTAGGATAATAGTTCTATACAATCGAATAATTTGGATTATATACACATTTATGAAAATATCAAAACATACATGGCTGGAACCTAAAAAAAAAAAAAATTCCTTAGATGAAACCCTACACTTTTTTACCCGATTGCTGAGACGTTAAAGCTAACCTAATGTCATTAAATCCAATTAACACATTTTTATGGGTCATCTAAGACGTTTCTAGAATAGCTGAAAAGGGAAACTCACTATGAATCAGGGCTTCTTCCTTCCCAATGCAATCTCTAAACAAAGCAGTGACTTCCTAGATTCTTCTTCTTCAAGTATTTCTGTTTTTAACCTAACCTGCTATATAAAGCTTCTTCAAGTATTTCTGTTTTTCACCTAGCCTGCTATCTAAACCTTTGTCTATTTCTTTACTCCTTCCCCTCACCCATTCCTTGATACATGGCCATACCATCTTGACATTGACGCTCTTATCGTGTCAGTAATCTTTGCTAAACTGACACTTCTATTTTTTTTTAATTTGTCAACAGAATCCACCTGAACATCCTCTTTTCTGTTCGCTCCAACTTTTGCTCCTCCTCGGTTTTAACGTATCGGAGCAATATATCATCAATAATCTCAATGCGATACAATAGATCTCAAATTTAAGTTTATTTGTCATTCTCTTGTTAAACACTGCTGTAACATCCTTCATCATGCGGGAAAAAATGTCTGCGGGAGTGGATTTAATTAAGCTCCTAACTTCCATACCAATGGTTGTTGTTGTGGCCTGATTGGTAACGTCTCTGTCTGGTGTTTGCCAGACGGGGGTTCGAGTCCCGCTCAGACTCGTTAGTACAATTAGTCTCTGCAACCTTATCATCCTTGTGAGCTAAGGTTGGGGGGTTTTGGGGAGCCTATAGGTCTATCTGCTGAGTCATCAGCAGCCACTGCCTGGCCCTCCCTAGTCCTAGCTTGGGTGGAGAGGAGGCTTGGGCGCTGGTCATATAATATATGGTCTGTCTCTAGGGCATTGTCCTGATTGCTAGGGCAATGTCACGGTCCCATGCCTCTGCCATTCATGAGCGACCTTTAAACCTTTAAACAACTTTTAGAGGCGAAAATAAATAATTTTTTATGTCTAATAAAATGGGTAATTGAAATTTCTATTCTAGATTTACAATGGGTTGCTCTACATTCTCATACATACCCTTCATTAAATGGTTCGCTTGCGTGTGTTGGTTTAAACAGAGCAATATCTTCAAGATCATCTGGAGGAGGAATATCTGAGAAGGCAAAGAGACTGTAGCCCTCATTTCCATAGTATCCATTGCCTGCACCGTAGATTGTACAAATCCCCCCTGTTATGTGAAAGAAAATTTAATCACTAAACTAATTTTTCACAAGTTCAGATCAGCAGAGACTTGTTACCAATAATTTCTAGTAGTACATTTTTAACGAAATTATGGAGCGGAATTTATATTCCTCTTTAGACATGCTTAACTAAGATTTCTTTAGACAGAATGATGTTAGCATTATAATTTCACGAAAGAATCAGAATACTGAAAAAAAAAAAAATATTACTGCAAAGATATATGTTTTCACATTGTTTCTTACATATAAAATACAGAAGACTTTGCAATTGAGTAGAGATAACTCTGATGATATAGGTTCTTGTTTATGAAAATTTCATACTACAGTTTTTATCAAAATCTTCAAAATATGGATACATTCAGAGTATGATGCTCGATAACATTTCTTACATAATATTTCAAATCATATCATAAAAAGTTAGTATTTTACGAATGGAAAATGCAACCAAGGATAAAATTAATAAAGAACATGGAAGCTATATTGCAAGAATGGCCCAATTTCAAAGTTTAAATAAAATAAGGCAAGTAAAAGGCTATGCCTAACCTAATATAAGAAATGCCCTGAACATGATAAAAGCAACGCAGTTATTAAGAATCATAGTTACAATATGTATTTACGCTCACTTATTTTAAATAGAGTGTGGCAATATGTCTTATTTCAAAGATCTAAGAACATGAATATTCTGAAAAAAAAAAAAAAAAAAAATTAGTACGAAAAACAAATTATGGGAATAAATGACTCTGAATGAAACATTCATTAAAGATTTAATACTTAACTTCATATGAGAAAGCCATGGCCTTCTTTAAAGACGAATGAAATGCACACACGATCTTGGATGCGAGCTGGTACGATTGGGCGGGGAAGGCCATGTAAACTTCATCTGGTATGATCTGAGCGCTGGTGGGTACGGGTATTTGCCCTGTCCCGATGCATTGGGTTGGGGTATTAATAGGTGTCATCATGGCTTCAACCAAGGTTTGTCCTGAAGAAATGAAAACGACCCAGCAAAAAAGAAGTAACATTTCTTTCAGAGGCAGTTTCACTCTTCCGTTCATGGCTGACTTTTGCAATACCTGAAAGAAGAAGATTGTCATTTTTATATATTAAACATTTCTTACTCAAAGACAATATCAACAATTATCCATCAGTCTGATTTCCAAACAGAGAGTCTGGCCGGTCCGTTTTCAGAATAATAGAATCGTCAAAACATTATGCTAATTTCCCATCATCCAATAGTTAAAAAAGAAAATTCAAGATATCTTCATGGTTCCGTTTTCCTTTATATCCGAAAAATGTTTATATTTATACTGGCCAAAAGTTTAATCATCCCCAAACAAAAAGTAGCTTCTTAAGTTATTTACTAAGTCTTACTATGGTTCAGTATCCATCGCTTCTCACAGAGCCACTATTATTATTATTATTATTATTATTATTATTATTATTATTATTATTATTATTATTATTACTATTACTTGCTAAGCTACAACTCTAGTTGGAAAAGCAGGATGCTATAAGCCCAGGTGCTCCAACAGGGAAAATAGCCCAGTGAGGAAAGGAAAAAAGGAAAAATAATATTTCTAAGAAGAGTAACAACATTAAAATGAATATCTCCAATATAAACTATAAAAAAATAATAAAACAAGAGGAATAGAAACAAGACAGAACAACGTGCCCAAGTGTACCCTCAAGCAAGAGAACTCTAACCCAGGAGAGTGGAAGACCATGGTACAGAGGCTATGACACTACCTAAGTCTAGAGAATAATGGTTTGATTGTGGAGTGTTCTTCTCCTAGAAGAGCTGGTTACCATAGCTTAAGAGTATCTTCTACCCTTACCAAGAGGAAAGTGGCCACTGATCAGTTACAGTGCAGTGACCCCTTAGGTGAAGAAGAATTGTTTGGTAATCTCAGTGTTGTCAGGTGTATGAGAACAGAGGAGAATAAGTAAAGAATAGGCCAGACTATTCGCTGGTTGCGTAGACAAAGGGAAAATAAACTGTAGCCCCATAACTCTCTAGCGGTAGTATCTCAACGGGTGGTTGGTGCCCTGGCCAACCTACTACCTACCTACTCTATAATGTTAATCGCTTTGTTTATATTGCTTTCATATTTTTAACCATGAGACTGCAATAGGATAAAGATATATATATATATATATATATATATATATATATATATATATATATATATATATATATATATATATATATACATATACAGCATATATATATATTATTCATATATATATATATACATATACAGTATATATATATATATATATATATATATATATATATATATATATATATATATATATATATATATATATTTATATATATACATATATATATCCCATTTGGTGATGAGGTTCTTTTGCCAACGTGGGAAATATCACAGAATATCCTTTCGATGGAAAATTCTATCAATCGTTTAGGGTTAGCGTGACAATATTAGTTACCAAATAGCTTTCAAACACTATTTTTAGATCATAAGTACCAAGGGTCAATATTGCATGCTTAACACGTTTTTTTCTTTTTTGATATTCAAGGTAACATTAATACAAACCAAAATGGAAATCTCTTTTTGCAAAAATCTGCTACTCTCAATTTAATATCAAAGTCATCGGGTTCAATTTCCAGGTTAAAAATGATCTTCAATCAGCTATATGATAATAAATATGGTTTTTAATCAACTTTTATTTTGTTATGCCTAAATATATCATAGTTTCCCTTGTTGTTGAAGATAACTATATTTCTGTAGTTGTTCAATATGTCAAAAATGTAAGTGGGCTTTGATATGAACGATATTGGTCATGAGTAACTCATTATGTATGAAAAATTACTCAGTAAAGATTTTGCAATACAGATAGAAAAACTTAAATAGTTAGAACTCGACAGCTATTAAATGTTCGGCCTATATGAAAAGAATTGGTCAAAATCCTTAATAACATTCTAATTTTAATGTGTTAGGAAGCATGAGGAGACAAGTGCCTGGAAATAGTTAAATTGGTATTAGAAAGGGAGGACCTTTATTTCTGGAAAATGCTGAATGATGTGTTGAATTCCGCAGTTTTTTTTTATTTTATTTTTTTTTTTTTTGTGATAAAAGTTTGATCCAAAACTCATGAGCCCTTTTGGTAAGGCTCCGTTGAATAAGTCCCTTGCCCTTTGTACACACCCAAAGAAAGGTCACAAACTGATTGGAGACACTCACAGTAAAGAAGAATTTTAATCGTTCTCAAATTGTTAAAGTTTTTTATAGTTTATATAGGAGATATTTATTTTGATGTTTATCTTTTTAAGATATTTTATTTTTCCTTGTTTCCTTTCCTCACTGAGCTATTTTCCCCGTTGAAGCCACTGGGCTTATAGCATTCTGCGTTTCCAACTAGGGTTGTAGCTTAGCAAGTATTAATAATAATAATAATAATAATAATAATAATAATAATAATAATAATAATAATAATAATAATAAAGGCGTTATTTCCTTTTGATATTCAACGTAATTCTTATTTCAACTTGATCCACTTTAGCTTTTTTTACTTATTCTTCAGAACTGCTCAAGAAAGCGTTGTCTCAAAACTTACCAAAGGATCTGACATTTTGCTAACGCCATTTTAATCACCCTGATTTCATTTGTGTGATTTTTTTTTTTTTTTCAAAATAAAAATTTTTATTCCTTAGGGAATGCAGCAAACGGGACGAACAAAAAATAGATTTTTCTAATCTTGCACAATACTAATTAACTTGAAAATTATATAATTAAAAGAAAAAAAATACCTTTTGGTGAATCTTGGAGAACCTTACAGCTATGAGAATTCTTCTTGCAGGCCCGAATGAAAGGTGTGTAATAAACCTCCAGCTCTGGCTTACCTTAGTGAGGCTTCAAAATCGTTAATCAGTAAATATTTTCTCACGCTTAGTCAGGCCAACGAATTTATGGGAACATAACTTCACAGAAAATCAATCTGTGCAAAGGTAGTTAATGGGTTTTAAGTAATGTAAGTAGCTATATTCTTTGTACCCGTTAAATTGATTCCAGGATTTTCTTTTTTTTCTTTCTTTTGCTAAGTATTTCGAATTTAGGGGTGATGAATATTTATTCATTTCATGTAAATTATTTATCAACTTTTTTAGCTTGCCTAAACAGATGAAACACACAACAGCATAAAACTATATGTAAGTAGCTATATTTTTTGTACCCTTTAAATTGCGTCCATGATTTTCTTTTTTTTCTCTTTTGCTAAGTATTTCGAATTTAGGGGTAATGAATATTTATCTATTTCATATAAATTATTTGTCAATTTTTTTAGCTTGCCTAAACAGATGAAACACAGAACAGCATAAAACTATGAATTCTTGGTATGTAGAGAATTTATTCTCTGGATGGTTTTATAACAATCTAGATATATAATGAACAAACTACCAAATTTAACAAATTGCTTGCTTCCAAACAACCCATAGTTCAAAAACGCTAATAAGGAAGTAAATATTCATCTAGCCTGGTGTTGAAGATATATATAATTTTCAGAATCTAAGCTTATAACAAAATCAATTTTTTATGATTTTCCTAATCGGGTAGTTGAATCAGTAGAACTTCAAAAGTTCAAAGTTGCAGCAAATGCTTTTATGTTGAACAGGCTGACATAAGTTTTTTTTTTATAGTTTATATATGACATATACGTTTTGACGTTGTTACTGTTTTTAGAATGATTTATTGTTAATTTGTTCTCATCATTTATTTATTTACTTATTTCCTTTCCTCACTGGGCTATTTTTCGCTGTTAGAGCCCTTGGGATTATAGCATCTTGCTTTTCCAAGTAGGGTTGTAGCTTGGCTAATAATAATAATAATAATAATAATAATAATAATAATAATGAAGATGATGATGATAATGATAATAATAATAATAATAATGATAATAATGATAATGATAATAATAATAATAATAATAATAATAATAATAATAAATTACTACTGGCGAGGTTGTCTTGATGGTGTGAATTGGCAGTGTTGAGTGGGCCCTTTCTCTATGTCGTATCGATACCAAAGTGACAGATAAGAGAGACAGTAATTGATTCTGACTCTTAGAATCACTTAAAATTGAAATGAACCCAATTCCGCCATCATAGTCTCCTGGCTAAAAGGTTGGTAATGTGTTTGCCTAGTATTTGCATGACAGTAAATCGATCCTCGGTAATTTATCATTAAAACTTGTGAGTTTCATTCATTGAAATAAGCGATAAAACATATTTCAATAAGCAGGTCAACCAAAGATTTCAATTAAGCCCTTGACACCTGGAATGTGGAGGAACAGCGTGATACGACCAGCGCGACATAAATAGAAATGATTAATATAAAGGAGTCATAAACCGTGATTACCAGCAAGACGAAATAAAAACCATGAAACATTAAACAACGATAAAAATTAAATCAAACAACAAAAAATTTACCCGGAATAACGACAAACAGATTAAAAAAAATGATAATGAACATGAAACTATGATTCTATAGTTAACACAATTGCGACGATTTCAAAATTTTGCCATCAACATTGGAAACAAACAAAATTATAACAAAGCTAAATGGAAATCAACATATCAGTCTTAAAAAAAGAGGAAAAAGATGAAATTAATATTTACCCATAAGTATAAATGATAAAAAAAATTTTATGACATGAAAAAGAAGACCTCAGGTGAAGTGGGGTCCGACAAACCCTTGGCTACTCACAACTCAGGTAAAGGGTGGTCTGACAAACCCGTGACCACTAATACCTCAGGTAAAGTAGGGTCTGACAAACCCCACACTACAGAGACCTCAGGTAAAGTAGGGTCTGACAAACCCGTGGCTACTCATACCTGAGGTAAAGTGGGGTCTGAGAAACATGTGACTACTCACATCTCAGGTAAAGTGGGGTCTGACAAACCCATGGCTACTCACACCTCAGGTAAAATAGGGTCTGACAAACACGTGGCTACTCTTGCCTCGTGTGAAGTGGGGTTCGACAAACCCATGGCTACTCACACCTCAGGTAAAGTGGGGTCTTGCAAACGCATGGCTACTCACACTTGAGGTAACGTGGGGTCTGACAAACCTGTGGCTACTCACACCTCAAGTAAAATGGGGCCTGACAAACCCATGGCTACTCATACCTCAGTTAAAGTGGGGTCTGACCTACCCGTGGCTACTCATACTTGAGGTAAAGTGGGGTCTGAAAAACCCGTGACTACTCACACCTCAAGTAAAGTGAGGTCTGACAAACCCATGGCTACTCACACATCAGGTGAAGTGGGGTCTGACAAACACGTGGTACTCATACCTCAGGTAAAGTGGGGTCTGACAAGCACGTGGCTTCTCATACCTTAGGTAAAGTGGGGTCTGACAAACCCGTGGCTACTCATACCTCAGGTAAAGTGGGGTCTGACAAAATCGTGGCTACTCACTCCTCAAGTAAAGTGGGGTCTGAGAAACCCATGGCTACTCACACATCAGGTAAAATGGGGCCTGACAAACCCCTGGCTATTCATGCTTGAGGTGAAGTGGGGTCTGACAAATACGTGGCTACTCATACTTGAGGTAAAGGGGGTCTGACAAACCCGTGGCTACTCATACTTGAGGTAAAATGGGGTTTGACAAACCCGTGGTAACTCACACCTCAAGTAAAGTGGGGTCTGACAAACCCCAGGCTACTCACACCTCAGGTAAAGTGGGGTCTGACAAACCCTTATCAATTCATGCCTCAGGTAAAGTGGGGTCTGACAAACCCGTGGCTATTCGCACCTCATGTAAAGTGTGGTCTAACAAACACGTGGCTAGTCATACCTCATATGAAGTGAGGTCTGACAAATCCGTAGCTACTTAGACCTCAAGTAAAGTGGGGTCTGAGAAACCCATGGCTACTCACACCTTAGGTAAAGTTGGGTCTGACAAACACGTGGAACTCATACCTCAGGTGAAGTGGGGTCTGACAAACCCGTGGCTATTCATACCTCAGGTAAAGTGGGGTCTGACAAACCCGTGGTTACTCACACCTCAAGTAAAGTGGGGTCTGACAAACCCATGGCTACTCACACCTCAGGTTAAGTTGGTTCTGACAAATATGTGGCTATTCATACCTCAGGTAAGGTGGGGTCTGTAAAACCCGTGGTTACTCACACCTCAGGTAAAGTTCGGTCTGACAAACACGTGGCTACTCATACCTCAGGTGGAGTGGGGTCTGACAAACACATGGCTACTCATACCTCAGGTGGAATGGGGTCTGACAAACACGTGGCTATTGATACCTCAGGTAAAGTGGGGTCTGAGAAACCCATGGCTACTCACACCTCAGGAAAGATTGGCTTTGACAAACCCGTGGCCATTCATACCTCAGGTAAAGTGGGGTCTGACAAACCCGTGGTTACTCACACCTCAAGTAAAGTGGGGTCTGACAAACCCATGGCTACTCACACCTCAGGTAATGTTGGTTCTGACAAACACGTGGCTATTCATACCTCAGGTAAAGGGGGGTCTGACAAACACGTGGCTACTCACACCTCAAGTAAAGTGGGGTCTGAGAAACCCATGGCCACTAACACCTCAGGTAAAGTGGGGTCTGACAAACCCATGGCTACTCACACCTCAGGTAAAGTGGGGTCTGACAAACCCGTGGCTAGTCACACCTCAGGTAAAGTTGGCTCTGACAAACCCGTGTCTACTCAAATAGGAGGTAAAGTGGGGTCTGAGTAACCCTTGGCTACTCATACCTCAGGTAAACTGGGGTCTGACAAACCCATGGTTACTCACACCTCAGATAAAGTTGGATCTAACAAACCCGTGGTTACTCAAACTTGAGGTAAAGTGGGGTCTGAAAAACCCGTGGCTACCCATGCCTCAGGTAAAGTGGGGTCTGACAAACCCGTGGCTACTCACAATTCAGGTAAAGTATGGTCTGACAAACCCTTGGCTATTCATACCTCAGGTAAAGTGGGGTCTGACAGACCCATGGCTACTAACACCTCAAGTAAAGTGGGGTCTGAGAAACCCGTGGCTACTCACACCTCCGGTAAAGTGGGGTCTGACGAACTCGTGGCTACTTATGCCTAAGGTAAAGTGGGGTCTGACAAACCCATGGCTAGTCAGACCTCAATAAAGTGGGGTCTGAGAAACCCGTGGCTACTTACAACACAGCAAAAGTGGGTCTGAGAAACTCGTGGCAACTCACCTCAAGTAAAGAGTGGTCTGACAAACATGTGGCTACTCATAACTCAGGCAAAGTGGGTTCTGACAAAGCCATGACTAATCACACCTCAGGTAAAGTGGGGTCTGACAAACCCATGGCTACTCACACCCCAGGTAAAGTGTGGTCTGACAAACCCGTGGCTACTTATACCTCAGGTGAAGTGGGGTCTGATAAACCCGTGGCTATTCACGCCTCGTTAAAGTGGTGTCTGACAAACCCGTGGCTACTCAAACCTTAGGTAAAGTGGGGTCCGACAAACCCCATGATACTCATGCAGGTAAAGTGTGGTCTGACAAACCCTACGCTACTCACACCTCAGTTGAAGTGGGGTCTGATAAGCCCCACTCTACTCACACATCGGATAAAGTGGGGTCTGACAAACCCGTGGCAACTCAGACCTCAGGGAAAGTGGGGTCTAACAAACCCCACGCTACTCACACCTCAGGTTAAGAGGAGTCTGACAAACACCACGCTACTCAGACCTCAGGTAAAGTAGGGTCTGACATTGACATACCCCACGCTACTCACACCTCATGTTAAGTGGGGTCTGACAAACCCGTGGCTACTCACACCTCAAGTAAAGTGGGGGTCTGATGAAAATGTGGCTACTCAAACCTCAGGTAAAGTGGGCTCTGACAAACCCGTGGCTACTCACTCCTCAGGAAAATTAGGCTCCGGTGAGCCTAAAAGCTTTATAAAGCTTAAATAGAGCAAGATTCAGGAATGGCCCTTATCACCCCCTTAAACTACTCCACTCATCAGAAAGGTATTTGAGAGAATATATCTAAATGTAGTATGTTATTACATTAAAAGTAAAAAACAAAAAAGCAGTGTTAACGTTAATCATGCAGAAAATCCAGCGGACATTCACGAACTATTGCTTTGGTATACTTTTAATATATCAAGCAAGTTGTTTTCGTGTGTAGCTTTTCTTGGTGAATATACATAGAGATATGATTGATTTTTCAAAATTCCTAAAAGTGCGAAATTCTATTTTTTTGGTCTGTTTTATTCTGTTGGCCTACTTATTCTCAGAAACATTTGAAAAATTTATCAATATATATTTCTTTCCTTTTTATGAAAGGGCCCTTTTGTAAGTTACACATGAAATTTCAGGCAGAATGCAATGGCAGTTGAGTGAACTTTTGCATTTGAATTAGTCACAATTGTATCAATTGGTTGACCATGTTTCTCTCTTAAATCAAATTCTGGTCATCATAATTGAGTGCAGTAATCCCTCTCGTGTTTTAACGTACCAAATAAGGAACACCCTGGTTCATTGGTCATTGTAGATGATTAACCTCCCTTTTCTCCAAAATTCAACTATTTGGAGATAAGGGAGGCTTATCATCTTTGGAAAACTAATTGATCAAATTGGAATTGGAATTAATTTGCCAACTGTACTAGCTAGGACCAGGGCTCACAAAGTCAGGGTATAGGCCACACACTTGTCTTCAGGAGAAATCTGTCAACAGGCTGTGTTAAAGGCTGTGGTAACGTCTCTGCCTGGTGTTTTCCAGACGGGGGTTCGAGTCCCGCTCAGACGCGTTAGTGCCTTTAGCTTCTGCAACCTTTCCATCCTTGTGAGCTAAGGTTTGGGGGGTTTGGGGGAGCCTACAGGTCTATCTGCTGAGGTATAAGCAGCCATTGCCTGGCTCTCCCTGGTCCTAGCTTGGATGGAGAGGGGGCTTGGGTGCTGATCATATAATATATATGGTCAGTCTCTAGGGCATTGTCCTGCTTGATAGGGTAATGTCACTGTCCCTTGCCTCTGCCATTCATGACCGACCTTTAAACCTTTAAACATTCACTTGGCACCTTTATATTTGGTGGCAGCCCAAGAAGTTCTGTTACCAGCCCAGCTCCCACATGGGATAGAAAGCATCTTGTCTATGGTAACATATAAACGTAAGTATAAAATGAATGGTATAATGACTGGCTATTGCTCATTTTTCTGTATCCCACTTTCTTCATTTAACCGAGTACATGTCTTTGTGTACAAGCCACGTCCTATCTTCTCATCACTACGAAAGAAGTTACAAGGCAGCTGGAGACACTGCTTTGCTCCCATACGGGACCAAGTGATTGGACATTTCCAGGGAAGAAAAAGAACCATACAGTTTGGTTCTTAGGCCACTCACTAGGCAGTGAGTTTCCCTATTAAAGGACGATAGTTCGTATATTAAGTAGGAACAAATCAAATTTTTTTTCAAGTAATGTTTTTTTTACCTAGCTTTACATATCTGAGTCCTTTATCCTATCTTCCTTCTTCAACACCCTCAATTTTGGAGAGTAAAGATGTAGGACTCCTTGATACAGGGGAGCCCACATACTTACATGTTCAGAGACCTGCTCTGTCATGGGAGAGTTCGAAGCAATGTTCAACAGGGAGAGAGAGAGAGAGAGAGAGAGAGAGAGAGGGAGAGAGAGAGAGAGAGAGAGAGAGAGAAAGTAGCTTACATAGCCTTCTCAGTCCTAGACCGGAAGGTGAAAAAAGAAGATTTCAGATCGGTGAATATATTTCACCACTTTCAACATTTTGGTCTTCAGTGAATATTTTTTTCAGATGACATTTATAGCTCCATGGTATTCCCTACCCAACTTACAACCCATCATCATCATTGTATCCACCAGGTACAAAATTAACTTCAGTGGAGCTGAATTCACCATTTGTTCCAGGCTGCTTGCCCTGCTTGCTGTAATGCTGGAATTAGTTTTGGATTTTCCATAGTTAACGATATCGGTTCAAAAAGGATGAGACAAAAATGAAAGATTTAATTCATTTTATATTTATTGGAAACTAACTTGTTTTACATTTAACATATTTTTTTTTATTTGATGTAACCAATTATCTTTCAAATGAGAGAGACTATCATGGAGACGAAATAGCCTTATTTGCAAACAAGCTGTGTGATCAGACACGGAAATCAATGACCTTCTCCCACTCCCTCCTTGAACGTGAACCCTCTAAATTTTGGTGACCTTGAACATTCGACCACTCTAAATTTTGAACTTACCAATCTCCAGAACTATGCATTTCCCTATTTTGATATATAAAATTATATTTTCGGCAACGTAAAAATGAAGATTGTGGGTCTTAATTTCAAGTAAATTGGAAAATATATGACGGAGTTATACAAAAAAAAAAAAAAAATGGAATCTGACCTTTTGCGTCACTATGACCTTAATTCTATGAGGTCCTAATTTTTATGGGGTCTATTGTGTGTCAAATTGTGTCTCTCTTGGAAATTTCAAGCAAATCGGTCTAGTAGTTTTTCCGTAAAGTTGATAACAATCAAATAGATAAATGCACGCAAAGACAAAGTAATCTTTCGTTGGGGACGGATGGTATAATAACTTCCCTCATTTATTTAGGAGAAGAGCAATTAATGTTCAATGGACCTTGCTGCATATCATTATTGAAATAGTTAAGTGGATACTCTAAAAAAAAAAAAAAAAAAAAAAAAAAAAAAAAAAAAAAAAAAAAAAAATTAATTCTGAATATTATATTTGGAAAGTATTTATATTAACTTATATTTGCGATTCTGGACATTAAAAAAAGGGTAATTTATGGTAGGAATGATTTAATGTATAAAGCCACTATTAAACGGGAAAAATTTAATCCATCTAAAAGTGTCTCTTTCAGCACATATCAATGAGCAGTTCATGGGATTAATTATGTTGTAAAGATTAAGCCTTTTTATGTAACAGACTTTGGATAATCCACCCTGACAGGCTTGGTCACACTACCGTACACTAATATCTATAGTTCAGTCTGCGTGTTGAAGAAAAATGAAATAAAAGAATACAATAGTTATGCTTTTTACTACGTTTTATTCATCAAATAGCTTCAGATTCATTTGTCCACTGCACATCCATTGTGATTAAACACCAATATCTGTAGTTCAGTCTGCATGTTGAAGAAAAATTAAATAAAAGAATACAATATATACTTATTACTGCGTTTTTTTTCATCAAATTTCATCCTAGAATGTCTATTGCTGATGTCAATAAATTAATAAATCCGTAGTACCATTTATTTAAAATTTTCCGTCAGAAATGGTGCCTGTTGGTAAAATTGAGTCCTTGCAATAATATTTCAAGAGAGGACCTTGTGATTAGTGTGTGCTCAGTGTTTCAACTCCACAACCACAATGCGTGCTAGAATAATCAATGAACTAGCTGGTTGACCCATGCATTAACTTAAATGTATTTATAGCTATTGCCAGACTAACATATATCTACATATCAATCACCCATCAATCGATTCGAAATCAATCAGTATATTCACTAAGCCAAAAATCTCCTAAGACCTTGATGAGGTTTCTGAAATGGACAAAAGAAAACCATTTCTTTTCAAAGCATTATAAGCTTGTTTCTGCAGCGCCCCCCCCCCCCTGGCCACCAGGGCCCCCCCCCCAAAAAAAAGATAAAAAAACCTCTACGGCAAACAATTAGAAGGGTTTAGGTCCTTCATTTATTCCTCAAAAATATGATTCACTTAAAGAAGTTACTCCAGCTGCAGTGGAATTTATCATAGATTACTTTGAGGATAACTATAATAATAGCAGACAAGAAGGATAGTTTCCTATTAGCTAGAGCAGCAGTAGTAGTAGTAGTAGTAGAAGTAGTAGTAGTAGTAGTAGTAGTAGTAGTAGTAGTAGTAGTATTAAAACCTAAGCTACAAGCCTATTTGGAAAAGCAGGTTGCTGATGACTAAGCAGATAAACTTATAGGTTTCCCCAAATCCCCAATCCTTAGCTCATAAGGATGATGAGGTTACAGCGACTAAAGAAACTAACGAGTTTGAGCGAAACTCGAACCCCAGTCTGGCCTTCACCAATCAGGGACGTTACCACATCGGCCACCACAACCCTGTCTTTCTAGGGGCAATTTGCCCAGAGGTCAGTTGGTTCAGAATGAAATGCATCCTCATTTAGGGGTTAAACTAATTAAACTCCTGCTACAGCCAGTATCTCTCTCTCTCTCTCTCTCTCTCTCTCTCTCTCTCTCTCTCAGACCATCCAAAATTGGAAGATGCAAAATACACCGGAAAATGCATTACAACTCTCTGGTGGATATACGAGGTGCCTCACACTGAGGGACCCGGGGGAACCCAAACATAGAATAAGGCAATAAGGTAAGGTAAGGTAAGGTAAGGCTCTCTCTCTCTCTCTCTCTCTCTCTCTCTCTCTCTCTCTCTCTCTCTCTCTCTCTCTCCATAACAACAGGACATAAACCCACAAAGATTACTTACTATAAAGAGATTCTTTCTATTTAATCAAGAAGGAAAAAAATGTCATTATTAGACAGAGGAAAATAAAAACTAATATTTTGAAGAGAGCAGGTCCGGCCAATTTTGCAGTTTTGATCATTTTTTCTTGGCAGCATAAATCCTGACTTCCACCAGCTGGAGATGATCTGCGTCACTGCTAACCTTCTTGATGCTAAGGAATCTTCCGGCAATGCCTCTGAGATTGGAGCAAATGACGTGCCCCTGGCTGACGTCGTAAGGACCTTTGTAGGTGGACATCAGAGTATAGGATGACAGATCACCAGTTAAAACCAGTTCTTGGCCAATACGGATCTGAAAAACAAAGGAATCTTTTATTATGATCATTTGACAAATGACCTGTAAGTAGATAGGATTATTATTGTACAAAACTCTATGTATTCCATTTTTACTATATTTCATATCTGCTGTTATACACTTGCTACTCTTCCTTATTTTTGACAAATGACCTATGTGTAGATAGTATTATTATTGACGAAACTCTTTCGATATGTATTCCATTTTTACTATATTTCATATTTGCTGTATTCACTTACTACTCTTCTTTATTTATGTATTTTGTAGCTAAACATATCTCTCATCCAACCATAATCCGTTATCTTTACTCCTAAATGACTATATGAATTAACCACTGTTATTATTCTCTTGATCTTAACTCGGCGTCAATGACCCTCGATATCAGAAAGCCAGGAAACCTCAAGTCATTCATTCATTCCTCTTGATCTTAAGCACTTTCTATTTTCTTAAGATTAGCTTCCATTTACTCCCATAACCTTAATCTTCATTGTGGAAATCACCATAACCTTAATCTTCATTGTGGAAACCACCATAACCTTAATCTTCATTGTGGAAACTCCCATAACCTTAATCTTCATTGTGGAAACCCCCATAACCTTAATCTTCATTGTGGAAACCCCCATAACCTTAATCTTTGTTGTGGAAACCCCCATAACCTTAATCTTCATTGTGGAAACCCCCATAACCTTAATCTTCAATGTGGAAATCACCATAACCTTAATCTTCATTGTGGAAACCCCCATAACCTTAATCTTCATTGTGGAAACCACCATAACCTTAATCTTCATTGTGGAAACCACCATAACCTTAATCTTCATTGTGGAAACCCCCATAACCTTAATCTTCATTGTGGAAACCACCATAACCTTAATCTTCATTGTGGAAACCACGATAACCTTAATCTTCATTGTGGAAACCCCCATAACCTTAATCTTCATTGTGGAAACCCCCATAACCTTAATCTTCATTGTGGAAACCCCCATAACCTTAATCTTCATTGTGGAAACCCCCATAACCTTAATCTTCATTGTGGAAACCCCCATAACCTTAATCTTCATTGTGGAAACCACCATAACCTTAATCTTCATTGTGGAAACCACGATAACCTTAATCTTCATTGTGGAAACCCCCATAACCTTAATCTTCATTGTGGAAACCCCCATAACCTTAATCTTCATTGTGGAAACCCCCATAACCTTAATCTTCATTGTGGAAACCCCCATAACCTTAATCTTCATTGTGGAAACCCCCATAACCTTAATCTTCATTGTGGAAACCACCATAACCTTAATCTTCATTGTGGAAACCACGATAACCTTAATCTTCATTGTGGAAACCCCCATAACCTTAATCTTCATTGTGGAAACCCCCATAACCTTAATCTTCATTGTGGAAACCACCATAACCTTAATCTTCATTGTGGAAAACACCATAACCTTAATCTTCATTAACTCGTCCAAAATCAAAACCAAATCATTTACTAACATCAGCCCATCTTCATGCCAATTTCTTTACGATCCTTATTTCATGGAGCAGCTTTGTGTCAACATAACCTGACCTTTCCCCAACTTCATGAATTACTTCGTCCACAAAGATACTTATTATCAATCAAATATTTTCATTCATGCGATAACAGCACATGTACATTTTTCAAAAACTCACATGGAGTTATATTCTTCATCCTTTCCCCTGGGAAACTACCTCTTTACTTTATTATTAATTCTATCCATCTTTTTTATGTACAGCAAATTAAAAAGTCTGCCATGACTTTTACATAAGTGAACTTAATCCGTTCACTACACTCGTAAGGTAATGGTTTTTTTTTTTTTTACTGTACATTGCCTAAAGACTCTTTCCTTCACTGTCAGTTTTCTCATAAAGCGGTTTCACCATAAACACTTGATCCACACACTTATTCAATAATCATTTTCTCTCAGGATTCCAGATAACTCAATCAATCAATCAATCCATCATTCTCCTATCTCTTAAGGTCTCAGTTAAGATCCTATCATATAATTAACCTGGTATATAAACATAGTAATGCTGTGCCCTATATTTCCACAAAATAAATTATTTCTCTTATGCTTTCCATTGAAGCATTCCGCTAATCAAATATTACCAATAAAAACTCAAAAGCACTTTCACTTCCTTAGTGAAGTCCTTCTCGAGTAGTCCCTTTATTCCTATACTCAATTTTTTTAATGAGGCGCATTTGCACTGACTCGCAGCGGTGCCCTTTTAGCTCAGAAAAGTTTCCTGCTCTCTGATTGGTCAGAATTATCTTGTCCAACCAATCAGCGATCAGGAAATTTTTCCGAGCTAAAAGGGCACCCTCGCGAGTCCGTGCACATCTGCCTAACTAAAAAGAATTGACTATAGTGCCTGTCCTTTTATCTTCCGACTATAATTCTAAAATATTCAAAATCTAATGTCACAAAGATTATAAAATCTAAGTTAAGTATTATCACTCTTGCATATCTGAGATGTGCTCATTTTTATCTCCTGCTTCGAACAACAAAGATTTTTACTCCATTGACACAGGAACAGCGTCTGTTTGAAAGGATTCTCTCTTTGGCATATTCGTTTATATCAATTGTGTTCATAAATTGTTTTGTTTTTAAGATTAAACCTGCCATATATATATATATATATATATATATATATATATATATATATATATATATATATATATATATATGTACTGTATATGTATGTATATGTATATTTACACACACACATATATATATATATATATATATATATATATATATATATATATATACTGTATGTATATATATATATATATACTGTATATATATACACACATATATATATATATATATGTATATATATATGTATATATGTATATGTATATTTACACACATATATATATACTGTATATATATATATATATATATATATATATATATATATATATATATATACTGTATGTATATACATATATATATATATATATATATATATATATATATATATATATATATATATATATGTACATGTATATATATATAAATACATATAAATATATATATACATATATATATATATATATATATATATATACAGTATATATAAATGCATATAAATATATATATATATATATATATATATATATATATATATATATATATATACATATATATTTATATATGTGTGTGTGCATGGGAGTCTGTTTTTCTCTATATGCGTATGTTTCAAGAGAAGCACTCCTCTTTCAAGAAAACACACATATCTTCTTGCCTCGAGATCATGAAGTCTTTCAACACAACACCGCTGTCTGGTAAAAATCTGGACTTGGTGAATCTTTCGTACCTCCATGAGATCTACCACCCACCATGGCTGCACTAAATCCTCCTCTGATTCATACCTATCTTGGTCGTAATAATTTCCATTCACAGAATTTTGTACGGTGTGGCTGCAGAAAGAAAGAGTAGAGCGAAAAATTAACCAAAGGATATGAATATTCAAAGGGATCTATCCATGTTAGTAAAAGTGTCTAAGCTGATTTGAGAGTTAATGAGTGACTGAAATGAACAATTAGATAATAAAGGACTTAACATTGGCTTTTATAATGCACCATTAAATATAATTGATTAGTATTCATTTGAAGGTTCAGAAAATTGGTCAATATCGGTTTTTTCGTCACTATTGCTAAAAGTAGGATACCATTTCAGGAAAAATCACAAATCTAAAAAATAATTTGTATAATTCCTAGCTATATAAACCTGAATACTTTAATAGGGAAAATGTTTCAGCACGACCTGAAGACGATTGTTAGATTTGTTTAATGGGCAGTTGAAAAGCTAGTGGGTGGCGTGGGAGAGAAGATCCGATCCTTCACCAGTCTAAAGATTTTCTCTTTTCACCTTTCGGTTTAGGACTGAGAAGAGCAGTTGAAGAAGAAAGTTACTTAGAGGACTAAGGTTTGTAAAGCTAGGAATATTCAAATTACTTTAAACATTTGTGATTTGCTCCCGCATAACATACGAACCACCGTCCTTTGATAGGGAAACTCGCTTTTTTGGTAGGTTGGTGGTCCCCTTTGAACCAAACTGGATGGTTCTTTTTCTTCCCATACGGGGACAAAGCGATGACTCCAGCTACCGTATAAATGTCTTTTATACGAATATGAGGATATGACCTGGCCTGTACACAGACATTCACTCGGTTAAATGAAGAAACCCTTTCCCTGAAGGGGATATCAGTTTTGAACCATACACCTGTATGATGATCAATGGGTTGGTATATATTCCACCCTCTTTCACTCTATATAAAGAGGGTTGGGAAGATACTCCTTTATGGACAAAGAATGGAGCTCGGAAGAGTAAATTACCAGCATCATGTCTGATCTAGCTAGTGATGTTTCAATCACTTTCTCTCTGAAAGGAGGTAAAGAAAAATATAAAGAAAGAGCCAGTCATTCTAGAATTCTTTTTATACATAACATCTAAATGTTAACTTAGACGAGATGTTTCTTGTGCTATGTGAGAGCTAGGCTGGTTACGCAACTACTTGAGCTGCCACCACAGAACCAAATACAAAGGTGTCAAGGGATTTAGATTTGGAGGTATACTCTCATAAATAAAAGGCTGTGAAGGTGGTCTGTCGTCTCCAAACTCTAGCCTTTAATACAGCCTACTGACAGGTTTCTCCCATAAACGAGTGTGTGGCCTGTACCCTGACTTGTGAGCAATAGTCCTAGCTAGAATAGTGTCTCGACTTTCTCAGCAGTCAAAGTGTCCCCTGTATGGATCATCTCATGAAGCTAGACAAAGGTCGTGTTCCTTAACAGTTCTTTCTTGGTCTTGCCAGTGCTGATAAAGAGTTGCTGACACTTGAGCCTGAGATGCCAAGTCGTTCACAGAGAGCACTGCAGAGTCTTCACAGGTCACAAAAGCATCCCCTTCCGATTACCACCTGAAGTTGTACATAGATAGGGGATGCTGAAGATCTCTAACCAGGGTTCATATGCTGCCAGGTTCTGCATTTTGGCCACAATCACTGACCAAAACTGAAAGGTTCACTTGCCAAGGTACATGGCTGCAGAAGACTATTGTAGTACCAGGCATCTTCTGTGCCTTGCCTCATGAAAAGCCCCCGCCCAGTGAAGATCCGAGGACTTCACGGACTGGTGCTAGCTCTTTTACAACCTTGACTAGAACTAGAAGATCAG
Source organism: Palaemon carinicauda (assembly GCF_036898095.1). NCBI lineage: Eukaryota > Metazoa > Arthropoda > Malacostraca > Decapoda > Palaemonidae > Palaemon > Palaemon carinicauda. The sequence goes on along the minus strand of NC_090730.1, from coordinate 158,165,971 downwards.
GATACCATTTGGCATGGGGACCTGTATCTCGCCATATAATCCTTCGCCTCTTGCTTGACCTTCCACTCATCCTTACTATATGCCCACAACGTGTCAATCTTAACTCTCTTATCGCATCATTTTTCCTTACAAACCCGGAATTCTAAATTCTTCATCTGCCAATCTCTCCCTCAACGAGATACCAGAAATCTACCTCAACATCCTCATTTCTGGTCGCTCAAACTTTTGCTCCTTCTCCCTTTAAAAGACAATTTTTCTGAACTATATAGCCTTGCAGATCTAAAAACTACTCAACAGATTTTTAATTTCAATATATTTGGCATTTTTTTGGCAAGCATTAGCCCTACCAGCTTCCTCATCATATGGAAAAAAATGTATATGATAGTGGATTTGATAAACCCTAATTTCTAGAGAAAACAACTCGCACATACTTTTCTGAATATGGTTCACTTGCATATACTGGTTTGAATAGAGAAACATCCTCAATATCTTCGGCAGGAGGCATAAAATGGGCACCGTAGAAACGGAAGTTATTATTGGCCGCGCCGTAGAATGTACAAATGCCATCTGTTATGCAAAAGAAAAGTAAATCACATAACTCTTTTCAAAAGTCACTATTCTTTTCTTATAAAACATTTTTAACAAAATTACGTAACAGAATTGGTAATCAACTTTAGGAATGGTGAGACAAGTGTTTTTTTTTTTTTTTTTTTTTTTTTTTTTAGATAAAGTTGGGTCAAATACAAAATTTCAAGAAACGTCAGTATACCCCTATAAATCGCAAACCCGACTAAAGAAAAATATTAATACATAGATATAGTTTTAAAATTTTATCCTTCCAATAATATACCGAGTGTTAGCAGACTACATTACAATTGAGTGGTTAATAACCCTTTTAATATGGGTACTTTTTAATAAAAAAAGTTATACTTCAATTTTTACCATAATAGATTATACTCATCAAATAATATTTTAAAGCTTATCACAAAAAAAAAATCAGTACTTTAAGGAAAGTGAATGCATTTAAGATTAAAAAGAATAAAGATTGTGGGAAGCTATGTTGCAAAAGAAATTCCATTTAAGAGGTTAAATCGAAATGTGTATTTAGCATATAATAAATAGTTAAATAATTAGCTATGATCAACTTTATATATGAAACGGTCCGAACTAGACACAAGCATGAAAAGTATTAGGAGCTATCAATGAAATATTAAGCTCTTTTCAAAAAATAAAATAAATAAATAAAATGCACTGTTAATAAACCCCGTAATTTTAATCGGAAATTCTCCGTAAAATATACTACTCTCAGCCGTATTTCAGTAAAATACAGGCGACCGTAATTTTACCATGCTTTGTTACTATATTCTACGGGTTGGTGACCGTAATATCATTCCTTTACGTCAATATATCCGCTTTTAAAACGGTAAATGCCTGGCAACATTTATTCCAGGATGTTTACCGTTGTATTTATGGCAAATTCTTAAGTGTGTCAATAATCCATGCTTCAGAACTATGCTACAATTATCAATCTGAAGGATTTTCATCTAATTGACTCATTTGGGGTAATTCGAATGAAATGCTATCAATTGTGTCCCCGTATAAAAACCTCTGAAGGAAACATACAACAAAGAGGTAATACTTAACTTGATATGAGAAAGCAACAGCCTTCTTTAAGGACGAATAAGAAGCACATATGATCCGGGATCCGAGGTGATACGTCTGGGCACTGTCAGGGTAGGTCATGAAATCTTCTTCTCTTGTGGGATAAGCAGTGGTTGGTATGGGCACTAGTCCACTTACAGTGCATTCGGTTGGTTGATTCATAGCAAACATTGTAACTCCATCTAAGGTTTGTCCAGAAGAAATTGAAACGACCCAGCAAACCAATGATAATATTCCTTTAAGAGGGATTTTCACTCTTTCCTTCATGACTAACTTTTGCAAAATCTGAAAAGATATTTACATTGTTATAATTTGAACAATGGCTTACAAAATCACAGAAGAATTTCAACGATACTCCATCACTTTCTATTCCATATGGAGGTGCAGGTCAGTCAGTTTCCAAAACAATAAGATTCGTCATAATAGTAAAATTTCCCCTATGGTAGTTTATTAAACAACTGACCAAATGTCCTTAAGGCTCGTTTCTACTTCTCATTTTGAAAAAAAGTATGTAGCCATGTTAGTTACTAAACACGAAAATTGTTAGCCTTATTTCATGTCAATATATACTCTCGTAGGTGAGTCCATATCTAGTCTCAGATGGAGCTGATCTCTCATTGGCAGAGGCACTCACCAGGCGGACCAATCAGTGACCAGCGCCTGACTTGACGAACCAAATTAGTCGTATATCCCACATAGCAGGCCAGTCCATCACCCTACCACCGTTCCTAACCCAGTCATCGTTCCTGATCCAGATACCCCAATCCTACCAACACAGACTCCTTTCCAAAATTCTTCTCCCTCCCCACCCTCCTAAAACCTCCCCCCCCCCCTCCCCAACCCATTATTCACCTACCAAATCGACTCTCTCCCTCTAGAAGAAAACATTCCCATAATCCTCCGCCTTATGTCCATAGTCTGTACTCATTTTAAGATCCCCCTACCCTCCCCCCCCCCCCAGACTCTTACCCAACTCCTTATTACTCCCTTTTCTCCTACTAGAAATCCTTCACTCCTCCTCTAGTTTCTTCTATTCATTTTGACTTACTTCTATAATAACTTTCTCTACCGCTAAAACTCTTCGTTTTGGTTCCATGATGGGCCTGGTTTTTGGCCATGGCTGTCACGCTCTTTGGACTGAGCAACTGCACCTATCTTCCTGAGTCCTGAGCTTGGTCGTGCTGTGGTCAAGCTGGTTTGCCTTGAAGAGTCCATTGGTAAGTTCCCTTATCATAAGAAGGATTGACACCAGCAGTTTTACTCTTTGTGCTGAGCAACTAGCAAACCAAGAACACGCTCTGTTAGATCGTTGTGGGACACACTATGTGTCCTTGGAGGCTATGACTTTAAGTCTAGTGGCCCACGTGTGGAGGGAATACTCCAGACAATCTAGTACAACTTATCCACGATAAGTCTTAAGTAATGTCTAAATATGTCTTAAGATAGCATATTGTAATCGCCAATTTTAATGCTATATTATCCTTTATTTGTTAAGAGATCAAACTGCCAGTGAGCTTTGATATGAAACATATTGGTTATAAATTTAAATCATAATGTATTAAAAAAAGTGCAGTAAAGATATAGCAACATGACTATAGCTAAACATAAATATTTAGATATAAACCAATAGCCATTAGATGCACTATATATATATATATATATATATATATATGTATATATATATATATATATATATATATATATATATATATATATATATATGCATATATATATATATATATATGGGTATATATATGTACATATATATATTCTTACGTAGCTGGTCTAGCGTAGAGTAGATAAGTTATTCAGGTATTCTATTTATGTTTTGTTATGTAAATTACGTAAGACATACGTCGTTAATTTCATTGTATTCTTCATTCAAGTCAGTATATGTAATTTACGTAATTTTTAAGAATTAACTTTTATTTCACGTATTTTGTTACGAAGTCTTATGTAAACTGTTTAAGAGTGCTATATGATACATACGAGATATGAACAATTATGCAAAGGTATTGCGTCATGTTTGTGAGAAAATACACAATTCTTATATTTGCCACGTGTTTTGGAAGGTTCTCTCTCTCTCTCTCTCTCTCTCTCTCTCTCTCTCTCTCTCTCTCTCTCTCATTACGGATCATTTCTTCTTTGCCTAGGCGTACACAAAATAGTCTGGCCTATTCATGGGGTTAACTACTCCATTGTAATTGTTCATTGGCTACTTTCCTCTTGGTAAGGGTATAAAAAGTCTCTCTAGCTATGGTAAGCAGTTCTTCTAGGAGAAGGACACTGCAAAATCAAACCTTTGTTCTCTAGTCCTGTGTAGTGCTATAACATCTGTACCATGGTCTTCCTCTGTCTTGGGTTAGAGTTCTCTTGCTTGAGGGTACACTTGGACATATTATTCTATCTTATTTCTCTTCTTCTTGTTATTTTGAAGTTTTTATAGTTTATGTATGGCAGATTTTATTTGATATTGTTACTGCTCTATTGCAGTTTATTTACTTATTTCAACTCCTCACTGGGCTATTTTCCCTGCTGGAGGCCTTGGGCTTATA
>NC_090730.1:158151754-158156754 GCF_036898095.1 Palaemon carinicauda | reverse complement strand
TTATTATGATGATGATGATGATGATGATTATTATTATTATTATTATTATTATTATTATTATTATTATTATTATTATTATTATTATTACTTATTTACTAACTTACTACTATCGTTTCCAGAGGTCGTGTAATAGTGTTTTTTTTTTTTTTTTTAAATAACTCCTAAAATAACTGATGGATTTCCATGATATCAAAGCAGGGAGCGCTTCATACAATGGCCTAATTTTGGGAAATACTGTGCATTGCCAATTACGATCATTAACTTTTTTACTTAAGAAAATGAGGCTAAAGCCAGTCTTAGCCACCCACACATTCGCAAAAGTGATGACGTCCCTCAGTGTACCTCCCATCCCCCGAAATGTTAAACACCTGTTTAACTCCATAGATAATTGCCATATGAAATACGAAATTCTTTGTCAGTAAAAGTTCAGCATACCTGGTAATGTGATTCGTGACTTTAGACTTTACCTAAACACAAGACCAACGTTTTATATCTTACCCACTCACTTACATTGAAGATTAAGAATGAGACTTATGACAGGAGACGAAAGAAGCCATGCTAACCCTACACTTCGCACTTCAAGCAAGTGTTGGTAAAGCAATAGAAATTTAGTTTTCTTTAGGTTAAGCCGTAGGACTCTTTCTTCCATACAACACAGGTTACTCGATACATCAATTGCCAGGAAGAAAATGACAGCGAGCATTGTTTGATATAATTTATCATATAAATTTCACCAGAGAGAGTAGCTTGAATTCCTTAGAAGGTAGACTTCTAAAAGATGTTTCATATAAGGGCATTAACATCGGCCATTTGATAAATTTTGAAATCATATATATATATATATATATATATATATATATATATATATATATATATATATATATATTTATTTATATATATGGGTGTGTGTGTGTTCATACATACATAAGATTTATTATATTTCAACCTATAGTTTTATATATATATATATATATATATATATATATATATATATATATATATATATACGTTATAAGTACCAGTACCTATTTTTGTTACTTAAAGGTATGTGACAAATATCATTGCGACTTTGTCACTGGAATTATACCAGACTTCAATTAATGAACCAATCAACCTTACTTTGAGAAATCCATTGACATTGTCTACATGCCAAGCTGATATACTCGTATCAAAGTGTTCATTAGCTTTGCTTTTCCAAAATAATATCACCAATTGCTGGAAACCATAGATTTATGAGGGATAAAAAAAGACAAGAAATGGACACCTATACATTTTACTCATCATCACTCTCAAGGAAAAAAATTGTTTTCTTTTTCTACTAATGTTTTTATTTTATTTTTTTATTTGATTTTATTTTTTAGTCGCAAATCTAAAATTTGTAGGAGTCTGAGTAGAATATCTCTCAGTGCGATTCCACACCCCTGTTTTAAATCACTTCTATTATGTTTGATAATTTGTGTTAACCATCTAATCATTATCTACCACCATAAAACATTTTATTGCTCTTCTGGCTCATTTTATATGTGCAGTACAGTCTTTCCTAACAGGGATTTACTCGGTAGCCTAATAACAATGGGAATGAAGGAAAGAAGGCAAGAAGGAAGGGGGGGGGGGGGTGAGTACTAGGATAGCCATAGGTGTAAACACCGAAGGAGGGTTGGGGGAATCTCTGCGTCACAGTTACGTGATTAAGTAACACTTCTTCGAAACGCTCTGAAGGAAGGGAAGAAGTTCCTCTTTTTTCTAAGAGTAAACGGGTTAATTAAGCACATCTGTCAATTCATTGTACCACCAAAAATTAGGCCAATGTTTGAAACATTCATTGCTGTAGTTTCATGGAAATTCATAAGCCGGTTTGTTAGATATTTGGGAAAAACACTATTACACGGCCTCTGGAAACGATAGTAGGCTACAAACCTAGTTGGAAAAGCAGGACGTTATAAGCACAAGGGCCACGACAGGGATAATAGCTCAGTGAGGAAAGGAAATAAGGAAAAACTACAAGAGAAGTTTAAGAACAATAATAAACTTGAAATAAATCTTTCATATATAAACTATAAAAACTTGAAAATGACAGGAGGATAAAAACTTCAAATTAAAAAGAGGAAGAGAAACAAGATAGAATAGCGTGCCCGAGTGTACCCTCAAGCAAGAGATCTCTAACCCAAGCCAGTGGAAACCATGGTACATAGACTATGGCACTAGCAAAGACTAGAAAACAATGGTAGGATTTTGGAGTGTCCTTCCCCTAGCAGAGCTGCTTACCATAGCTAAAGAGTCTCTACCCTTACCAAGAGGAAAGTAGCCACACAACAATTACAGAGCAGAAGTTAACCCCTTGATAGAAGAAGAATTTTTCGGTAATATTTGTGTTGTCAAATGTATTAGAAAAAAGGAGAATGTGTGAAGAACAGGCCAGACTATTCTGTGAATGTGTCGTCAAAGATGAAATGAGCCGTAACCAGAGAGAGGGATCCAATGTAGTACTATCTGGCCAGTCAAAAGACTCAATAATTCTCTATCTGTAGTATCTCAACGGGTGGCTAGTGCCTTGGCCAACCTACTGCCTAAATAGTATTATTATTATTATCATTATTATTATTATTATTATTATTATTATCACTGGGTACATAGTTGAAAGAGCCCGTGTCTCGGGGAGGGAATGAAACCTTTGCCCTCCATAACAATGCCCGAAAGGAGTTCCGGTTCACCGACTTGGCCTATTTCATGGACCTGCATAGCCTGTACCTGCATAGCCTGTTTCAAGGACATGCATGGCCTGCTTTAAGAGCCTGCATGCCCTATTTCAAGGACTGCATGGCCGGTTTCAAGAACCTGTCTTTCATGTTTCAAGGACTTGACTGATCTATTTCAAGGACCTGCAAAGCCTATTTTAAGGACCTGCATGGCCCGTTTCAAGGACATGCACGCCTCATTTCAAGGGCCTGCATGGCCTGTTTCGAAGACCTGCATGGCCCGTTTCAAGGAGCTGCATAGACTATTTCAAGGACCTATGGACCTATTTCAAGGACATGCATAGTCTTTTTCAAGAACCTAAATGGCATGTTTCATGGACCTGAATGCCCTATGTCAAAGACCTGCACGCTCTGTTTTAAGGACCTACATGGACTGTTTCAAGAACCTGCATGGCATGTTTCAAGGACCCCAATGCCCTATTTCAAGGACCTGAATGTCCTATTTCAAGAACCTAAATGCCCTATTTCAAGGACCTGCATGGCCTGTTTTAAGGATCTGCATAGTCTGTTTTAAGGACCTGTATGGACTGTTTCAAGAACCTGCATGGCATGTTTCAAGGACATGAATGCCCTATTTCAAGGACCTGAATGTTCTACTTCAAGGACCTGAATGCCCTATTTCAAGGACCTGCATGGTCTTTTTTAAGGCCTAGCTGGGCCTGTTTCAAGAACATTCATGGCTTGTTTCAAGGACCTCAATGCTCTGTTTCAAGGATCTGTATGGTCAGTTTTAAGAACCTGCATTAACTGTTTCAAGAACCTGCATGACATGTTTCAAGGACCTTAATGCCCATTTCAGAGACCTGCATGGCCTAGTTCAAGGACCTGCTTGGCCTGTTTCAAGGACCTGTATGGCCTGTTTCATTAAAGGTGAATGTAATCATATTCGATAGATCTGATTTCCATTTATTTCGATACATATGAATTTGTTTGTCTACCCACGCAGTGAAATTTCTCAAATTCGGATTATTGATAAATGCAAATGAAAATATGATACTAAACAACAAATACAATGAAATTCAAAATCAAGCAGAACAATGAAATTTCTTTTATTTAAGAGACGTGTTCAAAGACTGGGTAGGGTTATACCATAAAATGGTAAAAAGCTATAGGCCATAAGACTTCACTTCATTGAACATTGTCTAGGTTTAAAGGTCTAAAGGACCCTCATGAATGGCAGAGGCAAGGGACAGTGACATTGCCCTATCAAGCAGGACAATGCCCTAGAGACTGACCATATACGTATATGATCAGTGCCCAAGCCCCCTTTCCAACCAAGCTAGGACCAAGGAGGGCCAGGCAATGGCTGCTAATGACTCGGCAGGTAGACCTATAGGCTCTTCCAACCCCCCCCCCCCCCCATCCTTAGCTCACAAAGATGGTAAGGTTGCAGCAACCAAATGAACTAACGAGTTTGAGCGGGACTCGAACCAAAGTCTGGCAATTACCAGGCAAGGACGCTACCACCAGGCCACCACAACCCTTATATATCGATCTCGTATGTGTAATGGATTAAATAAGGGAATGTGAAAGTAATTCCTGAGTGAAAATAAAGTTATTTTAATCACAAGCTGGCTAACATCACACATCAATTATTATTATTATTATTATTATTATTATTATTATTACCCAAGCTATAACCCTAGTTGGAAAAGCAAGATGCTATAAGCCCAAGGGGTCCAACAGGTAAATAAATAAACGATATAAGAAGTAATGAATAATTAAAATAAAATATCTAGAAACATTAACAACATTAAAATGGATTATTCATATATGACTATAAGAAGACTTATGTCAGCCTGTTCAACATAAAAACGTTTGCTGTAACTTTGAACTTTTGAAGTTCTACTGATTCAACTACTGAGTCAATAACGTGTACTTACTGTTCCCAAAATAGCGTTCTAATTAACATCAGAAGAATATGATTATATTTCTCCAACTAACGAACACAAAGAAAAGCAATAAAAGGTCAAATAATTACAATACGAAAACATTGAAAATATATTTCTGACTAAAAACCAGAATGAATAATGATTTCAATTTCCTTTTTTGGATTTTAATCAAACATGATAAATTGAAAAGACTGTTGGTTAATTTCTGTTAATAAAGCTTTTAAAAATTCTTAGTAAATCGATATATCATACACGGAAGCTTCAATTTTGGTAGACTTTCCTTCATAGCGTTTTTGCAACAATAAAATATTTTGATTATAAGCATCTCCTAAGCTTGAGACATTTTGAATAA
>NC_090730.1:158134254-158144254 GCF_036898095.1 Palaemon carinicauda | reverse complement strand
TCCTACAAGTATGGCTGATATACTTGAGACGATGGACGATGATGAGACGTCTGATGATGAAAGCCTTGATGAAAACAATGCAAGTGATGGAAATTTTGATGATGACTATGAAAGTGATGATAGTGGGTCCGACTTAGACTAAGAGAGTTTCAAGTAACAAGATGGTAGATTTCAGGGTCGAAGGACCAAGGAGCTCCCTTGTATCACAAGATATTGCCAATAATTGCCTTTCCATTAATTAAAAGTGGACCCAAAGTTACCCAAGTAGACTATCAAACTTTATACCTTGCATAGGTTGACTTTTTTCTGTAGTCCAAAGCAACATAGTGTGAATTTTCCCAATGAGGACTTGCATCATATGAGTATATTGTACATTCATGTACAGTTTTATTGTATTTCATTCATGATTATCGTAACCTTCAAATACAGCATTTCTGTTGTTGATTTTCTGTGACTTTCCTCAAATTTACTGACAGACTTGTTGAGACTGCCTTTATTGGATGCTGTGATCTCAAGAACCTGAGTGAGGACACGAATATTGCTGCATTCATGGAGGAGTTATAGCCAAATCAAAATTATGGCTTACAGAGTTGAGGCCATCTTGATTATCAGCATGATGTGATTAGTTGACATTGTTGAGAATGCTTTTTTGGATTTTCTGACCCCCAAAACTTGGGAAAACACACCAAAATAGTTTCCGTAGCCCCTCTATAAGAAGAGTTATGAGCTTTGTCAGTTTTTACGATTTTGAGGCAAAAAACGACAAATTTGAAAATTGACCTTTTTACATAGCATATCATTTCCATGATTTGGCTAATAAGTACACTTAATGGGCATCTTTCTATTTCTTGACGTCTTTAGAGATAAAATAAGGCAGAAAAAGTCATCAGATATTGGTCTGGCTGGTCATGGGGTTACATTTATGGAGGTGCCTAAAATTTTCACTTGACCGCAAATTGGATGACCTTTTGACCTCTGGTGACCTAATCATCAAACATAATTGCAAATTGTCTATTTTATCTGTTGGAGAGGCCCAACGTAAACATTTTGATATGTCATTTATCTTTCTGTGACCGTTAAGTCCGGAGTTATGTCTAATTAGGTTTCCCCTACCCAAAACTGGCAGCTGCAAAATTCGATGATGTCATCAAATAAAGAGGCCGAGGAGTGGTAGTGAGTCCCTATTTTTTCAACGGGTACATTAAAAAAATTAAAATATAGATCAAATGCTACAACCGAAATGCACTTTTGTCATTTTTAAGGGGGGGGGGGTGCAAGGTGAGCCCCTCAGCCCACGGACTATAAGGTTTATTTTATAACTAATTTATACTCTGGAACGCCCTTATTAACAAGCACAAATTCTCAAGTGGATGACGCCAACACAGTCAGGCTTTGGCGAAGGCACAGAAATGACTATTTTATTTTTCACTATTCGATTTGTCTACGTTAATTACACTGATTATAAGAACACCAAATTACAACATATTCATGCAACTTCTGGCATATAACTTTTACTCCTTAAGTGATTTGAATCTGTAATGAATAAGGATATTCTCAATTCAAAGAAATTCCATTTGGCTGCGCTGTTCCAAACTCGTCCCACCAACCTTGAATATGTTGATGATTGTTATCTTGGTCACTTGTACAGGGACATGACCTACTATCCATATGTTCTGATGAAGAAAGTAAATTCTAAACACTTTAATACGTAAACTCAGGTTGCTTCCTATAGCATATGAAAAATTAACACCGTTTTCTGATTAAAATATTCATTCCTAATTAGGAAACTATCGTTGGACAATTTACCAACTAGTAATTCTCTAGCCTCTACCCTCCTACCACACTTTTTTGACTCACGTGGTTTTCAAATAATTGACTACATTAGTTTGGAAAAAGGTACTTCAGATGCCATCTATTGGCGGTAAAGTAAAACTCGTTACGACATATGGGAGGAGCTAGGAGGAGTCTGCGGAATTATGCCTTTCGAAATGTAACAATATTCTTATTCTACGTAGTTTTCACTAATAATGCGTCATACCATGAACCATATCAATTAACTTATGGTTTCATAAAATGGTCATTGAAAAATATTTAAAATAACTGCGTAATTACTTGATTATCACACCGATTTTAGTGCATGTGGCAATCTGGCTAACCCCTCTCCCCCACACCCCCAAATGTAATTAAACTAACGATTGTTGGCTGAGGAAATATTTCTGTGACATTTATTGGGAAATATGTAATTTCTTAAGAATTAAGCTGTGGCCAGACAACAAGGAACATCAAATTCACGGGCGTGTATTTTATTGTGATGTTATGTGCAATTAGTAATAGAAATGTAGTAATAAGAATTATAATTGGAGGATGATGGGATAATTAGTAATTTGGTACTCTACTGCTAAGGCCATCTATTGTCAATGAAAATAAACAATGTTAAAGCTCTATAATCCTTGCATTCTGGAACCTTCCATGAAGTCCTTTTAGTTTTAAAATAACCCAAAATAGCTTATTTAATTAGAATTGAATATATTTTATACTTTCCACACATGTTTCTACATAAGTATCAATCTATCATTCTTTTCCAATTGGAAAGAATGATTCACATGAATGGAACAAGGGATGCGTGCTGCCATCTTCTGACAAGAAGTAAAAACAATCGGATTCTATTCAATTTTGGATATATACATACACACACACACACGCATATATATATATATATATATATATATATATATACATATATATATATATATATATATATATATGTATATATATATATATATATATATATATATATATATATTCAGATATATATATACATTATTGTATATATATATACTGTATATATATGTTTATATATATATATATATATATATATATATATATATACTATATATATATATATATATATATATATATATATATATATATATATATACTAACACACTTCTATATCCATATACAGTACACACCACACATACGCATATATATATATATATATATATATATATATATATATATATATATATATATGTGTGTGTGTGTGTGTGTGTGTGTGTGTGTGTGTGTGTGTCAATTTGTTACTCGGATCAAATTAACCTATATTTTGAGCACATTTTGAAATTTTCCTTATCCGGCTAATTATTGCTGTAAATGGAAAGTAATCATTTCATTTAAAGTTTTGAATTATAATTTCGAAAAATATGTATTTAAAATTAACATGCAACGGATTACTAAAGACAACATATAAGCTGTTCCTATTGTTCCAAACTAACTTGACAAGGCAGAATTTCGTCTTGGATAGGGCAGAGCTGGAGATTTTGAAATTTCTCTTGAATAATTTGAGATTCAACCAAATATTACAATATTTTTCTTCTTCCAGTTTGAAGTTTTTCTTGAACAATTTATGATTCAACCAAATATTACAATATTTTTCTTCTTCCAGTTTGAAGCTTCTCTTGAACAATTTACGATTCAACCAAATATTACAATATTACAATATTTCTCTTCTTTCAGTTTGAAGTTTCTCTTGAACAATTTACGGTTCAATATTACAATGTTTCTCTTCTTCCAGTTTGAAGTTTCTCTTGAACAATTTACGATTCAACCAAATATTACAATATTACAATATTTCTTTTCTTCCAGTTTGAAGTTTCTCTTGAACAATTTACGATTCAACCAAATATTACAATATTTCTCTTCTCCCAGTTTGAAGTTTCTCTTGAACAATTTACGATTCAACCAAACATCACAATATTCTTCTTCTTCCAGGTATTGCAGAAAGAAGCAGTCATGAACGGGAGAGTTATGATCTTCCTATATCTGGTTTCTTGGACAGTCTTATTTCCCTTAAGATCTCCCTTGGTTGGAGCAATGATGACCCCTATAATTACCCCAAGCAAATGCCTCGGTATTGGCGATGTACCAATACCAACAAGCGCTGTGGTCATACCAGATGACGTTTATATGGCCTTCCCTTCCAAGGAACACCAGGCCATATCTAGGATCAATTGTGCATTGCGTGCAGCAGCAGGAATGGGCCTCGCTTACTTATATGAAGGTAAGTGTTGTCTCTTAAATCGAAAAAGTTTATCTCAATGATGCTAGCAGATACTCGCTTTTCTAATAAAATCACACATAAATCGTTATTGTTCAGTGGATACTTTCCTCTTGCTAAGGGTAAAACAGACTCTTTTAGCTAAATGATAAGCAGCTCTTCTAGGAGAGGAACATTCCAAAATCAAAACCTAGTTCCATAGTCTTTGGCGGTGCCATAGCCTCTGTACCATGGTCTTCCACTGTCTTGGGTTAGAGTTCTCTTGTTTGAGGGTACACTCCGGCACACTAATCTATCTTATTTTTCTTCTCCTTGTTTTGTTAAAGTTTGTATAGTTTATATAGGAGATATTTGTTTTAATGTTACTCTTCTTAGAATATTTTATTTTTCCTTGTTTCCTTTCCTCTCTGGGCTATTTTCCCTGTTGGAGCCCATGGGCTTATAGCATCCTGCTTTTCCAACTAGGGTTGCATCTTAGTAAGTAATGATAATGGTGATGATGATGGTAATTCTAAAGACTCTGTACTGGAGATCATAGTTCTTAAATACGTAAATGATTCTACCTCATTAATCCTTTCTCGTTCCAATGATATTTCATCTTCCACTGTATATTTCGTTCTCATCATTTCTGTCTTTCTTCTATTTATCTTCAGGCCAACCTCGTTTGATATTTCATACATTCTGGTAAGCAAGCATTGCAAATCCTGTGGTGTTCTCTAATAAGAACAGCATCAGCATACTCTAGGTTTGCTAAATTCTTATCACCAATCCAGTCCAATCCTTCTCCACCATCTCTGACTGTTCTACGCATTACAAAATCCAGGAGGATAAACAACATAGATGACAACACATTCCCTTGGAGTACTCCGAGAGAGAGAGAGAGAGAGAGAGAGAGAGAGAGAGAGAGAGAGATAGAGGTTTTATGCCATATTGATCAATAATCCTTATTTCTCCAAGTGGTTTAGACAGTTGAAATGGTACTTTTCACTTAACAAATATAAATGAGAATAACTCCTGCCAAGGTGAGCTTTCTTGTCATTTTAATTGATTTTTATTGAATATCTTTTTTTTAATATAATACACTTCCTTTCTATTCTCATATGAATAAAATGGTACTATTTTTTTATTACAGGTAACATTTGCACTGTCTATGGTGCGGGCGAATATCGTTACGGTAACAACACCTTCTTCGTTCCTTCCGAAATTCCTCCTGTAGATGATCTTGAAGAAGTAGCTCAATTGAAACAAACCTACGCAAGTATCCATTTTAAAGGGTAAGTGTGGATGGGAATGCCAAGTTCGTTCGTTCGTTCGTTCAAGAACGCCCTGCCTTATGCGAGACACGGGCTCTTGCCGAGTAAGCCATTTTTATTTCAAACGACAAATTCGTTACAATACGAATTGCTTATAAATATTATTATTATTATTATTGATGTTGTTGTTGTTATTATTGTTATTATTATTATTATTATTATTATTATTATTATTATTATTATTATTATTATTATCATTATTAATACCTTTCTTGATGCTCACAGTCTACAGAGACTAGTGGTTTAGACTGTGGGATTCACGGTTGCCTTCAGCTTGCTTAGGAATCCATCACTTTCCTCACAATTTGTTCTTTTTTTTTTTCAAGAAGCACGCTCTTTTTTTTTTTAACTGATGTCGCTTAGCAAATAATAATAATAATAATAATAATAATAATAATAATAATAATAATAATAATAATAATAATATCATTATATTACTGTGTGCTATATTTTACCCTGGATGTGGTGGAGTTGATAGCATTAATTACGGTTTATATCCAAACTCTTCATAAGTAGGAATAGATGCAGAAGTGTTGGGGAGGCTGAGATTTGTAGTGTGTTGTAAATGATGAATGGAGAAGTATTTTTTTTTTTTAACTTTTATTTAAGATAACAAATTACAATATTTACATTTTGCCAATAAGTTATTGAACACAAGAATTCCTTTGTAACAAGTATTGAATTAAAAGACGACTGGCGAAATCTAACCGAGGCCCTTTGAGTCAATAGGCGTAGGAGGAGATGGTGATGATGATTATCCTACATATTTCAAACTAATTTAGGCTTACAATTATTCCGCATGTTGGAAACAAAGCCCAAATGGACTGGTGCAAGTGTAGTTCGTTCACTCTCTACTCTTTTTCCTTCCAATACTCCTGTGAATTGTCATCAATAAAGGCCACTCATGAATGGCAGAGGCAAGGGACAGTGATATTGCCCTATCAAGAAGGACAATGCCCTAGAGACTGACCAATATGATCTGCGCCCAAGCCTCCTCTCCACCAAAGCTAGGACCAAGGAAGGCCAGGCAATAGCTGCTGATGATTCAGCAGATAGACCTATAGGCTCCCCCAAACCCCCCAACCTTAGCTTATAAGGATGGTAAGGTTGCAGACACTAAAGGCACTAACGAGACCGAGCGGAACTCGAGCCCCCGACTCGCAAACACCAGGCAGAGACGTTACCAATCAGGCCACAACATCCTCAAAAAAAAAAAAAAATCTTTTTTATTAACCTTTAGGGTTGTGGTGGCCGATGTGGTAGCGTCCATGAGTGGTGAACGCCAGAACGGGATTCGAGTCCAGCTCAAACTTGTTAGTTCCTTTGGTCGCTACATCCTCGCCATCCTTGTGAGCTAAGGATGGGGGCTTCGGTGGAGCCTCTAGGTCTATCTGCTGAGTCATCAGCAGCCATTGCCTGGCCCTCCTTGGTCCTAGCTTTTTGGGGGAGAGGGGGCTTGGGCGCTGATTATATGTATATATGGTCAGTCTCTAGGGCATTGTCCTGCTTGATAGGGCAGTCACTGTTCCTTACCTCTGCCATTTATGAGCGGCCTTTAAATTGACTCAATATTAACGTTTACTGATGTATTAATTGATAATTTTAACTGATGAATAACCTTTAAACTAATAAGATATCAATTACGATTTATAAACCAAATTGTGACGGGCCGAGAGAAGGTTGTGACTCAAAGGCAAGTTGAAAACAACTGAGTGACTTTATTATAGAACACTCTCCTTTATATACAAAAGTTCAAGGCAACAAGAATTTTCATGTTAAAAAAACAGACAATGTTACAGAGGAGAAACAAGACAGGTTTTTTTTCAGGTCCTTTTCAGTGCGAGGGGAGAGCGAAGATACAAGCACAAAATGTACTATGTACGAACGTGCGACACACGGTTGGTACAAAATAGCTTAGTTACTGTAGAGCCTTCAATCACCATTTATACGACTTGCTTTCTGTTCTGCTCAAAGGCATGCGAGTAATCCTACCTTCTTCCATTTCCACCCACAGTTGGCACAAAGATTTTGCCGTTGATGGCATTTTCGGCCCTCAGATGTACCATTCAGAGAATGGAATAATACGTCCATGGTGGATAGTTGACCTCGCTGAGACACGAACTATTCATCAAGTCCAGATATTTACGAGACAAGACTGTTGTTCTAATAGATTTCATGATATTCAGGTAAGTAAATCAAAAGTTTTCTTAAAACATATTATTATTATTATTATTATTATTATTATTATTATTATTATTATTAAAATTATTATTATTATTATTATCATTATTATTATTATTATTATTATTAGATAAGCTACAGTGGTTCCCAACCTGGGGGAAATTTCCCCCTAGGGGGAAATTTGAAGCTTTCAGGGGGAAAATAATTACACTACCTACTAACTGAAACAAGCGGAAAATGTCCACATAGTACGTGCGGTAATTTGTTGATATGATATTCAAGGGGAGAATTGGAATATCATGCCCATTTCTGAGGCAGGCGAGTGGGCATGAGGGCTGGGTGGGACATGAAGGGGGAAATATGGATGGTTGAACTGGGTGCAGGGGGGAAATAACAGAAAAAAAGGTTGGGAACCTCTGAGCTACAACATCAGTTGGACAAACAGGATACTATGAGTCCTAGGGCTCCAACAACATTAACTTAAGTAGTTCTTAGTTTTCGTCATCATCACCTCTTCCTATGCCTATTGACGCAAAGGGCCTCGGTATAGGTATCCAACTGTATAACTATAGATTCGTATGTTATCCTTTACCTGTTTATATTGGATCACTAAACATATCGATCATCTTAATGTTGTTACTCTTCTTAAAATATTTTATTTTTCCTTGTTAACTTTCCTCGTTGGGTTGTTTTCCTTGTTGGGACCCCCTGGGCTTATAGCGTCCTGCTTTTCCAACTGGGGTTGTGACTTAGTAAGTAATAGTAGTAATAGTATATATGTTTTCACGTTGATACTGTTTTTAGAATTGTTTATTGTTAATTTGTTCTCATAATTTATTTATTTCCTTCTTTCCTTTCCTCACTGAGCTATTTTTCCCTATTGGAGACTTTGGGCTTATAGCGTCTTGCTTTTCCAACGAGGATTGTAGATTTTCTAGTAATAATAATAATAATAATAGTAATGATAATAATAATAATAATGACCTCCTTTCCAGATTCGTGTTGGCAATACTCTAGATTCGAGCGGTGACCTGACCTCCTCCTCGTCCTCCTCCCCCTCCTAATAATAATAATAATAATAATAATAATAATAATAATGACCTTTCCAGATTCGTGTTGGCAATACTCTAGATTGGAGCAGTGACCTGACCTCCTCCTCCTCCTCCTCCTCCTCCTAATAATAATAATAATAATAATAATAATAATAATAATAATAATAATAATAATAATAATAATAATGACCTCCTTTTCAGATTCGTGTTGGCAATACTCTAGATTCGAGCGGTGAAATGACCTCCTATACTCTGATGTCCACCTACGATGGACCCTACGTCCTTGGCCAGGGCCACGTCATCTGCTCCCTATTCAGAGGTGTTACAGGTAGATACCTCGGCGTCAAGAAGGTTAGCGGTGACGGAGATCATCTCCAGCTGCTCGAAGTTAAGGTCTATGCTGCTAAAAAGATTTCGTGAGATTCTACTCTACTCTCAGTATCTTGGTTGCTGTATTTTCTTTCTTTGGTTTGAGTTCTTTTTTCATTATATTGATTACTGTTAATTTTAAATACTGTGATGACATAATTGGCTTGGTTCTGATCAGTACACAGCTAGGAATTGGGTTCTAATGCTATTTTGGAACTTATAGAGATATTTCCCCTATAAAATAACAAGCAAGTGTGTGGATATATATATATATATATATATATATATATATATATATATATATATATATATATATATATATATATATATATATATATATTGTCACCAACCTCTTAGAATTGCTTTATACTGTACATATTGTAAATATTCTATATATCTTTCTCCTATTCTACAGTGTCTTTACTGTACTGCTTTTGTGATCCCTCAAAGGAATATTTTCAGAATGTTTTTGTTGGCCACGGCTCCTTTTTTTTTATCTTTTAATATAGAAAATACAATTACATTTTAGCAATTTACATTATAAACGTAATCATTCTTTAAAAAAGAAAACACATATGAACTTAACATTGCTTTACAAAGTTATGAATGAACTCAATACAAATTAAATCAATTAATGAAAACATAATAAGCAATAAATATCGATTACTTCGGACCATCATAAAAATGTATGACAATCTCAGCTGCTCCTCTAACTACTGTGAAAAAAAGGCTTTTAGGAGCAGCCGCCTTATTTCTTCAGAATTGTAAAATAATATTAGTGTTCATTATCTTAAGAGTGAATTTTGGTTACGGTTATTATTTTGTTATATTTGACTTATATATGTATTTGTGCTGCTTTAGTGCTTGCATGATAAATATGGTATGTTAAATGAAAACTTAAACGTGTTGTAAATTGTGTATTTATGATATTATTAAATCATAAGCTTCCTTTTGGGTTTGAAACAATCCTTTATTTTCTTTTATGTGATGTGTTTTTTATGCTCAATATACCCAATGCCTTAGTTTGG
>NC_090730.1:158116754-158121754 GCF_036898095.1 Palaemon carinicauda | reverse complement strand
TGCTGATACCGTCGCTCTGGTCATCATCCTTCTCGCAAACCTTCTTCTCTGGGTTCTGATTCCACCAACGTTCCTTCAGTGTCTCGAGCTTCCTCTGGTTGAGCAGTTTCAGAATGCTGTTCGAGGATGAGAATAAATCGTTTTTTAAATCTTTCATCGAGAAAATAATACAGTTATTTAAACATAATTATTACATATTATTTACACTTATGTACCGAATGTCTTTTATAGTTATTAAGGCTTGTAATATAAAGAACGTTGCAAATTCAAATATTTAACTGTGAATTGGCGGGAGAGAGAAGCGTGTGAATAGGTTCAGGACACCAGAAGATAAGATAAAATGACTGCTATAAATATGGAATTTGAAACAATTGCAATTCTAATATTAGTAATAGTAAAAATCTATTATATAAAATGCTGAATCGCAACAAATACTATGAACAAGCACATAGGCCTAAAGAACTAAATGACAGAAGTGTGTAGACTTCAAACATTAGACCGATTTATGACAATAGTTTCCGATTGAAAATAACAATCCACCACAGACGCAGATGAGTCAAATACTTCATTGCTTAAGAATAATGGTGAATTGAAAAAAAAAAATTGAGATAAAACAGTGAGACTAAAAGTATAAATTGAATAAATGTATATCTTGATGCAGTAATTCTTATGTAAATTAAAAGGTCATCTTTTGGTTATGCCTTAAGGATGACTCGATAACAAACATCTATGAATAACATATATATATATATATATTTTGCATCAATATAAAGTTACAAAATATCTCGAAGTGTCAGCTTCATGAATTTCGTTACACATAATAACACATCATTGCAATTTTAGTCGTTAAGGTGACATTTGGCATCTCCACAACGCGACAGGAAACACACATCTGTGTGTTTTAAGGACATTTAATAAAGGACGTTATTGGAATATGAATTAAGTAAGAGCATTCTTCATTGGATAACGCAGGCTACTAAAAGATATACTATCGTATCAAAGCTATAGGAAATTGGGAATGAAACCTTCCATCTCATTGTAAAGTTGCCAGATGTCGCCAACTTGACTCGCGTTAACAACTACACCAAAAACACTATCACGCTGTGCATGACAAACTGAGAACTACTGACTAAACAACACTCGGTTTATATATATATATATATATATATATATATATATATATATATATATATATATATATATATATATATTCCAAAAGCATTTCATTCAAATTCCTACGACAAACGACATTTATATATGAATATGGCTTTATTTGTACCGCATTCCATGCGCATGCAATATGATTAAAGGTTAGGTAAACAATATCACGATGTGATAGTTCTATCACGAAAAGGATAATCTGTCTTTTCATTAAACTGACTCATGTATATATGCATATATACATATATATATATATACATATATACATATATATATATATATATATATATATATATATATATATATATATATATATATATATATATATATATAAAAGTACATAGTATATACATATATGTATACGAATATATAAACAGATAATTATATATATATATATATATATATATATATATATATATATATATATATATATATATATATATATATATATATATATATGCCACCATAGCTATGAAATATAAGATTTATGATTTAATAATCAGATTCAACCATCAATAACCTTGGTCACGATAAATAAGTATGAGAGATTGTTAAAACAGTCTAGCGACAAATAACTATTACAATAAAACGCTGAAAAAAACACAAATTATTTCCACAGTGCCAAAACACCCAACTTGCCATTGGTGAGGTCAATACAATATTGCAGAGGGAAGGCAAACTATAAATTTATGTTGGTTCAGTAAAGCAAAATTAACACAGTAAGTCATGGAGGTGAAGGTAAAAGTAGAGGCAATATTCTTCTTTTTTTATAGTAATCCTTGAGGAAGCTTTTCTTGATACATTAAAGCTTTGGGATGTTGTGGCCTGATTAGTAACGTCTCTGCCTGACGTTTGCCAGACGGGGGTTCGAGTCCCGCTCAGACTCATTAGTGCCTTTAGTGTCTGCAACCTTACCATCCTTGTGAGCTAAGGTTGAGGGGATTGGGGGAGCCTATAGGTCTATCTGTTGAGTCATTAACAGACATTGCCTGCTGATTATATAATATATGGCCAGTCTCTAAGGCATTATCCTGCTTGCTAGGGCAATGTCACTGTCCCTTGCCTCTGCCATTCATGAATGACCTTTAAACTTTTAAAGCTTGGGGAGTATTTCTAGATTTAATGATATTTAAAGAAATTCTTTACTAGATAATCATAATTCTTAGTGTAAAGTTTGGCTAAATCTGCATCGAACATTCTTGGAATTGATAGGAATAGAGAGAGAGAGAGAGAGAGAGAGAGAGAGAGAGAGAGAGAGAGAGAGAGAGAGCCATACTTTGTGCAGTAGCTTTATTCAAAACGGAAATTCGAATAACAATTAGGATAGTGTGCGCATAAATCATTCTTTAAAGGTACAGGTTGAAATTTTCTCAAAAAATATTTAAAGAATACCATAAAAGATCTCATTCCTACTACTAGTTCATTGCACCTCTACTATAGAAACTGTCTCCTCTTTAAAAAAAAATTCATATGTACAGTTGGAAACAGGAATTCTAGTACACCTCTTTCTGAAGTCGTGCACACACCCACACCCTTACTGTGCGGTGAGTTCCTGTGTTTAGCCTATACCATCACTACCTCTCTACCTACACTATCTGTTTGGTTATTTGCCGTGAAGTAGGAGTGTGACAGGGTGCACTTCCTAGGAGCGAGGTGTGCCGGGTACTCCTGTGTCCAACTGTACATAATCAATCTGGGAGTCTTCCTGAATCACTCCTCGCTTCAGGGCTCAAGACTACATGGAGCTACGTGTCTTTGTATACCTACATTACACTACTTTCTCACGAAGATTTGGACGTCTAAAGGTGAGCTACTCCCGCCGGAATAAACCAGTAACTTACGCGTCATTGAACTGGTCCTTCAACGGGGATCCTTGCTGGACAGCCACTGCATAGGGCTTCCTAGAGAATTCCTCACCTACCATCTGCAGGTCACAGTTGGTTAACACCAGGTACCTGATGTCTGTAGCATCGCCTAAGGGAAAATCATCAATGGATGAGGTAAAAACCCGAAGAAGAAAAGAAGAGGACAAGAGGGGAATAAAAAAAAACAAGGTGAAAGCTTCAATTCTTGGAGTCTGTGATTAGGGAAAATCATCAATAGATGGCGTAAAAAAAAAGAAGATAAAAAGAGAAGAGGAGAAGAAGGCAATAAAAAAGAACAAGGTTAAATTTTCAGGTCTTGGAATCTGTGGTTAGGAAAAATCATCAATGGATGAAGTAAAAAAAAAAAGAAGAAAAAGAGAGAAGAGAAGAAGACAATAGAAACAGATCAAAGTTAAAGATTTAGTTCTTGGAGTGTGGTTGGGGAAAATCATCAATGGATGAAGTAAAAAAAAGAAAAAAAAAAGGAAGAGCAGAAAAAGGCAATAAAACAGAACAAAGTTTTTCATAGCTCCATAGGTCATAGTCATTAGTAATTAAATTTCTGTAGATACCACTTCATTACAGAATACTTATCCTATAATTGAAGGAAAATATTAAGATATATCATTTTAACGTTAAAAATAAGAACGTAAGCCATTAGACTAAAAAAGAAAGTAAATAATTAGAATGTTAACATTCAGAAAAATCACTGAATTTTGAAAATAAAATAACCAAGTAACTCTTTTAATGTAGAACAGATAATAAAGTCACTGAGTATAAGAAATAGGAAAGTAAATTATCGGTATAGGAAAACCTTAAAAAGGTAATTACTGGAATGTAAAAAGTTAACAATGTATGGAAAAAATATCTTGGGATAATTATGCCCTGTGAAAAGAAGAGCGAAAGAGAATATTAAAGGTATTTTTCGTAAATTAAGGAAAGTTTTTTTTTCATTGTTTGATGGAAAAACTGGGTACAAAAATCTCCAGATTTTGCATTTTTTTCTTTTATTTTTGTAATTCTTTTTAGAGATGTAAAAAGTCTGTATTTGATTTTGTCCAAGACTTCTTCAAAATTTGAAAAAAAATATTTTCCAGAGTCTATTTGTCTGTATGTTAGTCTTTATTACCTGAGATTAGTACAGCTATTATAATTTTCCATAACCTACCTACATATATAAAAAAAATTTAAAGTATGGAATCCATTATATAATATTCTAGAGTAATTCTAACAGCAAAAGCTATGATGTGGTTGAACCGCGGATTAGTTATTTTTACGAGTTTAGAAAAAACTTCAGTGTCTAGCACGTTCTCCATGCAGTTTTGTTTTTTAAAAATATGTCTTATTTAAAAATGATTGCCAGTCTGTGGTCAATGTGCTCAAAAACATCTCATTCACATGACACAGAACTATCGTGGCATTAAAAATGTGCAAAAATCAACTTTCATTTGGGACAAAATGTTCAAAAAACAGTTTGCAAGCAAACTCAAAACCATGAAAAAGGTTGCATTCACCATGCTGCCATCTCCATGTCAAAAAAGGGAGACAAAACACCAAAAAAATTGAAAACTTCTTTTGAAAAAAAAAAAAAAAAAACACTGAAACAAAAATATTAAATGCATGGGAACAAAAAATCTGTTTCGACTTGGGCATGGTACAAAAATTTCGCCCAAGTCGAACAAAGTTGAAAAAATGACTCACGCCCCCGAGATCTGGTCTCTTAGGGGTGACCCCTTTTGCACTGCTACGGCGTAGGGCTTTCTGGAAAACTCGTCTCCTACAGCTACCAAGTCGCATGACGTCATGACTGAGTATCGGATATTTGTGGCATCGCCTGTTTGGGATGGACCACTGGGTCAATATTGGGTTATCTTGTGAAAATGGATGGACCACTAGGTCAAAATTGGGTTATCTCATGAAAACGGGAGACCGCTTAGTCAGAATTGGGTTACTCATGAAAATGGATGGACCACT
>NC_090730.1:158084254-158091754 GCF_036898095.1 Palaemon carinicauda | reverse complement strand
TTAGTGTTTTTAAGTCATCTGCACACTAATTTCCTCTAAGTTTACTTACATCAGTACATTGAAAAGATTTTTTTACCCTAACACTTTCCATTATAACAAAAACAAATACACTTATTCATTACCAATTTTTTTTAAAAAAAGATGGTTTGCTTTTCATTGGTTTATTACAAACATAAGAAATCAAGAATATATTTCTAAGGAAAGGTGAATTCGCCAACCCTTACCGGAGGTCTCCTGTCTGGCCGTAGGAGGCCGAGAAGGTGGGCAGAGCTAAAGCCCTGGTGAAACTCTTGACGGTCTCAGACATCATGCCCGTCGTGGTGGCGTCGAGGACAATGTGGGGAGGCGCCGAGGCGTCGATGGCAGCATCGAGAAGGTCACAGGTCGCATTCACGGTCATTTCGATGTCCCCTCCTGCAAGGAAAAAAATACAAAAATAAATAAATAGTAAAATAAGTGCATAATGTTCATTCTATAGTCAATTCTTTTTTAGTTAGGCAGATTTGCACCGACTTGCAGGGTTGCCCTTTTAGCTCGGAAAAGTTTCCTAATAGTTGATAGGTCGGAAGTAGTTTTGTCCGAATACTTCCGACCATTCAGCTATCATGAAACTTTTCCGAGCTAAAAGGTCACTTCTGCAAGTCTGTGCAATTTTGCCTAACTAAAAAAAATAATTGACTAAAGTATATCATTATTGGTTCGTTTTCAATAGACTAGTCTATCTTATTTCTCTTACTCTTGTTTTTAGAAGATATATTGTTTATATATGAAATATCTATTTGTATTTTGTTACTGTTCTTTTTTTTTAATATTCTATTCTAATTGTTCCACAATTTGGTTTTGCCACGCTCTTCGCACTCCCCAAGAGAGATTAGTTCACCAAACGTTCAGCTAAGCTCCACAAGGCACTAGAAGAATTGGAAGACCCAGGCTTACATGGCTGAGAACTATGAAGCTCCAAGTAGGAGATGATGAATGGAGAAGTATTGAATTGAAAGCTCAAGATAGAGACGAAATCTAACCGAGGCTCTTTGCGTCAATAGGCGTAGGAGGAGATGATGATGAATTGTTCCTCACTTTTTATTTTAATTGTTCATGACTTTTCTTGTAGTTTATTTACTTCCTTAATACTTATTCTCACTGGACTATTTTCCCTGTTGAAGCCCTTGGGCTTATAGTATCCTGTTTTTCCAATTGGGGTTGTAGCTTAGCTAGTAATAATAATACAAATAATACTAGAATGAATGTTAGTATGCAATTGTGGAATGATCTTCTTAACCAGGTAGTTGAATCGTTGGAACTTCAAAAGTTCAAACTTGCAGCGAAAGTTTTTTGTTGAACAGGCTAACTGATATAAGCCTCTCTTTACAGTTTATAAATAAATTAAAAAAAACTATGTTAATGTTGTTATTTTATATTAATTGTCCATTGCGTCTCTTGTATATTCTTTAATTCCTTATTTCCTTTCCTCACTGGGCTATTTTTCTCTGATGGAGCCCTTTGAATTATAGCATCAGGTTTTCCAACTTGAGTTGTAGCTTGGCTAGTAATGATAATAATTACTATTTAATCTCTACCATTTCATTAAATTAACTTCACCCATGCTTTAAAAACAATTCTCTTTTTGTATAAGCTTAATTTTATTTTGTTTATTTTCTTCACAATCATATCATGATAATGATTGAAAAGAGGTAATAGGAAAACGGCCTAGTTTATTTAGTTCTAAAGTTAATTTTAAAATTTCCATAGGAAGTTTCAATTAGGTCTACTTTTGTATTTTTTTATATATATACTTATGTGTGAATCCAACAGCTTCTTATGTTTCCTGATGAAAAAGATTCTGTAATTAAATAATGCAATTTCTTACCAATCATTATATCTTTATTCATCACATTTCAGAAGCTCAGTGTGTATTTATAAAGGATTCAGGGTCTAAGAAATGATTTTAAATTCATTTTAAAAGATGTTCCATGAATTCATAGTTGGTATCGTTGCAACCCCAGAGTACAAAAAACTGAGCAATCAATCATTATGTGAGGCAAGTTAACGTCTTTACCAACTGACAGTAAAAGCCCTTTTTGCTAAGAAAGGTTCCGGGAATTCGACCATAACATTCGACAAGGTAAGGAAGTGGACGAATAAGGCGGGGCTGGGTACGTGTGGTTTACTCAGTTATTTCCTTGTGAGAGTGTTTGCTTGTTTTATTCACTAGCTTGTTTTGCTGGCAAGAGTGTTTATAGGATCACTTAGTGTGAATATTATGAATATTTATGTTATTTGAAAGATAGCATAAATACTAATAAAGTCAATTAGTAAAATAATAACGAAACAGTCTTGTAAAAGTTCAATATTTTGAAATAATTGGAAAGATATGACACTAAACGTTAGAAAACAGAAAAAAAAATGTAAAAAAATGAAATTAAAGGACTGGTCTTGCAGAATTAGGAATAACAAAGGCTGATTGTGCAATGTCGAGCAGCACACGCGGAGAGAGAGAGAGAGAGAGAGAGAGAGAGAGAGAGAGAGAGAGAGAGAGAGAGAGAGAGAGAGAATAATAACAATTAGGAGAACCTATTAAAATCATTTACCGGCAGTTGATTGACAACAGGAGATAAATGGTTTCACAAAATAAATGTCCCAATCAAGTTTGAAAGACGGAATGTGAAAAAAAAACTTGTTTGTTTCATATTCAGTGTTAGTGAACATGTTACTGAAAAATAGGCTGAAGAATATGTTTTTGTAAATGGATGCTCAATATAGGAATACTGATCTATATTTGTTTTATATACAAATAGAAAAAAACTAGTATTTCTAAAGCGGGAGAAAGAGTTCGTACTATGGTTATTATGTGCTATCAAGACGAACGATTATGATAGGAATAAAATGTGAGTTGCATGAAATGTGCAATTAAGAAGCTGAGGTTGAAGATATCCAGGAAACGTTGAATATGAAACACACAAGAAATGGGTCATTTAGTGATGAAATTATCAAGTACGTATGCAAAAATCAAGGAATCAATTAAAAAGTAAACGAAGATAAACTACAATGGGCACTCGGTAGAGCGCATACCATAGCCTATATCATGTATATCACAAGATCGGCAACTAAATTATGCACAATTTGGCACTGGTTTCATTCAAATCGGATAAAAATTGACCATGATGTGACAAAAATACGTTCTTTACTTTTTCATGACCTTGGCCTTGACTTTTGACCCAATCACTCCCACAATCTAATATAATTGTCCTTGGATTATGGACAATCATTCCACCAAATTTCAAGAGATTCGGTCAAATGGTTTTTGAGTTATGCGAATCACAAACAGATATACAAACATACGCCTATCAAAACATAGCCTAAACTTCGCAACGAAGTTGACGAAGGTATTTAGGCCAGAATGGCAACATATCTGTCCAGACATGTATCAGTAAAAGGACTGTTCTTAGTACTTGTTGAATGGAAATATTAAGAAATGGTGGAATTAATGAAAATCTCAGACTGTTTGGAAATTCGAATGTCGAAGTTCAACAGGAAGAGAATATTTCAAAGGATGCTCCTGTATAGTAGTCATTCTTCGCAAGGAATGTTTCTTCAGCAGTCATCATTGGACAGTAAGCCTAGTCATTCTTCGTAGGAAATGTTTCCTTAACGGACATCATTGTAGGCCTAGTCACTCTTCGTAAGGAATGTTTCCTTAACGGACATCCTTGTACATTAATCCTAGTCATTCTTCGTAGGGAAATGTTTCCTTAACGGGCATCATTGTAGGCCTAGACATTCTTCATAAGGGATGTTTCCTCAACAGACGTCATTGCAAAGTAGGCCTAGTCTTTCTTCGTAAGTATTTTTTCCTTAACGGGCGTCATTGTATGCCTAGACCTAGTCATTCTTCGTAAAGAATGTTTCCTTAGCGGACATCATTGTACAGTAGCCCTAGTCATTATTCGTAAAGGATGTTTCCTTAACGGGCGTCATTGTAGGCCTAGTCATTTTTTTGTAAGGGGTGTTTCCTCAACAGACATAACTGCAAAGTAGGCCTAGTCATTCTTCGTAGGAAATGTTTCCTTAACGGACATCAGTGTAGGACTACAATAGTCACTCTCCGTAAGGAATGTTTACTCATACATCACTGTAAGCCTAGTCATACTTAATATGGAATTTTTCCTCAATGGACATCATTGTAAGCCTAGTCATTCTTCGTACGGAATGTTCTCTTTACGGACATCATAGTAATCGTTATTCATAAGGAATGTTTATTCTTCATTATCCCTGACTCCTCTCATTTGCCAAAAACAGAAAGAAGCAAGTGAAGTTTGCTATATTAATGTTATTTCAGTTGATGTAAATAAAAGCACGTAACTGCATTGCTTTGCTGTTCCACATTGCCAACCAGCATACTGCAAATGTAAAGGAGTTGGCTAATTATATATTTTTTGAAATTATATTACCGTACACGCGCAACATATATATATATATATATATATATATATATATATATATATATATATATATATATATATATATATATATATATATATATATATGTATATAACTTAGTAATCATCTGGTTTAAAATTCTAACTGGTAAAATCGCCGGTGTTGGCAACACTGATTGGTCCTCGTGTGACGTCACGTATCTGCCAGTTCAGTTGACCCCTGAACGTTGCAAGAGTGTGTCGTCAAATTTTAGTGTCCGAATTCCGAAGTTTTTTGAATTCCTCGTATTTAGTGAGCCTCTCCCTACGAAAAAGGATTCAGATAAGAACATATGTTGTCCATTAGTGAGCAATATACATTAAAACAATCAGTGATCCAGGTATGTCTTTATTTAAGTTATAGACCTATGCATTATAAGTAGTAGCTCTTCTTTATTTATTGGGGAAGGTCACGGCTTCCTCTACAAGTGTTTCAAGTTTTGATTGTGATATTTTTTGCGAGACATTATGTAGCCATATTGAATGGATTCAAATATATGGTTACATTACCAGTGTACAATATGTAAACAATTGTAAGAATGTGAGTGACGAGGGCAAAGTCATTGTCAACAAGTCATTCAAATATTTGTCTTTTTTATGCCGTAAAAGACTAATTATTGGGAAAATTAATATACATAACGAATATGAGATGATTAAGCGTTAGTATAATGTATGAACAATGACTAATTTAAATGGGAACTTAAGTCTTTTAACATTTACATCAACCTTTTTAACTGTTGCTTGGTTTACATCCTGTAGTTGGCAATGGTATTGGTGACATGTTTAAACTTTCTTCCTTCCCACATACGGCGATAGGAAAACGTTTTTGTGATAACTTTTGTAAATAGGCCAGTTTTTTTTTCAGAATTAAATTAGATTATCAAAATGGGAATGTGAAGGTAGTACTATGGTTCGATTAGAGAGAGAGAGAGAGAGAGAGAGAGAGAGAGAGAGAGAGAGAGAGAGAGAGAGAGAGAGAGAGAGATGTCAATTAGTGAATAATTATAGAAGGCCTTGGAATCTCTGTCTATTTCATGTAGTCTGATATCAGTCGGCTTATTGTAATCAGGAGATTGATGATTTTACTTTAAATTTGTTTAACTTATCTGGAATAATATACAAAATTACCGAATTATCTAGCTACATTTAACAATAACTCCCTTGTCTGGTGTCAAATGTACCGCCAACCTCGTACTACGGCATTCATTAGCCGTATACAATTTAGTATTTTGTTTAAAGACAACATAAACGATTATTTAAATACACCCATGATTGAAGCTCCGAATTATACTCATTCGAAAACGGCAGATATAATAGATAACAAAACTCTTTAGATATGTATTTTTCTTTTGAAAGTTGGTGTATGGTGATATACACAATAGGCCTAGCATATAGTAGCTCGTTCATATTTATTGTACCAATGGTTTGATTTTTTGTCAATTTCGTTACCCAATTGGTCAATATCGCAAGGAAATGTTACCAGTAAAGTACTCCTTGTAAGCTGTTATAAATTGGTGCATGGATATACATATAAGCATAGTATATTACATCCCGTTCATATTGTCGGTGTCTACTGTTATCTGGTTTCCTTTTAAGCACTTTTACCAACGAGATATACTCATTAAAGGAAAATACCTATAGATTCGTAAAGCCTTCTAGATCATAAAGCAAGACATTAATGTAGGTGGTCCAAGACCAAACGAGAGGATATTTTACCCATGTTTGCTTACCTTGTTTTAGTCCACAGCCTTACGCGTTTCATTCCAATATACGTAGGCTATCTATACTTAGTCAGCTGCTAAAATGTTTAAATTTTAACTTTGAACTCCTTTATGTATTGGATTATGGTTAAAAATGTTCCTATCAATATAAGTCTTAAAACTTAGTTTCCTGTATTAGACCTAACCTACCTATTCTTGGGCTCTTAGTTTCTCTTTCGCAGAACCGTTTCAGACATACCAACCGTTCCGAGACAGCTTTTGAAATTATCATTTATGGTAAATTTTTAGATTATGTATATGTGCACTTTCGTTTCGGAAGTTTTCGTTATACAAATTGGTAAAACGGTTTTGTTGTGGAAATTTGATGTGGCGATATTATGTAGTCTTCAATTATTCGTCTATTCTCTATATTTACGAGTTTTTACGTCATGGTTTATCCTGAAATTAAGCGTTAGGAGAAATGTGCTTCAAGAAATAAAGTCAGTGGAAACACCAGGCAGTTGTTTTAGATAATTGCGCAAGAGAATCTGATTCTGATAATAGTAATAGAGAGAGACCTAATTTGTGTACATAATGATTTATTAAAGAGTAACTCTATGTGTTCCCGTACATTTTCTCGAGACTATACAAAACTCAAATTAGCAGACGCAAACATGTGGATATCTAGCTGATGTAGGTTTCTGCAGACCATTATATCATTCTAATGTTTGGCAGTATTTAATAGTGCAATTAACTAATTTTGATTATATATTCATGAAGATTTTCTCACGCAACACACACCTTCCACCTGATTTAGTCTAGCGATAATCGCACAGAACATTACCTCGGTCTGCTTCTGCCATTGATAATGATGCTTTCGAGCCATTGATTTATTTGGTAGGGAGTCAAAGGGGTCATTATATACCATGACGGCTTCATTTGAAGACACCAGTGAAAGGGAGACGCAAACAACTGGCAGAGACTTATCCCGAAGGGTAAAGGGGTTTGGGCGTTACGACTGTCCCAGTCAACGTATAACAGGATCTACTTAAGTGGGACTCGGTTAGGTCGTTCTGACCCGTCGAAAGTGTTAGGAACGCTGTTATTATTATTATTATTATTATTATTATTATTATTATTATTATTATTATTATTATTATTATTATCAGCGACTGAGTTACAACCCTATTTGGAAAAGCAGGATGCAATAACTTATTACAGGGAAAAATAGACCGGCTAGGAATAGAAATAAACTGCAAGTGAAGTAATGAACAATTAAAATAACATTTTAAGAACAGTAGACCTACCTCCTTCTGGTGGACTTT
>NC_090730.1:158074254-158081754 GCF_036898095.1 Palaemon carinicauda | reverse complement strand
GCGATATAGTGTAATAAATCGCTTCCAATTAGTAAGCTCTATTTTAATTAAACTTTTCTTGTGAATGAAACGTCCTCCTCGACTTTGTGGACCGCGCAGTAATCAATTTTATAGATAATGCGATGAGCGGGATTGAAACATTTTCATTTAATGAGATTCATACTAGTGAATCATTACCCGATAATATAGTGTATGAGTATGGATCCTTTACAAATTGTGTGAAGTGTGAGCGGGAATCCATTGCAGTAAGTGAAAGGTGTAGAAATTAATCCTTTCCAGTTAGTAAAAAGTGCGAGTATGAATGGAGTGTTATCAGTGAAAAGTGTAAAAATTAATCCTTTCCAGTTAGTGAAAAATACGAGTGTGAATCGTGTGAAATTTATGAAAGGTTGAAAAACTAGTCCTTTCCATTTAGTGAAAAATGTGATTATGAATCATGTAAAATTTGAGAAAAGTGCAAGAGTTAATCCTTTCTAGTTAGTGAAAAGTTTGATTATGAATAAGGTGCAATTAGTGAAAAGTGTAAAAATCAATCCTTTCCAGTGAAGGAAAAGTCCAAGCCTGACTCCGTTCTAGTTATGAAAATGTGTATGAATTAATCCTTAATAGTTGGTAAAATATGTGGCGATTAATCATTTTTAATTATTGAAATATACAGGAACGGTTCATTTTCAGTTAGTGAAACATAAGAAGTCAATTCATGAAATACTCCAAGTTAGAGCAAGTTAAGCTTCATTGGTAATGTCCCTGCCTGGCTTTCTGCTGGAGTGGGGTTTGAGACCCGCTTAAGCTCGATAGTTCCTTGTAGTGTCTGCAACCTCATCAAATTTGTGAGCCAAGGAGAGGAATTTTGGGGAGCCTATATCTCTACCTAATGAGTTATCATCAGCCATTGCCCTGGACCTCCCTGGTCCTAGATTTGGTGGAGAGTGTTTTGGGCGCTTATCATATGTATGTATGATTAGTCTCTAGGGCATTGTCATTGTCCCTGGCCTCTGCCATTCATGAGCGACCTTTAAACACACCGTACATATTTTTTTTTATCAAGATTTATTAAGATTTATTTGGAGTTATTTTTATTTTTACATGACATTCGTCATCATATTTACACATATTTTGTACAACCTTTTCTCGTGTTCGACCACGATAAAAAAGAAAGAACCAAGAAGGGCGTCGAAGGTGGAAATATTGATAACGGAAAATTGAGTCTTTAGTGACGCATTCCTCCCTTCACTAAATGATAAAGTAGTTTTAGCATGTGTCAGTATGTGTGCTAATCTCTAATGCACGATTGTCATAAAAGCATATCGAAAGAATTT
Source organism: Palaemon carinicauda (assembly GCF_036898095.1). Classification (NCBI taxonomy): domain Eukaryota; kingdom Metazoa; phylum Arthropoda; class Malacostraca; order Decapoda; family Palaemonidae; genus Palaemon; species Palaemon carinicauda. The sequence continues at coordinate 158,080,435 of NC_090730.1, read as the reverse complement.
AGGTCCCACCGTTTACTCAATGGCATGGGTAATGTCTCCGATATCGATTCCGACAACATCGTTTTGAGCGATGAATAAAGTTCTGAATAATAATCAGATAATTAAGAATCTGAATAAAATAATCGGTGAACAAACTCAGTGATTGCACCTATACACGCCAGTAAAATATGATCATCTATACAAAATATCAAAAGAGCGATACCTCCAGAGGGAGACACAAGCCATGACGCAATATGTATCATCAATAAGTCATGAAACTCGTAAACCTTAATACGGCTGAGTGCCAATTCGGCCTCAGCTTGGCACTGAATTTTTCACCGCCATCGACGAACATTAGCCGGTCTTCAGGTGTTCTTCTGTATAAAACAGGGGTGGAGAATGTTCCAGGATGAATAATGAAAGGTATTGACAGGCACTATGTGAGTGTGGCACTGGGTAAGCGTGTGGCACTGTGGGCTATTCTTATTTGAGGGTTTACATACTGTAATTATGTTATGTAGTTTGTTGGGACATGGAAGACTTGAATAAGTGGTCTGAAGCTTTGTTTGCTAATTGTATCTTACACGTACTAAATCGTTCTTTTGTATGATTCAATGACGTTATATGATACCAAACTTAGTTGTTTATTAAAAGAAAAAAAAAAAAAAAAAAAAAAAAAAAAAAAAAAAAAAAAAAAAAAAACTAGCTGTAATCACCACAGTGTATTCATTTATTGAAGATAATTATATTTAGAACTTCTTTCCCTTAAACAATTATCTATGGGTAAACAAACAAAATTCTATACCGAAAATTTTCCTTTTTTTTTTTTTTTTTTTGAAGCAATGAAAACAACTGTAATGTAAGCATCTAATGTGGTATTATTATTATTATTATTATTATTATTATTATTATTATTATTATTGTTATTATTATTATTATTATTATTATTATTATTATTATTATTATTATTATTATTATTAGCTGGTATCACCAGAGTATATTCATTTATTGAAGATGATTAGATTTAGAACTTCTTTCCCTTAAAAAATCATCAATGGGCAAACAAACAAAAATCTATAACTAAAATTTTCACTTTTTTGAAGTGAAGAAAGCAACTTTAATGTAAGCATCTAATGTGGTATTATTATTATTATTATTATTATTATTATTATTATTATTGTTGTTGTTGTTGTTGTTGTTGTTGTTACTGGTTGAGCTCGTATCACGGAAATTTACAAGTCATTGTTAATATTACCTCGTTCTCATGGTCGTTAGCTATTCCAACCCCATTCATTCATCTGCAGTTCTACACAACCAACCATTTCTATGCGCATAATTATTAGAGAAGAAAATTGCCTTTTGTCTCTATATAAAGTGTTAGAACATACGAAGAAAAATTGCATGTTTCGGTGATTTTCTTTGTAACTAAACATACAAGATTCACTAACACATGGCATTCAATTCTCTAAATATTCATGAATATCGTGTTTTACCTAGAGTGGCCTTCCCTGTAAAATTTAACATCCACTTAGCCCTTTCCCTGCCCGATCTACCGCTATTCAGTAATTCTTCCAGGGAAGGCTGGTGTACCAAAATTCTTTTTTAAAAAATCTTGATTTTATATTATCAATGAAAAGTAATACTATAAATTAAGTTCATGTTTATGGGCAACGAATTTTACAGATTTGTAAACAAAGTCTATGAAATTTTAATCTTATTACTATAAAGTAGTAGGAATTGTGAAGCTTAGTGATGTACGCATATTAAGGGGTTCACCCCAAATACAAAAGAATGGAAATAAAATGGTGAGAATGAGAAGTGTTAACTAAACTATCGCTATACTATATAACCCATTTTACTTCGTTATTTTGTTCAACATACAGATTTTAAGTATTGAAAAACGGAACCTTGGATCCTAGAGGTATTATATTTAAATGGAAACCTGTCTGCAGGCTGAACACACACACACACACACACACACACACACACACACACATATATATATATATATATATATATATATATATATATATATATATATATATATATATATATTGGATATATGCATATACATACATACATACATACATATATATATGTATATATATATATATATATATATATATATATATATTGGATATATGCATAAATATACATACGTACTTATATATGTATATATATATATATATATATATATATATATATATATATATATATATTTATATATATATAATATATATATATATATATATATATATATATATTATATATGAATATATAGAGATATATATATATATATATATATATATATATATATATATATATATATGAATATATATATATATATATATATATATATATATATATATATATATATATATATATATATATACACAGTATATGTGAGTGTGTGTAAGTTTGTATGTTCATTTCTACACTTGCTATCAGGCATTGTAATTATATGCATATCTATAAAGTTATATTGAAAAGTTAAGAAGTCATTGTACACGAATGCACAATAAACTGGTATAAAAGTTACCAGAAACTCTTAAGTTTGGATCGCCTAGCAATCATTAATAATATATCTTTTCAGGTTGTGATAGTCCATGTCCTACCAACTTCCAGATGGGCGTTAAGAAAGCAATCAATATAGCTGATGTGACGTCATGAAAGCAATCAATGAAGCTGCAATTAGAACTTAATTAAGATGTACGTCTCATGGTATCTCAGGTAAGAAACATTTTCATCTTTAGGATGAAATATGTTTATAACATTATAGGGCTGTAGGTTGTAATGTTATTCACTGCAGAAAATGGCTTTGGGTTGAGATTTTATACACTGCAGAAAGTGACTTGAGGTTCATGTTAGCCACTGCAGAAAATGACAGTTAGTTGTGATTATATTCACTGCAGAAAATAGGAGGTTGTGATGTTATTTACTGCAAAAAATGGTAGGAGGTTGTCATGACATTCAATGTAGAAATTAGAAGGAGGCTGTGATGTTATTCTCTGCAGAAAACGGTAGGAGGATGTCATAATGTTCACTGCAGAAAATGGTGGGACGTTGTAATAATGTTCACTGCAGGAAGTGGGAGGAGGTTGTAATGATAATCACTGTAGAAAATGGAGGAAGGAGGTTGTGATGTTATCCACCGCAGAAAATGGGAGGAGGTTGTAATGATAATAACTGTAGAAAATTGGAGGAGGTTGTGATGTTATCCACTGCAGAAAATGGGAGGAGGTTGTAACGATAAACACTGTAGAAAATGGGAGGAGGTTGTGATGTTATTCACTGCAGAAAATGCGAGGAGGTTGTAATGATAATCACTGTAGAAAATGGGAGGAGGTTGTGATGTTATCCACTGCAGAAAATGGGAGGAGGTTGTAATGATAATCACTGTAGAAAATGGGAGGAGGTTGTGATGTTATCCACTGCAGAAAATGGGAGGAGGTTGTAATGATAATCACTGTAGAAAATGGGAGGAGGTTGTGATGTTATCCACTGCAGAAAATAGGAGGAGGTTGTAACGATAATCACTGTAGAAAATGGGAGGAGTTTGTGATGTTATTCACTGCAGAAAATGGGAGGAGGTTGTAATGATAATCACTGTAGAAAATGGGAGGAGGTTGTGATGTTATCCACTGCAGAAAATGGGAGGAGGTTGTGATGTTATCCACTGCAGAAAATGGGAGGAGGTTGTAATGATAATCACTGTAGAAAATGGGAGGAGGTTGTGATGTTATCCACTGCAGAAAATGGGAGGAGGTTGTAATCATAATCACTGTAGAAAATGGGAGGAGGTTGTGATGTTATCCACTGCAGAAAATAGGAGGTTGTAATGATAATCACTGTAGAAAATGGGAGGAGTTTGTGATGTTATTCACTGCAGAAAATGGGAGGAGGTTGTAATGATAATCACTAGAAAATAGGAGGAGGTTGTAATGTTATCCACTGCAGAAATTGGGAGGAGGTTGTAATGATAATCACTGTAGAAAATGGGAGGAGGTTGTAATGTTATCCACTGCAGAAAATTGGAGGAGGTTGTAATGATAATTACTGTAGAAAATGGGAGGAGGTTGTGATGGCATTCACGGCAGAAAATGGGAGAAGATTTGTATTATTCACTGTCGAAAATAGCGGGAGGTTTTGATGTTATTCACTGCCAAAATAGGAGGAGGTTGTAATGATATTTACTGCAGAAAATGGGAGGAGGTTGTGATGTTATCCACTGCAGAAAATGGGAGAGGGTTGTAATAATAATCACTGCAGAAAATGGGGGGAGGTTGTAATGATAATCACTGCAGAAAATGGGAGGAGGTTGTGATGTTATTCACGACAGAAAATGGGAGGAGGCTGTGATGTTATTCACGACAGAAAATGGGAAGAGGCTGTGATGTTATCCACAGCAGAAAATGGGAGGAGGTTGTGACGTTATTCACTGCAGAAAATGGGAGGAGGCTGTGATGTTATCCACAACAGAAAATGGGAAGTGGCTGTGATGTTATCCACTGCAGAAAATGGGAGGAGGTTGTAATGATAATCACTGCAGAAAATGGGAGGAGGTTGTGATATTATTCACGACAGAAAATGGGAGGAGGCTGTGATATTATTCACAACAGAAAATGGGAGGAGGCTGTGATGTTATTCACAACAGAAAATGGGAGGAGGCTGTGATGTTATATTCTGCAGAAAATAGGAGGATGCTGTGATGTTATCCACTGCAGAAAATGGGAGGAGGCTGTGATGTTATTCAAGACAGAAAATGGGAGGAGGCTGTGATGTTATTCACGACAGAAAACGGGAGGAGGCTGTAATGTTATTTCGACAGAAAATGGGAGGAGGCTGTGATGTTATCCACTGCAGAAAATTGGAGGAGGCTGTGATGTTATCCACTGCAGAAAATGGGAGGAGGTTGTGACGTTATTCACTGCAGAAAATGGGAGGAGGTTGTGATGTTATTCACGACAGATAATGGGAGGAGGCTGTGATGTTATCCACTGCAGAAAATGGGAGGAGGTTTTAATGATAATCACTGTAGAAAATGGGAGGAGGTTGTGATGTTATTCACGACAGAAAATGGGAGGAGACTGTGATGTTATTCACTACAGATAATGGGAGGAGGCTGTGATGTTATCCACTGCAGATAATGGGAGGAGGTTGTAATGATAATCACTGTAAAAAATGGGAGGAAGTTGTGATGTTATTCACGACAGAAAAGGGGAGGTGGCTGTGATGTTATCCACTGCAGAAAATGGGAAGAGGATCTGATGTTATTCAATGCAGAAAATGGGAGGAGGTTGTGATGTTATTCACTACCGAAAATAGGTTGTAATGTTATCCACTGCAGAAAATGGGAGGAGGTTGTGATGTTATTCATGACAGAAAATGGAAGGAAGCTGTGATGTTATCCACTGCAGAAAATGGGAGGAGGTTGTGATGTTATTCACTGCAAAAATGGGAGGAGGTTGTGATGTTATTCACTACTAAAAATAGGAGGGTGTAATGTTATCCACTGCAGAAAATGGGAGGAGGTTGTGATGTTATCCACTGCAGAAAATGGGAGGAGGCTGTGATGTTATCCACTGCAGGAAGTGGGAGGAGGCTGTGATGTTATGCACTGCAGAAAATGTTGCGAGGTTGTAATGATAATCGCTGTAGAAAATGGGAGGAGGTTGTGATGTTATGCACTGCAGAAAATGTTAGGAGGTTGTAATGATAATCGTTGTAGAAAATGGGAGGAGGTTGTGATGTTATTCACTGCTGAAAATGGGAGGAGGTTGTGATGTTATTCACTGCAGAAAATGGGAGGAGGTTGTGATGTTATTCACTGCTGAAAATGGGAGGAGGTTGTAATGTTTTTCACGACAGAAAACGGGAGGAGACTGTGTTGTTATTCACTGCAGAAAATCGGAAGAGGTTGTGATGTTATTCAATGCAGAAAATGGGAAGAGGTTGTGATGGTATTTACTGCAGAAAATGGGAAGAGGTTGTGATGTTATTCACTGCAGAAAATGGGAAGAGATTGTGATGTTATTCACTGCAGAAAATGGGAGGAGGTTTCCATGGTCTTCACTGCAGAAAATGGGAGGAGGTTGTGATGTTATTCAATGCAGGAAATGAGAAGAGGTTATGATGTTATTCACCGCAGAAAATGGGAAGAGGTTATGATATTATTCACTGCAGAAAATGGGAGGAGGTCGTG
>NC_090730.1:158066754-158069254 GCF_036898095.1 Palaemon carinicauda | reverse complement strand
GTTTTAAAAGTATTAATGTGCGATAGACTTCAATAGGTGAGAGTATGGTTAAGTAAAGAATAAAAGTTGCTTCTAATTTGATAAGTGACAATCATATTACTACTCCTCTTTTCACTACTGCTTCTATTTTTCGTTTGAAAAGTAATATGAGAGTGGATATAAGGCAAAAATAACATAAACATTACTTATATGAAAAGTGAAAACGATACAAAATGCACTTTAGCTACTTACTGACATTGACCTGGGCTGACACAGACTTGAAGGCAGCCAATGTAAGGAGCAGAATGGGGAGGTACCAGCTGCCCCTCGGAGTGTTTTCCGTCATGGCAGTAGTTTATCAGTTCGTTCTTCAGGGTTGCTTTTCAATAGTGTTCTTTCACGTACTTCTCTAATGCTGTTGGCAGTGAGGCGGTGGAAACGGCATTTAAGGGACAAAAACTCCCTCGTTGATATGTGGACAAGGTTCGCCCTTTCAAATAATTGGAGTTTAGAGCTGGCTCTCGTGCTTTATGTGTTTTCCTGTAGGAAATATAGAGAAAATTATTAATTTTTCACTAATTATGTAATAGAGAAGATTATTACCTTTTCATTAATTATGTAAACTTTCATATCAATCCCACCCCCCACCCCCTTCCCCCAACCCACATGACAAAAATAACCCTTCGCCTACCCTCCTATTACCTTGAAGAAAATGTTGAAAAGAATTAAATGATTCTCCATAAAATGAATACATTATACTATGCCATAGGAATTACTTCCTCCTCTTCAGAGGTAAATATATGATGTTGATAATGATTCTATCAAGATGAGCATATTCGGTTGCATTTAGATAAACTGAATTTGAATATGAAATTAAATTTTCATTCCAGTTAAGGCTTTAGGATTTTTAGGTGTCTTTGATCATGTGTATGTTAAAAAATTCCTATAAATTATTTAGTAGTGTTGCTCTAGCATTCTAAATAACTACTTAATCGTTTCATTTGAAAGAGAAGAAAACTTGGACAGTTATTTAACACGGTTTCCTTCAGTGATCTTATTGCAGGCCAGAAGAGAAGTCTCATATATAAGAGAAAGGAGTATTGATATCAACCAGTGATATTCAAAAACTTTTTCATATGCTTATATTTATATGTATAGTGAAGGGAGAAGTACCGTAATAAACTGCATGTACGAAATTCAAAAACTTATTACTGATAACGTCTGGGATTTTACAAAATATATTACAGGAATGAAACTTTCTTTAGTCATAACCAAGCAGTGGGAGATTCCTATTCTACAAGAATTAAATAGAAAAGAATAGAAATTATGACACCCAATTGGTAGTAAGAGACAGTTGCATATAACACAATCCTTTTAAAAATCTACTTAACACTAACTGCTTGTAAAGCACACTTTTATCTAACAACACACAGAAAATTATATTTCAGTCAGAAATCCACAGTTAGGTTTTGGAACGTCAATAATCTGGATGGTGAAAGCACCACCATTATGAAATCCGTTTAATTATTGCAATGAACATCATCAGGTAGGTCCAGAGACTTACGTTGAGACTTATAGAAACAATGTTAATCGGTTAAAATTTATCAGTGTATTTATCAATGAACGATTTTGAAGCTTTCAACATTGGCATTATCTAATTACATTTCGTCTCTCAGAAAATATTGATGGAAAGTTCTATAATCACCAAGTACACTTTATCACCAAGTCACAAACACTGTCTTACTGTATCTCACCGACAGGAAAATCCAACTTCGAGTGACATACTGTGAGAGATGACTAGATTAGAAAAAGGGGCATCCGAAGGTGGTCTGTTATTAAGTATTCCAATCTATTAATGATCAGATATTAAGACATATTGATTTCATCAGTCTATTCGAAATAGAACAACAGGGGACCCTTACCTCCTCCGACGTCCACACGCCCTTCTCGTACCTCGTCCTCTTCAACACTGCGACCTGAAATATGCGGAAGGGCCAGTCAGAGTAATTGTCGCAGGGAACATGCGCCCTCTAGCGCCATCACTGCCAATCACGGCCGAGATTCTCCGCGACCCCTCCCTTTGTCGAAATTTGACCAATCAAAGATGGACCCGATACCTTAAGGAATTTGGGTGGAAAATGTCGTATCGGCTTAATGATGCCAAATCCAAAAATTTTAATCCCGAAGGGACTTTACTTTGAAAAAATCCTTCTTTCGGTATTGGTAAACCACTAGTGTTCCAAGAAGCAATGGTGAAACCTGGCCATGTTAAAAGCCTTCTTTGTATCTTTATGCAACTTTATGCAACGCGATACAAGGAGACACGAGCGACTACAGCATTAAATGTCAGAATTTTCAATTATTCAATGTGTAACCACAAGGCACACTCTTAAATGCCATCAGTCGATAACAATGAAAGACAGCTCATTCCAGAAGATTGCTGGAAGTGGTTATTTTTATTATTATTTCAATTGTTTTAATTATAATTAACATTGTAAATCATATAATGTCCTGTAATTAC
>NC_090730.1:158044254-158046754 GCF_036898095.1 Palaemon carinicauda | reverse complement strand
TTTGTGTAAGTATATAGAATAATACATTCAACTAAGATGTAGTATACAGTATATAATATATGTACATAAGTTATATCTATACAAGTATTTTTGTATATGAGAAACTTGAACTTTCTCATTCCCGTTTTCCTGAGGCTAAACTAACTACCATAGTTTTCGATCGCGTGAAATTAAAGGTCTGTTGATGGACCTTGATGCTTATGGAGTTGTAAATCCAAATGGTATTTTTCCTTTGTTTTTTTTTATAGACCAGATTTCTTAGCTCCAACGTTATCTGTTATTTTGCGCAAGTTAGAAAGAAGAAAAGACCTTTTAGCACTTGTTGGAGAATTGGTTATGTTACTCCACTATGGAAATATGTTTGTGGTGGTTCAATTCCCACTGATTACCGCCCAATTTCCATAACTCCCATATTATGTAAAGGGTTTGAACGTCTTTTGGCAAAACGTCTTAATAGGTTTGTTAAAGATTATCATTTGTTCCCTAGTTTGCAATTTGGTTTTCGTAAAGGCCGTATAGCATGTGTTGCCCTTCTAACAATCTCCAATGTTGTACAGAAATCCCTTGATTATGGTCAGGAAGTTCCGATGATTGGCCTTGATTTTAGTTCTGCCTTTGACCGTGTTAATCATGAGGCCCTTGTTTTCAAACTGAAACAGTTGGGAGTGGGTGGGTCGTTTCTGAGCATTATTATTATTGAATTTTTAAGTAATAGATCCCAAAGCCTTGTTTTTGATGGTCACCATAGTGAGTATAGGAATGTGATATCTGGTGTTCCACAGGGTAGTGTTCTTGGCCCATTACTTTTCATCTCATATGCACATGACATGTGGTTTGGCATAGAAAACAAGTTTGCTGCATATGCAGATGATGCTACTCTCTTTGCATCAATTCCATCTCCTTAATGTAGATCTGGGGTTACTGAATCCCTTAGTAGAGATCTAGCTAAAATTAATGCATGGTGCAAATTATGGGGTATGAAGTTGAATCCTAACAAAACTCAAAGTATAATTGTAGGTAAGTCAAGGACAGTAGCTCCTCAACATCCGGATCTAAACATTGATAATGTTTCTTTAGCTTTGTATGACTTTCAAGATTTCAGGTGTGATTCTGGACAGTAAATTTACTTTTGAGAAACATATTAGGTCTGTGTCTTCTTCAGTTGCACAAAAGATTGGCTTATTGAGAAAGTTTTAAGATTTTGGATGATCAATCTATTCTGAAGAGACGTTTTAGTTCTTTCATTTTACCTTGTTTTGAGTATCGCTCTCCTGTCTGGTCTTCAGCTGCTGATTCTCCTCTTTATTTGTTGGACAGGAACTTACGGTCTATTAAATTTCTGATTCCTGATATAGATATTCATCTTTGGCACCGTCGTTCAATTAGTTCATTATGCATGTTACTTAAGATTTTTCATAATTTTGACCATACTTTACATTCAGATAATCCTGGACAGTTCCATCCCGTTCATAATACTAAGCACACAGTTAATTCTCATAGTCAGGCCTTCTCCATCATGAAGCTCAATACTACACAGTATTCTAGACTTTTTACTCCATCTGTGACTAAGTTGTGAAATGATCTTCCTAATCATCGGGTAGTTGAATCAGTAGAACTTCAAAAATTCAAAGTGCAGCAAATATTTTTATGCTGAACAGGCAGACATAAGTCTTTTTATAGTTATATATGAATTATCTGTTTTAGTGTTTTTTTTTTTTTTTTTTTTTTTTTTTTTTTTTTTAGATATTTCATTTTAATTTTCCATTACTTTTTATATCGTTCAACAGAAAAGAATTTACAAAAAGTTTGAACTCTTGCTTGAGAGTACCATCAAGATAGTGCAAGACCATGGTACATAAGCATAGCATTGATTCAACTGCCTGACTAGGAAGATCATTCCAGAATCTGATCACAGCTGTAATAAAACCTCTAGAATACTGTGTATTATTGTATTATTGATGAAAACGGCATGGCGGTTAGAATTAACTGCATACATTTAACTATGTACAGGATGGGAAGATCTGAATGCATTGGATGATTTGAATTATGAAAAATCTTATGCAACATGCACAAAGAACTAACTTGAAAATGTACCGGAGATTAATATCCTGGTCAGGAATAAGGAATTTGATAGATCAAGTTTATATCCAACAAATTAAGATGATAATTAGCAGCTGAGTCAATGAAGAATAGTTGGCAGTAGATACGATTACTGAAAACATTATTTGAGGAGAAGAAAAGGTATTGTATGCTGACCTTGTAAAACAAGTCAGGTGTTAAAAAAAAAAAAAAAAAAAAAAAGTTTTCATAATTTCAGGAAAAGAACTGTGTTGTGCAACAAGGTTATGCTGCAAGCTCAGCTGTCAAGAGAGAATAGATATTTGATTTCTAATGTATAAGTTCCGGAGATTCTAAGTCATATAGGCCACAACAAGTGTTCAATTATGACGAGGCCTGTCTTTCGTTGAAGAAGATGCCCATTACATTTAGTACAGCAGAA
>NC_090730.1:158034254-158039254 GCF_036898095.1 Palaemon carinicauda | reverse complement strand
CTTTAAACACAAGGTAACCTGTCGGTGTCTTATTCCCGATTCATGTCTCTTTTGAGAGGGGAGGCAAGTAGCCAGATATTAGTTTTCAAATTTGATTTTAAACCTATAAAATATTCATTTGCGTTCCGGGATGATTATTAGGAGGTACAGTTATTATTGTATGGAATTCAATATTGATGTATGTATATATATATATATATATATATATATATGTATATATATATATATATATATATATATATATATATATATATATATATATATTTATATATATATATACATATATTATATATACATATATATATATATATATATATATATATATATATATATATATATATATATATATATATATATATATATATACAATCGTTATTATTACTTGCCAAGCTACAACCCTAGTTGGAAAAGCAGTATGCTATAAAGCCGGGGGCCCCAACAGGGAAAATAGCCTAGTGAGGAAAGGAAACTAGGAAAAATAAAACAACATTAAAATAATATTTCATATATATATATATATATATATATATATATATATATATATATATATATATATATATATATATACATATATGTATACTCTTTATGTAGACTATCCATGTTTCTAGAGAAGTGCATGTAAGAATCCTTGTAGAATAAAGGAGCAGCATAGGCAAATAAATTGCGGCGATAGTCAAGTAGAACTGCGTTGCCAAATTCTTATATCGATATTTGCTCGTCATTTCATGCTTATCTTTTTGGATAGGAAATGTCTTTAGTGTTCCTTTTGTCATTTTCATGTTGAAGACATTGTTATAAACTGGTACAGTTCTATTTATAAACATTACACTGAAATATATTTAATCCTCTCATAGTTAAGCAATAGGCTTGAAGCTTTCAAATCAACTGTGAAGCTCAATTTCGTTTGAACTTTTAAGGATTTAACTGGAAAGCGGATATAAAAATGCTAAGCCATTAAGATTTAGGAATGTGACCAACAGACTCTCTCTCTCTCTCTCTCTCTCTCTCTCTCTCTCTCTCTCTCTCTCTCTCTCTCTCTCTCTCTCTCATGTATATATATATATATATATATATATATATATATATATATATATATATATATATATATATATTTTATATATATATATATATATATATATATATATATATTTATATATATATATATATATATATATATATATATATATATATATGTATATATATATATATGTGTCTGTGTGTGTGTGTGTGTTCGATCACAAGTATGAGGTAGAAATTTATTCCTATTTGAACACGATATTGTGTTGATTTTCATCCATATTTATATATATATATATATATATATATATATATATATATATATATATATATATATATATATATATATATATATATATATTTGTCATCATCATCATCAGGCCTGAAACATGTCTCTCCACTTGCGTCTATATATGGTCTTTCTATGCCAGTCCACACCCGCAAACTTTCTTATGTTCTTCAACCCATCGTCTTCTCTTCTTTCCCTGCTTCTTTTGCAATCTCTAGGGATCCATTCTGTTATTCGTAATGTCCTTCTATTGTCGGTCATTCTTATTATATGTCCTTCTCATGTCCATTTCTTAATCTTACATGGTAGAATATCCTCTACTTTAATTTGCTGTCGTATCCATGTTGTTCTTTTTCTGTCTCATTGTGTTATTCTCATCATTATTCCTTCCATAGCTTTTTGAGTTGTAACTAGCTTATGTTCTAAGGCTTTAGTAAGGTTCCACGTTTTTTATGCATTAGTTAATACTGGTAGGACCATCTGATTAAATATTTTTTTTAGAGAAAGGGACATTTTACGTTTCATAATCTCACTTGTTTACAATAAATAAATACACACACACACACACACACACATATATATATATATATATATATATATATATATATATATATATATATATATATATATATATATATAATGTGTATATATGTATGTATGTATGTATATTAAAAAGCATGAAAATTAAAATGTCAAGTAAATCTTGACTAGTTTCGTCTTTGACTTCTTCAAGAGGACTGGTTTATTGAGATATTCTTACAATAGATATGGTACAGGGACAATACTCACATACATAGATATTTTTGGACCAAAATTGGAAAAATATCCCTTGACATCTGAGATGCCACTTTAATAGGTTAGGTTATATTGGTTGGGTTAAGCACCTCTCCTGACTAATGGGATATGAGCTGCACCTATGGAAGGATCTGTAAGCTTGAATCTCCGCAGGTTTCAAATCTTTCTGTTTTGCTCTCCAAATGACTGTAAGCTCGTACTATCACTGTACTATATATATTCTAAAAATATAAAAAATCTTTTGATAAATCAGTCCTCTTGAAGAAGTGAAAGACGAAACTAGTCGGGATTCACTAGATATTTTCATTTTCCTTCTGTTTTTGTTCACATCTATGGATCACATGTTCATCTGAGTTTAATATATATATATATATATATATATATATATATATATATATATATATATATATATATACATATATATATATATATATATATATATATATATGTGTGTGTGTGTGTGTGTGTGTGTGTTTGTATTTTCTGTTGACTCCCTGTTTCTGGAGAAATGTATGTAAGATTACTTGCAGTATATAAAATCAAATACTTTTTGTATGAAATGCTGTACATTTGCGAAGTATTTGCATAAGGTCTTCAGCAATTAAAGTTATTAGTCTAAATGTCCTTTTATTGCAATTCATGGCCTTAATATACTATTTTCAGGATTTGTGTGCAAAATAATCTTGTCACTTGGGAAGAATAAGATTATCTAAATTCGCTTGTTAATAGTAATTTCATCACCTCCAGAGATAGCTGCAGTATAAACAGAAAAGTTTAGTCTTAAAAATAGAAAATTTTCATTTGAATACTTAGGATGATCAGTTAGAAAAGAGACGGGATTGGAGAGAGAGAGAGAGAGAGAGAGAGAGGAGAGAGAGAGAGAGAGAGAGAGAGAGAGAGAGAGAGAGAGAGAGAGAGAGAGAGAGAGAGAGAGAGAGAGGTTATTTTCATAACTGGTGCTATCACGTGTCGACATAGACACGTGTAAATCGAAAGAAAATGTAAGACAGATTTAAGAAGAGCAAAAAAGGTCAGGGTCACGTGTCTGTGATTTGTCAAACGGTTAGAATTATTACTTGCATATCGGGTAGAGAGAGAGAGAGAGAGAGAGAGAGAGAGAGAGAGAGAGAGAGAGAGAGAGAGAGAGAGCGAGAGAGAGAGAGAGAGAGAGAGAGAGAGAGAGAGAGAGAGAGAGAGAGAGATTTTCAAAGATCTGTACAATTTTTAGTTTTTGTCATGATACCAGACAAAAGCTTATGTTCACACAACTACATTAGCCTTAAATATATATTGATTTTGTACTCTATTTTATAGAGTCGCAATAGTCAAGGTCATCAACACCAACGAAAAAGAATCGAATAAAACGCAGAGAATAAATTGAACAATGAGAAATATAGAAGAAATTAATCATTTAAATCTAATTCCAAGTTATAGATTAGAGAACTATGAGCAACATGCAGTCGCTCTTGAATAAGGTCACTTGGCAATTTGGACCTCCATCTTCTTTATAGGAATAATGTGATCTGAATCTTCACTCGCATATTCCTTTGAGGTCTTGACCTGAATATCATAAAAAAGTTTTTATTAATTATTAATGTTTAGAGAAATCATATATTAAAGAGACAAGACTATTACGTGTTAGGAATAAGCCAAATTGATGTGCTCGGGAGTATATCTTTATGGGGATTCAGAATTCTGATATATCTTGATTTATTTATTTTACTAATTCACAGTGTCTTGGTGATTATCAAATATAGTATTATTATTATTATTATTATTATTATGACTTGCTAAGCTACAACCCTAGTTGAAAAAGCAAAATGCTTTAAGCCCAGGGGCCCCAAATAGCACAGTAAGGAAAGGAAATAAGGAAAAATTTAGAATTTTAAGAACAGCAACAACATTAAAATAAATATTGCCTATGTAAACTATAAAAACTTTAACAAAACAAGAAGAGAAATTAGATAAAATAGTGTGCCCGAGTGTACCCTCAAGCAAGAGAGCTCTAACCCAAGACAGTGGAAGACCATGGTACAGAGGCTATGGCACAACCCAAGACTAGAGAACAATGGTTTGATTTTGGAGTGTCTTCTCCTAGTAGACATGAATACTTCCCCTATATAATAAAGAGTAAGTGTCTGAATATATATAATATATGTATGCATGTATGTATGTATGTATGTATATATATATATATATATGTATAGATATATGAGTATATATATATATGTATATGTATATATATGTATATATACATTATATATATATATATAAATACATTATATATATACATATATATACATATATATGTATATATATATATATATATATATATATATATATATATATATTTATATATATTTATATATAATTTTTTCTGGTAACACGCAACGACATTACTAGGGGTATAAACACTCGGTCTCTACACGTCCCTCGGGTAGGGGGAGAGGGAGTAGTCATACTCTATTAAGAGGGGTTGTAGTTAGGAAAGGGGGAGGTGATGAGAAGGTTTGAATCTGTGTATGTGTACATGTCTATCTAAATATCTATCCTTCACTTTGACGGGCCGCGTACACTAGTAGGTTTAATATGACAATTCTTATGACAGCAGATTTTAAGGACAGTTTAATATATAGGTAAAGAAACTTTAGTAATTAAGAGGAGATTTGATTTAGTAGTCTCAATCCATTGAAATATTATAGTTCGGGAGATTAAGTGCGATACCAGATTGGAAATTCGGCTTAAGGCTTCATAGCTCCTAATAACTTAAGTTTCCATTCATATGAATGTTTTTAATAGTTGTCATATTCTGCATACACCTTCCAGAACATGTGGTAAAGTTGAGAAGGTCAAGCTTATTAATTTCATAGTAATTTTCTTTTCAATACGATGCTTTATG
>NC_090730.1:158004254-158029254 GCF_036898095.1 Palaemon carinicauda | reverse complement strand
TAAATAAAACTATTTGTTGTATTTGTAGGGAAAAAACGAGTCTTTGCTAAGGAAGGATCCAATTATAAATTGTCCTGTTATTCCTTAAAATATGTTATTACACTATAGTGATGGTATCTTATTAAAATGTATAGTGCCTTGACTAACATACTACCTAAATCCATTCATACACACAAAATATTGCAGAGAGAAAAATATAATTTTTCACAAATGCCGAGTGGACGAAATGCAAATTTAAAGATATAAATAACTCATTCATGGTCAATATGCATTAGGGTGATAATATACAGTAGTAGTAGCTTCCACCCCCACCCCCCGTTTTTTACGGGCTGCCCTCTTGCAAAAGCCCGCGACTTCCTTATGGTTGGAAATCTAAAACAACAGCAACAACAACAACAGCAACAACAACAACAACGACAGCTACCAGGTATTAGGGAAGTTTGTCTGATAATCTCTACTGCCGGGCTCAGAGTAGTCATTCGGCGAGATGACAAATAAAGACTATTGTACAGTAGATAGTTATGGGGCATAATATGCAGTAGATTAAGGGCTGATTAGGAATTTTAACAAAATATGAATATGAAGATTTTGGTGCAGTTGGGAGGGACTGGTTTAATGGTTTAAAGGTCACTCGTGAATAGCAAACACAAGGGAGAGTGACTATGACCTATAGCAGCCAGCAGGACAATATATATTCATATGATCAGCACCCAAGTCCGCTCTCCACCCAAACTAGGACCAGGGAAGGCCAGGCAACGGCTGCTGAAGCTCAGCTAGTAGACCAAGAGGATTCCCCAAAACCTACATCCTTAGCTCTAAAGGATAGTAAGATTGTAGACGCTACAAGAAACTATCGAGCTTGAGCATGACTGGGGCGGCAGATCGCCAAGCAGGTACGTTTCCAATTAGCTACCTCAATCCCATGATGGAGGCATATTAGTTCTCAAGTCAAAGAATGAAGGAGCTATCGTTAAATTCATTGTACAAAAGATTCCATGAAATGTACCTCACTAACTTTGAATTTCAGAATTCTGGCAATGGATTTTTTTTAGCAAAAAAAAATTAAATGTAGGCATAAATTTAGAATTAACTTGAAAGGATGAAATTAATTCATAGTTACTTTTAATAGTTTAATCTTATTTAGATTTGTTTTCAACTGATTCTTTGATTTCATAACACAAGATTAAGGTGCTCTGCTTTTTCAGGGCATTTTATCTTACATTATTATTATTATTATTATTATTATTATTATTATTATTATTATTATTAGCTAAGCGACAACTCTAGTTAGAAAAGCATGATGCTATTTTCCCAAGGGTTCCAACAGGGAAAAATAGCCCAGTGAGGGAAGGAAACAAGGAAATAAATAAACTACAAGAGAAGGAATAACAATCAAAATATAATATTTTAAGATCACTAACAGCATTTAATTAGATCTATCATATATAAACTGTAAACATTTCATGAAAACAAGAGGAAGAGAAACAAGATAAAACAGCATGAGAAATCCACTTACCCAAGATATTCACCGATGTTAATAGAAAGGAATTTTAACATTAGTCAAATAATCTACAAAGCTATGAAAATATCAGATCGCATTTTTTTTTTTTTTTTTGAGATTATAATTGAAGAAAAGATTGTATAAATAGAGCTTTCTTTGACTATAACTGTACTTGAATAAAAACATTTTGGAGAGATGACCTAATTATTCTTTGCCTGTGGTGTTAAATGTTTTTTATTTAGCATTTTAGGGATTTTTAAAATATTGGTCAAGTCGTAAAACTAATTTTGCATTTCGATTTTATCACCACTTTCTGCGTCATGAATAATTACTGTACGTGTATTCATACTTTACTGCATATTCGAACATATATTTAGGGCATATTTAAAAAAAAAAAAAAAAAAAAAAAAAACATAAATTGGTAATATACTATTAAAGTTTATTTTTCTTCTGAAATATCTAACACCAAAAAGCGTCATATTTTCCATTTGCTCGTTTTCCGAGTTGTCATAAATCCTTCTTATGGGATTTTATTACACGAAAAGGGGATCTCCAAACATAATTCAACTGGCTGTATCGATTATACAGTATGGAGTATTATAATTTGTATTTATTTTGTAATTTTATTATACCCTTCTTGTTTGCTGATACGTCGTTCAGAAGGTGTAATATATAGTTTAACCATTATTGCATCAACTTGTACACATTTTGCTCCAAAAAGTCTGGATATAAGTTTGGCGTTAATGTGGATTCATAAGAAATTTATATTAATAAATAGACCAACAGAAATCATTTGCTTGTTCTGTAACCAGAAGGATCTGGATCACCAATATGATTCACTACCCTTGGTGACTATAGAGGAAGCTATCTGTATCATTTCACCTCAAACATCTTCCTTGTTGACCTCCTAAAATATTGATCACCACCTCGTTCGATTTAGATTTCATGCTCTTTCGTTTGGCCTTTAAAGATGAATGCTGTTGAAACATCCAGACACCCTGGCTGCTGTTTTGTTTAGAGAAGCCTACATCCGATTCTTCTTTTTGTTGACTTATGTTTGGTGTGATGGACATCAGCGTGGTCTATCGAATCAAAATCTTCGCTCAGGCTTCGTAGTTGTAGATCACTCTTCCTCTTGGAGCGCGTTTTTTAGGTGAAGAGCCTTACAAAACTGATTGCCTTAATGGCATTTACTTTCTCGGAAAAGATGAAGGGAAGGGCTTAGCCATGTACAAAGAGACAGGATTGCCTCTTAAAGATAGAAAGATTATTTACGGCGGAGAAAAAACATTTTAAAGGAGGATTATTACTATTTTCTTTCTAGAATAAGTAGAGGCTTATGGCATGTCAATTCATGGTCTCCTTACTTTTTCGTTCAAATTATTAAAGTTAGCTAAATAAGGAACACGTTGGATATTGTCACCATCAATTGAATATAATCCCCATTTTCATAAAATTTTAAATTTTAATGAAATACTTTATTTCCTCTGTCACAAAAATTTACATTATGGAATTATAACAAAGGAATTTGTCATGTTTTCCAATTTTCTATTTGGAATGAAATCTTGTCTAAGCTTATTTATTTCTTCTTTTTTTTTCTATAGAGAGTCATAGTAACAGTTCTCCACTCAATGTCCTCCTTTCCACGCTTTAGGTTACTCTAGAGTTCTTGAGCTTATTGTAAAAGAAGAAGAATTAGTAAATACCTTTATTGACAGCATAAAAGATGAAAAGCGACATTTGTAGTGTTCAAAGTTCTCTGAAAATTACAAATTTTGTAGCCAAGATATGATTGGCCCTCTAGACCTTCAAATTACATTCCTAAAATAGAAACAAGATTACAAAACCACCTAAAATGAACGTGGCATATCAAGGTGTGGCATTTCAAACCTTCATAGAATTCAGCTTTTCGGAGGCTGACATTTTAGACGAAAATCCTTTGACCAAATGTGAAGGCCGCTTTGAAGCCACGCCCTTTTTCTATCCCTCGTCTCCTATTGGCTAAAGGGACTCTTACGAAAGGAGGTCAGACGAGAGATGACAGGCATTGGGTTCAAAGCCGCCATCTTTAATGTCTGGGTCTCAAAGGTAAATTTTGGAATTGATTAATTTGATCATTTACGTCAAACATGACGTACACATTTTTAGTTATAAATATATCTATGAGAGATATTTTGGATTTTCTAGTTTTGTTATATTTTGTGGATACATCCTTAATAATGACTCATTTGCCAAATCATTTTAATGCAAATTATAATTTGAAAATTATATAATAACTGTGTAATGGGAAACGTATAATTCACAAGTTTTGTAAAGGGAATATTTCTTATTTAAACTTTACATACATACATACATACATACATACATACATACATACATATACCAAGGCACTTCCCCCAATTTTGGGGGGTAGCTGACATCAACAAATGAAATAAACAAAAAGAGGACCTCTACTCTTTACGTTCCTCCCAGCCTGAAATCCATAAACTATCATATATCATGCAAAATTAATTTCACTCTACACGGACATCATTAACAGAGTACGTAAACACGTTATATTTTTTTATGGAAATTTTCTTTATCAGCCGAGAATTGTGAGCTTTGACAGGAAAGATGGAAAAGGGGACATAAAATGCAGGCATGCCTGGATGGAATAGGTATTAGAAGGAAGAGTAATATCGTTTAGATGTAAGATTGCGTTTATGTTTAATGCTTGTGTGGCTTAGTGGGTGTAGGTTTGGATGAGTTGCATTTGTGGATATGTTAAGGGTTTATGTTGTGTGTGTGTGTGTGTGGAGAGAGAGAGAGAGAGAGAGAGAGAGAGAGAGAGAGAGAGAGAGAGAGAGAGAGAGAGAGAGAGAGAGAGAATTATCTTTTTGTTTGCTTTTTTATTTCATTT
Source organism: Palaemon carinicauda (assembly GCF_036898095.1). Lineage (NCBI taxonomy): Eukaryota > Metazoa > Arthropoda > Malacostraca > Decapoda > Palaemonidae > Palaemon > Palaemon carinicauda. Next base: position 158,024,854 of record NC_090730.1, on the reverse strand, counting down.
GTGCATTCATTTTAGGTATTGGTTTTCTCTAAAACCATCATTATAATATATATATATATATATATATATATATATATATATATATATATATATATATGTATGTATATATATTTATATATACACACACACACACACACACACACATATATATATATATATATATATATATATATATATATATATATATATATATATATATTATAAATTATGTATATATATATTATATTATATATATATTATGAATTATAAATATATATTATGAATTATAAATATATATATATATATATATATATATATATATATATATATATATATATATATATATAAATATATATGTATATGTGTGTGCATGTGTCTGTGTATGTATGAATGTATGTTCGCAGTCATGAGATAAACCATACTTTATTATGATTCAGTACATCGTTCTTATCATTTTGGCATGTCACCTTTATCATTCCCCGGCACTGGCAATAAATAAGATTGCAGGAAAAAAACTGGTACAATTCCATAAATCAAAAACAGGATTTACGTACATCCTTTATTTTCTGAAACAGGATACTGTATAGTCATCTCTATATCTCTTTTCTTGTTTTTATTTTAATGAAGATCCACCCCCCCCCCCGCCCCCCCTTCCTAGTACATGTGCCTTTGCCTTTAACCTTCATTCATTCAAGTTTAAATTTCCTCTTCTTTATGAATTCAGTAAGTTATTTCATGTTAGGAAATTCCAAGACACAGTTTCTAGTTATTTATTTATTTTTTAAATTTTTTTTTCCTTCATATACAAAGTCGTTTCTGATAAAAATGTCCCCAAGCCTCCTATTATTTTAGGTATATGATTCGTTAAAGAATAATCTTGAAAGACATTCAGTCCTTTGTAAAAATAACCCTTCTAAAATATTGTTGTTGTTGTTTTAAAATTATTTATTTATAAGTTTGATGTAAATGTTAGGAACATTTCTTCTTTACTTGAGACGTATTTTCTTTGTTTTTCTTTCTGGAAACCTCATTGGAAAGAAGTAATTCAATAATTGTACCATGTCGTCGAATTTGCTTCTTAAGACAAGTGTCAATTTTTTGTTTTTCAAACTTTCACATAACAACCACCGAACGATTTTCTCACATAGTTATGCCTCAATAAATTTTCCTTCTAAATATATCCTTCAGCAGTTTCATTTTAAAAGGTTTTACATAATTTCTCCTTATTTGGAAAATAATTTTTTTCTTATGCTTGACATTTTTTTTTTTTTTTTTGCAACTTTTTCTTTTTAACTTACTTTTCTAATCTATTCTTAAGCTCGGGCTTTTTATCTTCATAATCAATCTTTAAGAAATCAGATGCAATTTGTCGGTAACTGTTAGATAAATAAAACTTTAAGAAATATATATATATACTGTATATATATATATATATATATATATATATATATATATATATATATATATATATATATATATATATATATATATATATATATATATATATATGAATAAATATACTTCATTTAGGTCCTCCCTGTTCTTTGTTCCTTAGCAATGGATTCCGCACATTATACCCGAATTTCAAGAGAAAAATTAAATTGGCCCTAAAAAAAACTGCAAGGGGTTAACATTGGTGCTTTGCCCTTTTTATTATTATTTTGCTTGCAATGTTGCTAAATTGCAATGGAATAGGAACTTATTGCAATTCCAATCGTAAAGTGCTGATTAGAATCGCAGAATACTCCCTATTTTCTGCGCCCAACTATGAAACTTTCTACTTCCTTTTCTTACTAATTACCTCCTGACATTTATTTGAATTTTTCATGGTAACCCACTGCCCTTTTGCCTCGAATGTCATTACCATTGTCCCTTACTGGTTCCCTTCCTCTTCCACTGAAATGGCTTCAATCTTATCATGAACTTTGATAGAACTCTTCAGGGGAATCATGTGTTGGGGGCATAGCAAACTATAATATTCATATTTCACTGCTTTGATTTGAACTTTGCTGGTAACAGTCTACTGTTTACAGTTCTCCACTCTATTAATGCCTTTTCTGATTATATACCGATATTAACTTTTATTCTCTCTGGTTCCTTAACAATTTATCAAATAATTAACGTATGCAACAAGCGGTAGATTTACATGATAAAGAATAATAAGATCTTTCTGACTTTAAATTGAGATTCTATAAGCACTAGCCTCTCGTCCATGTATTCATTTTCATTTGTCTCGTGTTTATCTAATAAATCTGGTAATTATAAAGTTTCATATCAAGTTGAGTGTATTTCCTTTAGATTCATTAACAGTGGGAGATTTTGTCTGTTAAATATTTATTTCACTGACCTTTGAATTCAAATTCCATAAGAGCTTGAGACAAAAGCTTGAAAGTCATATCCATGACACCATCTCATGGATTTTGGTAGACTTCAATAATTGTTGACATTTACTCTTTGTTTTTGCTTATACGGCTGCTAATTATTGTTACTATAAATAGCAGCAGTAGCAGGGGTATAGATAAAGGAATAGATATTAAATGAGTTTTTGCCAACGTTGCGGTTTGATATTAGTTGTAACAGTAACTGTAACCTTAGGAGGGTAAAATTGTCATTGAAATTGTGAACTCATTGGGAGTCTATGGTGGTTTAATGATCCTTCTTAACAACTCTGCTTTGACGTGACATTTTGATAGATGCGTTGACCTTGACATTTCAGGTGATTAAACTCTGTCAAAACCATACTAGAACGATAGAGCGACACAGAACATCTAATACAATTTTTTTTCTTAGATTGAATATTATAAAGGCAGAAAGGCTCGGATGTCGATAGCTGACAGAGAATGTCTCTTTCTATTGGATTTCAACCAATCTTTTGACTTTAGAAGGAGGGTAATATTCTTCCAATATTTTTAAATGTCGGATGTAGTCGAATTAATAAGTCAATGTTTTTTCTATCCGTGGAATCACCCCCACCCCCCACACTTTTTTTTTTTTTTTTTTTTTTTTTTTGAAAGGTTCCAGTGTTTTTTTTTTTGTTTTTTTTTAAAGGTTCCAGGGTGTTTTTTTTTAAAGGTTCCAGTGTTTTTTTTTTTTGTTTTTTTTAAAGGTTCCAGGGTGTTTTTTTTTTTTTTTTTTCTTTTTTTTTTTGAAAGGTTCCAAGGTTCGCCTGTCATGTCACAGTTACTTTAAAAACAGTCACTATATTAACTTAAACATATTCTTATTTTCTTTACACTTGTTGCAATTTGATGATTTACTTCCAGATTCAGGAAGTGCATCTCAGACGCGGCCATTTTGTCAAATCAGTCATGTCAATCAATATAGCATCGAACAGTCTTAAGATTTGAAATAGATATTAGTATTTGAATATATCTCGCATAATGGTTTCACTTGCTATTATATTCTGCAATAACTAAAGCATATTGTATTTTACACACACACACACAATATATATATATCTATATATATATATATATATATATATATATATATATATATATATATATATATAGATATATATATATTTATTTATATATATGTATATATATATATATATATATATATATATATATATATATATATATATATATCAATAAGAAAAATTGTGTGTGTATATATACACATGTGGCACGTGCAGTCCTCAGGGAAAACAAATCAAATAAAGGCAAGATTTTTCCAATCATCAGCACCTTATTTATTTCAATAAGATTTGCATCTTAATATAAGAATGAGAAACTGTTTATCAAACTTTTCCCTGGTGGTCTTGGATGTATCTCAAGTTTTTTTTTTTTTCATCTACATAAATATTATGATTTCCATCTGTTGTAATCTTACTTTTATTCTTATCTTTACTGGTGGCCGACGTGGTAGCGTCCCTGAATGGTTAACGCCAGACTGGGGTTCGAATACCGCTCAAACTCGTTAGTTTCTTTGTTCGCTGGAACCCTTGTGGGCTAAAGATTGGGCTTTGGGGGAGCCTATAGGTCTATCTGCTGAGTCCTCAGCAGCCATTGCCTGGCCCTCCATGGTCCTAGCTTGGGTGTTGAGGGGGCTTAGGTGTTGATCATATGTATATAGGATCAGCCTCTAGGGCATTGTCATGCTTGATAGGGCAGTGTCACTGTCCCTTGCCTCTACCATTCATGAGCGGCCTTTAAAAACCTATAAACTCCCAAATACCTATACGAATTGAGAACCGTCACCCTTAAATCCCAAATACTTACGTTAGTACTTTATCTTAGAGACTTCTATTTACTTTCATTACTTTACTCCTGATGACAATCACTTTTTTTTTTTTTTTTTTACCTGCTAACAAGGTATCACTATGAGTCAATCAACCATTTGCAGACACTTTTTATATAATTAAACTTTGGATCTACACCTATTGCTGTTCTATAACTTCTTTCATCCCTGCTTCCAAAATACTTCTAATTCAATTGGCTAATTGCCATCTACATCTTACATTATGATCACCCACAAATATTGTCTATGTCAGTTTTACTATAAGTTATCTTAAGACGCTGCACACATTTTGTTTTACTCTCAAACCTCTCTCGGCTCGTTAATGTAAAACGGTTTCTTTGCCCCCCACCCCCCACCCCCCACCCCCCAAAAAAATAAACTTATTCATGTGCTATATTTCTTGTCTGAATTAACGCTGCTCCTTCTTTATCAAAGCTTTTCTCTTATATCTCTTCACTTCTTAGCATCTTTGGCAAAAAATTTACTCATCTCAGTACTTACCGATTCTTGGAGTTCTCTCTGCCTATTTTTTTTTCTTTGATAATTATCAAATCGTAAATGTCCACAAAATCAGTATACAAATGCTAATCCACAGCTCTTCCCTCACAACCCTATCAACTATTGTCACCTCATCATTCTCCAGCCTATTAATGGTTGTCCCCATATCCTCACCATTTACTTTCACATTAAAGGGCCACTTTTACCTAGAAAAGTTGTGCCTTTTATATATCTTTCATATTTACTACATTTATATGAGACTGCCTTCTCTACATTCAATCTTTTAAAATCTCTTTAGTTAAATACCTAGTACAGCATTTTTTCTTTCTACGTTTACTCAAATACATCATAATTTCTTTATCTCAAAAACTTTTTCTTAGATTTATTTCTCTCAATTTCTTCCTGGCTATCGTGTCCATCAACTTATTTGCTTGCATATGATTTGCATTCTTCTCATGTATCTGCCTGATATCAAATCTTGCTTTTTTACTTCACTAACTCCTATACCTTTTACTCACCACATACAGCTATATTCTCCCTTTTTCCCATACCCATATCCAAAACTTTTCCTGCCCCACCCATCCCTTGAATTAATATATTTTCTGCTTAAGCAATTTTTTCTGTCTTTCACCCTATCCCATTTTTAATCATCTTATATACCATTTTCCCTTTTCTCATATTAGTGTAGATTATACTGATGACCTTTATAGCCACACTTTGCACTGCTCCTTTCCTGTTGATTCAACTTACTATTTCTTTTTCAAGTAACTTGAAAATTATCAGATATATTTCTTACACCGCCTCTAACGTTCATTATACTTGTCATCTTAGTCTTCCATTTACTCGGTAATTTTTTTTATTATTGCCTCTTTGGCAGTTGTTCACAGTGATATAATCTTCGTGAAAACCTCTTATTTCAAATATTTAAGAACCTATCAAGACACACATCCACAGGGTCACCTTCTTTACCATTCTCTTTAACCAGTTTTTTTTTTTTTTTTTTTTTTGCCCCCACCTCTGCATTATTTATAGATCCCAGAAATGAAAGAAATGATGGCCATCTTGTAAGCTTCTGATGCATCCGTTAAGGGGACGCATCTCCAATTTAAGAATCACTGCTCAAGAAACCACCTTGCCATTACCTCTTTATTATTTTTTTTTTTTTTTTTGTCATATACATTTGCATTTAAATCAGCTAGCACAACTAGCATTTCTTGTGCTCCAAGGCCAGATAGTAACAGATTCAAACTCTTGGAGTCTTTCTTTCTCTTTCAGGAGTTTGAATCTGTTACTATCTGGACTTTGAGTCTTTCTGTCTCTTTCTCGACGTCAATGACCTTAGATGTCAGGATGCCAGATCACTGATAATCAATTTCTTTCTCTTTCATACTTTTCCACTCATGGGTTATTTTCCATCATTATCCCAACTTTTACCCTAATACAATATAGCATGCTACTTAACAATACTTAGGATACCATCCAGTATGTCTGAAGAAATAGAGAAGTGTTTGAAGGTTAGGAATTCAAAGGTTGGATGAGAGAGAGAGAGAGAGAGAGAGAGAGAGAGAGAGAGAGAGAGAGAGAGAGAGAGAGAGAGAGAGAGAGAGATTACCACTCACTGATTTTACATAATAATGATACCTGTAGGATTGCTTTGTATATGTTTTTCTAAAGAGAGAGAGAGAGAGAGAGAGAGAGAGAGAGAGAGAGAGAGAGAGAGAGAGAGAGAGAGAGAGAGAGAGAGAGATATTACCACACACTGATTACACATATTAATGATACCTGCAGGATTGCTTTTTATCTGTTTTTTCACCTTACTAGCATAGTTACGTCTCAGGATAAAGGTTAAAAAAACATTTTTTAGTCTGTAGTTTATTTGATTATCTCTGCATATATACAAAAAGTGCATGAGTTTGGTTACATATTTACATGTATAGTACGAGCTACTGATATATCATTAGGTCCTAAGCATTTGTAGTTGTTTTCAAAAAAATGTGACATCCTATTGTTAATCTTATCTACAACAGACTTATACCCTATGTGATTGTAACTTTAGAAAAATAAAGTATTTATATCCAATTAATATGTACCGTATTCTAATTTGTATATAACCAGGTTTAACCTCTGTACGTGTATTGTACCTGTTTAGGGCGGAGATTGAAGAACTCTTTCCGTTTACATAACTCGTATTTAATAGTTTTTTAAGGAATAAATGAACAGGTATAATAACATGTTAATAACTTACAAAAAATTTAATTATTATAAAGACATTTTTAACAAATTTACATTTGAACACAAAAAAATCAAAATAGATGTCTGAAAAGAAGAGACGAAGATCAGTGCTTAAATTTATTCTTCACACAATTGATTACAGGCAATCTATCTGTATTCCTTTTAAAGTCAGGCCAAGATATACGTATGTATTAAATTAAGGAGTTAATGAATTAATAAGTTTTGAGAGCATGAAAATAAGATTCGAACCAATAGAAAATAAGGGATTGTAATCGTATTCCTATAATAAGCTTTGACTTATTCTTTCCGTCAATTTGACAAAACTCTTTATTGCAATTTGACAAATAGGGACTTAGAGAATAAAAATTATCCATCAAATTAAGGCTAATTATCTTATATTTTTTATTCATATTATGAAAATTGTTTTTATTAAAAAAAAAAAAGAATGATAAATTCGGTATGCTTATAGTAACAATTTTATAAGTATACCCTGTATTAATGCGTAGAAAACGTTAAGAATATTTGCCGTAGAAAATGTTTACGTGAATATTATAATGCAAATTACATTTATAATTAAATTTCTATATCATATGTATATTGGACAGGTAATTATGTAAGGATAGAATCAATACCGTATATCAACACCATATATAAACTCCACCATTTGTAATATTAACCATCATGAAACGAAAATTTCCAAGGAGTAAGCTAACCAACCGAATTCATCGATTGCCATACGGCATGTAGTGAGATCATAACCTGAATTATGAAACATATATCACATATTGTGCTTCTGAGGCAGAATTGATAAGTAATAAATGATTCCTCTAAACTAGGCAGCAATACAAGAGCTTTTTCCATCTACAAATCAAAGGAAAATGTCAATATCCTTGAATAATTCAATGGTGATCCTTCCCGTCGTCGAGAAACTATTTTCACGCTGATTTATATCGCTGATTTTCGGAGAACTTTTTCTTTTGTTTCAATGCTGGAGACTGGCGAGACAGGAGGAGAGACAGACTTTGACAGACTATATCATGAATACCTTAATTGATATAATTTTTTTTTTTTTTAAATATAGATAGGTAGAAATCAATGTCAATTTTTTTATATATGAATATGTATTAATAAATGTCAAATGTTTTTTAATATATAAGGTAGTAATCAATATCAAATAATTTTAGAATATAAAAACTGGATTGCAAAGAGCGGCCAGTAGGAGAGACAGACTTTTAAAAACTATATCATAAAAACATTAATTTATATAAAATGTTTTTAATATATAAATTGGTAGTAATCAATTTCAAATTTTTATATAAATGTATTAATAAGTGTCAAATGATTTTTTTTTTTTATAAATAAGATAGTAATCAATATAAAATATTTTCAGAATATAAATACTGGACTGCGAAGGGCGGCCAGTAGGAGAGACAGAATTTCACAAATTATATCATGAAAGTAGTAACTAATATCAAATGATTTTTATATATAAATAGGTAGTAATCCATAAAAAATATTTCAATATACAAATAAGCAGTAATTAGTAAAAAAAAATTTAATATATAAATAGGTAGTAATAAATATCAATTGTTTTTAATATAGAAATAAGTATTAATAATTTTCAAATGTTTTCAATATATGAATAGGTAGTAATCAATATCATATGTTTTAATATATAAATAGGTAATAATTGATATCAAATGTTTTTAGTATATAAATAAGTTAGAAAATTATATAATCAAAATTACATCTTATACCTTAGATTTATATGAGCACGGTCAGTAGCTTATTCAAGAAAAGATAATAAAGGATATTTAAATTCAAAGTAACAAAATATTTTTTAATATATTTTCTTCTGGAAACAATTGAAAGACAATTGAATGAATTGAGTAGCCAATTAAAAAGTTTGAGTAAAGATATTGTGTATATATATAAATATATATAAATATATATATGAATATAATATATATATATATGTATATATATATATATGTATATATATATATGTATATGTATATATATATATATGTATATATATATATATAAATATATATATATATATATATATATATATATATTTATAATATGTATATATATATATGTATATGTATATATATATATATATATATATATATATATATATATATATATATATATATTTATATGTATATATATATATATATATATATTTATATGTATATATATATATATTTATATGTATATATATATGTATGTATGTATGTATGTATATATATATATATATATATATATATACATATATATATATATATATATATATATATATATATATATTACATACATATGCATAATTTATATAATTAATCATTCAACTTTCTGCTTCCCTTCGGATTCGCCAACTTTTTTTTCCGGGGAACTCACAGTACAAGGGAAAACCTCTCTAGGAATTCACAATTTTCATATTCTCCTTTGTACTGACAGCTTAACAAGTTCCTTATATATATTAAATACAATTCAAAATCAGTTAATGCTTGAAAGCCAATTAGTTCAGTCCACCGTAATTATATAAATTTAGATTTATTGCATGTTGCGGAAGAGATTGAATTCCATTGGCCTTTGGACATGTATGTACATACATACAGGCATGTATTAATGTTTATACATGGGTTTCTTTTACAGAATGATATTTCTAATGATTTCAAAAGTTTTTTACTTTTGATTATTATTTAATTTTTATGTAAAAATCTATCTTGACTTACTAACTTTATTATTGAAAAAACATGCTAGACATAAAGTAAAATTACTTTATCCAGGTTTAGCACGGAAATAACCAATATTCATTATTATCCGTAATGCAAAGATCGGAAAATCATATTACAAATACTATATCAAACTGAGTTTGTGTATTCAGTATATTAAGACTTTCATGATAAATATGTCTGCCTCTCCATCTAGCATTCTATTTTTATAAGCATGATAGTATATCAAATTTTGTTAGAGAGAGAGAGAGAGAGAGAGAGAGAGAGAGAGAGAGAGAGAGAGAGAGAGAGAGAGAGAGAGAGAGAGAGAGAGAGAGAGAGAGGTTTTACATTTTGTAGGAAAGATTAGCCAACTCAACTGATTCCATTTATTTCGTGAAACAGTTTAGCCTGCGTTCCCGTTATCGTCAAAATTGTTGTTTTTTTCTGAAATCGGATTTTTTAGAAATTGTGATACACATAAAAAGTTATATTTCATCTTTAATATGCTTCCACATGCTGCATATCTGATATTTTCTTCCATTTACTTTCCAAAAGTTTTCCATATACAATTCCTGAATATTTTCTATTTTGCTTTTCTACGCCCAAGTAAAACATGATTAACTTGTTACCACGCTACATACACAAAAGAAATCCATTCCAATACATAAAGTAGGCACATCCGAAGGCACCTATTTATTTCTATTTCTATTATCTAATATTATTACAAATGTCTTGCGATTGAGACAGACCTTTATATGCGACTATAGTCGCCGCAGTGATTCCTGGTGAAAAAAGCCCCACCCCCTGATGACGTCATAGCCAATCATGTTGTCTCCTTATAAGTAAGGGGATGTATTGTGACCGCTGCTAACGTGGAAGACAACGTGATTGGCTATGACGTCATCAGGGGGTGGGGCTATTTTGCCCGGAATCTTTGCAGCGACTATAAGTCTTCTGCAAGGTGAGATTTCTTGGCTTACAAGCATGCATAGGAAACAGTCCATGGATTGTGGGAAACCCTTACTGATTGTCCTTCAGCCTTAAGATTAAAAACACTGAACAATGGAGTATAGGATAGATAATTAGTCATTGTACTTGTTCAACCTACTTCTTGTGTTTCTTTTATAGTGTACGTATAATGAGTGCACATTTATGGATGATATTTGATGTGTCAATTGCATTTTGTTATCAGGATGAGTCTTAAGTTCTAGGTTTAGTGATGCTAAAATAGGCTAGGCTTCTCTCTTCCATCGCGTAATTCTTAAATGCCCTCAGCCAATCACAGCTCCGCTTTGCCGGGCTTAATAAATAACCTCCCTGTGATTACAACGTAGATATTGGAGGTAGTTATTTAACTTTATTAGTTTGTTTCATTTATTAAGAGTAATTGGTGTTATTTGTAACCCTTGATTCTCGCTCTGTTTACTTAACTTATTTATTTATTCAGTTTATATATTACTTCTTATTTACCTTCATTGGTCACAGTTATTAAGGCCTCCCATTTTTTCTGATCTTGAGTTTTATTTATAATGGAGATATGGCATTATATGAGCATTATGGTCTTAACAAGCTTTCATGAGCATTTAAGAATTACGTTCTAGAAGGCTACTAGTTTTAAAGTAGATAATTTTGATTAAATTTGCTACTATTATTGATAGTCCCCACCCGTCGCAAAGAGACTTATCGGAACCGCATGTAAAGATATTTAGATTACTATTTCTTTTTTTTATATTTTTTTCTACAGAAAATTTAAAGTTAAATGCTACTTGTTGCCTCCATTTTCTTGTATTTTTTTTTTATGAAAGGATACTGTTCTAGTTGTCACGTTATTAAGTCCTTTTTTCGCAATGTAAACTACTTCAGAGGTTTTGTGCATATGGAATTAGATGTGGAATGTGGTTACATACTGTATATATATATATATATATATATATATATATATATATATATATATATATATATATATATATATGTATATGTATATATATACATATATATATATACATATATATATATATATATACATATATATATACATATATATATATATTTATATATATATATATATATATATATATATATAATATATATATATATATATATATATATACGAGCAGTATGCCCTATTCCACTTGAAAAGCCAGTTATATCACATACACGAGTTCTTTCAGTTTACTATAAATCATCAAAATACATTTACTGTACTATAGAACAGGAGTTTAGTAAACATTGGTTACAATATTATAAATCATATAAGATATATAATTCGTATGAAATAAGGAAGCAATACACCAAACCGCAAAAGGCAGTTAGTGTCATTTACTCTACCTAAAAAAGAAATTATTTCACCTATAGGTAAATATTAAGCGATTCCATCTTAACTTCCTTAAGTTACTCTACGGTTAAATGGTTATTCAGATATCGATTGCGTAAAGTTAGCAATCTATTCTTTTTTTAATTCTATATCTATTTTGAATCACATGGTGACGAAAGGATTAGGTTCATACTATTCTAACGGAACAGAAACATTGGTGATCGATACAAGTGCTGATTATGTTGGTGGACACTTTATTTAGTTGCCGTCGCTGTTTCACGGTTTGTGCAAAGCGAGGAGAAGGTTCGATCCACTCTGGTCTAGATTTGGTTGAAGGCACCAACTGAGGTGGATGGTGGAGGTCTACAATTATATTCGCTGCAAATATTCCAGGCGAAATAAGCCCCACCCCCTGATGACGTCATAACCAATCACGTTGTCTCCCACGTTAGCAGCGGCAGGAGACAACGGGATTGGCCATGACGTCATCAAGGGGTGGGGCTTATTTCGCTCAGAATCTCGCTACGACTTTAGGTTGGTGTTGGTAATAGGAGACTGGTTGGTAGGTTTTTTTTAGAAATAGGTTTTAGAGGAGAGCATAACAAAATGGACTCGGGTACAGGTTGTGAGGTGGTTGTGGTTGCTTAGCAGCTTTCTGGCTGGGTGAGGAGGCATCATATCAAAAAAGGTTGTTTGAGGAAACGTGGCGGTTGCTTGTGAAGGTTGTTATACATGTTCTGTTTTAAGGGACGGCCCTTGTCCACGTCAAGGACAGTGATGGTCACTGTGAAAGGAAACAAAAGGTAATATACATTATTCTAAAGGACAAAAAGGTTGTTACGGCGGTAAGTACATAAATAGAATTACTATGCACAAAAGATTTAAATGTGTGAGCTAGTCTACGTGTGCATATTTAATTGTAAGGTTTGATTAATGCAATTATATATTTTGGTTATTTTTTTACAGATGTAACAGTTAAAATATGCCTAATTAATCTTACATTTGCATTTGTTATACCACCTGGGTATTTACAAACATAAAGCTCTCTTATGAAGTATTTTTCAGGACATTTTCCCAATTATGTGCTTCAAACAAAACAGCAAAGCTGAATATACAGCTATGTGTCTTTACCTTTGAATTAAAACAACTCCAATATATTTTACTGTGAAAAAAATTTAAACTATGAAATCGATACAAAGAAAGGTGAATGTGCAACACAAAGGTCATTCCATATTTTGTTATTGATACACAATACAGACATGCGTTTCAGAATATAATAATCAGATAGAGAAATATAAAAACAAGACAGACAAGATGAGACGAAACCAGATGCTTAGAAAATCCCCGGGGCCATAAGATCACTGCTGGGGAAGCGTGCTTTGGTGCCCAGCGCTACAGTTCAACAGAGGAGGAGAGTTATCATAGGTTTGCGAACACGGTGGGGACATGGAAGCGGCCACATTAGACGATGGCAAGATAGAAGTCGCTGGTTTTGGAGGCAACAGACAAGCAGGAGAATCGCACGGAGTCGGAGGAGAAAGGATGATAGAATAGTGTGGTGGTCCCGGGCATTCCTCGGAAGGGAGTATGATAGAGCGGCGTGGATAGGCCATCCCCGAAGTGGTGGGAAGGCCCAGTGTTGGAGGACACGAGCGACTGAAAGGAGGACTGAACGAGACCAAGTTGGGTAGGAACTCGAGGTCTTTAAGCCATAAACGGCTTGACCATCGAGCTTTGGCTGGAGGGCGAACCTGGGTGGCTGCTTTTGGTGGCCATTCTGAAGATGCACTCGCCGATGATGAAGACGGCAGCGATGCAGAAACCTGAAATAAAAAAAAAAAAAAAAAAAAAAAAAAAACACATAATTATTATATGATTTCTATGATTTCTGAAAAAAAACTTTCTTTCCTTATTGACTTCATCATGCAATTGAATAACTCGAGAGAGAGAGAGAGAGAGAGAGAGAGAGAGAGAGAGAGAGAGAGAGAGAGAGAGAGAGAGAGAGAGAGAGAGAGAGAGAGAGAGAGAATGTTGCAAAAAAAATTCTGATTATTTATTGAGTTAATTGAAAATAAAAATAAAATTAAAATAAGAAATTGAGTATGTGGGGAAGTCGGAAATATTGGAAAGAATTTGTTGAATTCGAATTAACGCTAGAAATGACGTAAAAACAGCAAAGGTTTTTGTTACATAAGCTTATTCTATAAAAATAATAGAAAATAAGCTTCAGTGAGAGCTGATACAGAATAACTAATCCAAAAAAAAAAAAAAACTTGTGGAAAAAATCCAGTATTTACCAGGTGAAAAAATAGCTCGTTTTTATATATGAGAGTAGTTGAAGATTGTAACTTAGATCATGAACAAAATTCTAGAAAAAAACGTAAATGGTTCGTTTCTATATATGAGAGCAATTCCTGTACTTACCAAGGAAGAGCAAGAAAAATGAACCCTGCATATCGGAGAGCGATACAGTTCGAGTGGCATCTCCGCCTCCGTACGCCGTGGAGGAGCACTTGTCCTTCTTCGGCCAGAAGTCCTTCTGCCATTTCTGGATCAAGCCTCCCGTCTGCATCTTCTTGATTCTGAAGATGAGATGTAACAGGAGTTAATCTCCGTTGACATTTACTCTCAATCCTGCGAAGTCTTGTTCTTAGTTTTAATACAGGTGACAGGTTAACTTCGACTTTCTGTATGTATCGATATTATTACACGGGAACAAAAAGACTGAAGATATTAAGGCTTACAAGTGGAAACTGGAGACTTTCTTGTTTTCTAAGTTCTTCGATAATGTGGATTTGACAATAAATGAGCAATATGCGGTCTGAAATCCTGAATGCCTTAGAATTTATAGGATAAATGACCTATGAAAGGTCCTGTACAGAGTATGGTTCCTATGTAGTATATAACCGAAAGCAGCCTTTAAAGTAAGTACAACCTCTTTGGTTATTGTACTGTTTACTGTCAACATGCACTTGTTGGTAACTTCATTAACCATGATTGAATGTCTGTTACGAGTAAATACAAGATTTGTAGTATACAATAGAAGATAAGCTATTAGGAAGAGAGATGAGGACAGACAAACTGTGCATCATGGGAACAACAGATAGTGTCACCAATACTGATTAATGTTGTTATATTATATAACTGAAAGTAATTGGATTAATCTAATGGCATACATAAGAAACTATACTTGAAAATACAAATTAAATTATACATAAAATACATATGATAATACTGAATACTGGTACATACATACATATACCAAGGCCCTTCCCCCAATTTTGGGGGGTAGCCGACATCAACAAAGAAACAAAAACAAAAAAGGGACCTCTACTCTGGTACATGTAAAATTAATCTTTTCATGTACCTACACTATCCTTTGAACTCTTGTCCAGAGTCTTAAACAGATAGTGTAAGACTAATGACGGCTTAGCTTCGTCTGTATATTTAATGTATCGATATTATCGTTAGAGTGGTGCTACAATCTCTTTGTTTATTGAAATGTTATCGTCAACGTCATTCAAGTCAGTTGGATCTAAATATGAGGTGCAAACTTACTCTGTGTTGAACATGTCGATGTAAGGACTGTCTCTGGGAACAGCCAAGGCTACGTTTTCGTAATAGAATTCTTCACGTCCTGTAAAGAAAAAGGGTCCAGTTTTAAGTAATTGCAGTTATTATTATTATTATTATTATTATTATTATTATTATTATTATTATTATTATTATTATTATTATTACTAGCCAAGCTATAACCCTGATTATGAAAACAGAAAAAAAAATAAATATTTAAACATATGAGAGGGAAAATAGACATTCTTCCATAATCTCGAGATATATCTAAAACTGGCAACAGTCCTTTTAAGTCTGCAATTTAAGACTGGCAAACGAGGTAGCCAGTTACTTTAAAAAAATGGTTGATATTCTTGACATTCTGAGTGACATAAATATGTATTCAAACAAGGTGATTTTGGTGGTATTCGGGATTTCCAGAAGATATGTGTCAAGTTACTGAGTCTGGAATGCAGAGGATGGTTGAGAAAGTGACACTTTCGCACAGTAGGGAACCACTTTAAAGCAATATCCTAAATAATATCTATAGAACCGGCAAAAAAAATGACTATCAGATTAACGAAGTGATTCAAGCTGGAATGATTTCAAGAACTGTGAACGGCAAGCCTCGACAGATATGGGAACAATGCGCAGAAACAGATAGGTTCATCATGTATCTGATGGGGTTATCTATTAAGAAAACGATATGAATACTCCAAACTTCCCATGATGAGGTCCAACTAAAACTGTTTAAATTTGATTATAGAGAGACGCGTGGGATTGTTTCCAAATTTTCTAATTTTCTTGTGATAGGAAAAAGGAATGTGCCTAGACATTCAAAGAAATCATTCCTAAAGCATTAAATTGTCTGTTCCTCACATGGATACTGCTGTACTGTATACAGGGTAACAATAATTGTAAAATATTAAGGGAAAAAAAGAGCTTAAAAACATAGCTGAGAGAAAGAGGAATTGTAAAGGGTGGATTTATAAGTGAGCCCTTTGAAAGGTTAACAGGGTTTTTATCCACACCGTGTTAAAAGCATTAGAGATTTCGATGGAAAATACTCAAAGGGTTATAAATTTAGGATAAATGAATGATATCAAATCACAAGTTGATCACGATTTATGGTGACAACTGACAGGACAGAAAATTTAAATATCTTTAGGAGAGCATTTGAAGAGTTTCCAAAGAGAGTGATTGCACAGGTTGCAAAGATTCTTGGTTATGCCATTGCTATTGTACGCGACCCGTCAAAAATTACATAAATATTTAGATGGAAAGGCCTATGCACACAAGCACGCACACACACAGATTCACCCTTTACCCCCTCCCCCTTCCTAACTTCAACTCGGCAGTTTCGGCAATTTGTGGGAGAGTGTTGTTCCCTTCTCACCAGGGTTCGACTACGCCCTTTCTCCGTACCTGAGGGATGGTGGGAGACCGTGAAGTCACACGTATGGCAATGCCAGTGAGCGTGATCGGATATATATATATATAATATGTATATTATATATATATATATATATATATATATATATATATATATGTATATATACATGTATATATATACCTATATATACATGTGTATACATATATATATGTATGTATATATATATATATATATATATATATATATATATATATATATATACAGTATATATATATATATATATATATATATATATATATATATATATATATATATATATATATATATATATATGTATATATTACAAGCTAGGTTATAACCCTAGTTGGAAAAGTAAGATGCCATAAGCCCAAGGACTCCAACAGGGGAAAGTAGCCAAGTAAGGAAAGGGAACAAGGAAATGAATAAACTATATATATATATATATATATATATATATATATATATATATATATATATATATATATATATTTATATATATATATATATATATATTTTATTCATTTCCTTGTTCCCTTTCCTCACTGGGCTACTTTCCCCTGTTGGAGCCCTTGGGCTTATGGCATCTTACTTTTCCAACTAGGGTTATATCTCGCGCTGGTGCTATTGGTCAGGTCAAGCTAGTAACTACAATTTCCCATGTATAATAAAGACCAATGTCTTGTTATCTATCTATCTATCTATCTATCTATCTATATATATATATATATATATATATATATATATATATATAGATAGATAGATAGATAGATAACAAGGCATTGGTCTTTATTATACATGGGAAATTGTAGTTACTAGCTTGACCTGACCAATAGCACCAGCGCGGGATCTTACTCGTTCAAGTTTCTCATAGGCCTTGCGAAAGTACATAAGAATTATCCCTATTAGATAAATACTTTAGATGTAGGTGAGAAAGTTTTCAGTCATAGGACGGGAAAATAAGTCTTCAGAGATCCATAATTCTGAGATTCAGAAAGGAGAATAATTATTGAATAAGGATATTTGAATTTAGTGAGAGTTGGTGATCAACTAGGAGTGGCTGAGGGAAAGCCGTTGTATATTTTGTATATGTGAATTTTTGTCATATGCGCAAATATCTTCAAGGTATCATAGTAATTGCCTTTTCTATACGTAAGTGCACATTGTTGCTCGCATATTCATATAAATAAGAAATGCTTATAAACTAGATATATTTATTATTTAAAAACATATTTAGATAGATAGTAAAAATTTCAATTGTAAATACACTACATGTAAAATAAAAAAAAATATTTATGTAAATATACTATAATGTATATATGTTAAAAACTGTAAGACTGTAAATGTGTATTTCATAATAAAAGATAAAAAATAAAAGATATAAAATAAAACTGTTTTTTTAGTATTTGGATATACGTTAGCTGGAAAGTACTGTTATGTAATCTGAAGCGCTTCTCTTTACCGATTTATTTTTAAGTTCACACAATAAGCAATATGGTACGTAATCGTTAGTGCCATGCAAGTTAATTTGTATCATTTTAGTGTAATGGACAATTTATTCACTGCTCTAAATAGATCGCACATTTCAGCTACTTTTCTCAAGTATTTTAAGTACTCGAAACAATGGTTTTACCTGTTGTGATCGTGGCTATTTGTTTTGTGAAAATTAGATGACCCATTACAAAAGCAACTGGCTTCCCTCCTAACTCTATCAAAGATATCATCCTAAAGCATTAATTTTATAGATTTTGTAAAGGGGAAAAAACATAGATCGAAGAAAAAGTTCCTTCCCTGCCAATTTTCACAATCAAAAGAAAACACAGGTACACACTCAAATAAACAAGAATTCCTGGTACACCTTGCACTGGGGAAGAGCACCCAGTCACGTCCTTACTGCTTGGCGAGTTCTTGTGTTCAGCCCATCCCACCACCTCTTCTTGCTTTTTCCTTACTCACCGCAAAGGGCGAGTGTGACAGGGTGCATTTATTATTATTATTACTTGCTAAGCTACAACGCTAGTTGGAAAAGCAGGATGCTATAAGCCCAGGGGCCCCCACAAGGAAAATAGCCCAGTCTTCTTCTTCTTCTTTGTCTACATCTTTTCCCACTTCTATGTGGGGTCGATGTTTCTGGTCAGCTTTCTCCAGGTACCTCTGTCCCACACTTCATCACCGGTTAATCGCTGGTGGGGGGGGGGGGGGGGCAAGCCAGTCTCAACTTGGTGCCGGTCCCAAGCCCGGGTAAATGGGGAGGGTTGGCGGCAGGAAAGGCATCCGGCCATGAAAAATAAGCCAAAACAACTATGGTCATTGAGTATAATCAGAAGGAAAATAGCCCAGTGAGGAAAGGAAACAGGGAAAAATAAAAGATTTTATAACAGTAACAACATTAAAATAAATATTTTCTATATAAACTTTAAAAACTTTAACAAAACAAGGAGAAGAGAAATTAGATAGAATAGTGTGCCCAAGTGCACCCTAAAGCAAGAGAACTCTAACCCAAGACAGTGGAAGACCATGATACAGAGGCTATGGCACTGCATTTCTTCAGATCAGGGTGTACCAGGGACCCCTGCGTCCAACCGTACATATAATAAACCAACTAACCAAGTGAAAAGTCGCAAGTATCCGTCTTCTTGAATTCGTCTTTCATGATGAACAGGAGGTTTGTCTTCCACTCAAGATAGGCGTGGTCGGTCGTTCGCACACGGTCGTACAGGGCCATCTGGTTGTTCGGGTCTTCCTTCTCTGCATATTCGCCGATTTTGGCGAATTTTCCTTCGGCCTCCTGTTTTGTAGTAGCCAAGTAGAAATAAGTTAAGTCATACCAAAAATATTAATGTAGATACTATATATAGTGGAATGATCTTCCTAATCGGGTAGTTGAATCTGTAGAATTCGAAAAGTTCAAACTCGCAGCAAATGTTTTTATATTGAAAAGGGTTGCATAAGTGCTTTTATAGTTTATAGATTATATATGTTTTAATGTTGTTAATGTTTTTAAAGTATTTTATTTCAATTTTCAATACTTCTTATATCGTTTATTTAATTCCTTATTTCCTTTCCTCACTGGGGTATTTTTCCCTGTTGGAGCCCTTGGGCTTACAGCATCTTGCTTTTTCAACTAGGGTTGTAGCTTGGCTAGTAATAATAATACTAATAATAGAAAGGAAAAGGGGTAACTCTAGTCATGGCGTTGTAGTATATTATTATAAAGGGATGACAAAGTACGTGTTTTTTTATTTTTGTTTTATCAAGATTAACACTACCATCGATTATAATTAATTAATTTCTTTACACTTTGATTTTTTAGAATATGTCAGAAATTTTGTGGTGATTTCTGTGTAGTAGCTAACGCACTTTAGAATCTCGTACTTGTGTGTTTTTAATAAATGCTTATGAATGTCGATATTACCAGTAGGCCGCAGTAACCTAAAAAACTGTGAACTTTTTATACATCCACTGCACACACACACACACACACACACACACACACACACACACACACATATATATATATATATATATATATATATATATATATATACATACATATATGTACACGCACACACACATATATGTATATATATATATATATATATATATATATATATATATATATATATATATATATATATATGTATATATATAT
>NC_090730.1:157994254-157999254 GCF_036898095.1 Palaemon carinicauda | reverse complement strand
ATATATATATATATACTATATATATATATATATATATATATATATATATATATATATATATATATATATATATATATATATATATGTGTGTGTGTGTGTGTGTATTGACAGAAAGACCATAAGTAGACGGTATTGGAAGGACATGTCTGATACCTTTGTATTGCAGTCTACTAGTTACGGTAGATGATGACGATCATGAGGACATATATATATATATATATATATATATATATATATATATATATATATATATATATATATATATATATATATACATATATATATATATATATATATATATATATATATATATATATATATATATATATATATATATATATATATATATATATATATTACGCAAATGAGATGTTGAGGTATAAGTTCAGCATTCTGACGAAATTACATCGAATTCTCTTAATTTATGTCGACGGATACTTTAAGCTTCCGTTTTACGAGATTAAAGTACATAATATTTTGTCATTTAGGTAAGGCAATCGTGATTATATCAATGAGTGTGTCTAGTTAGTTTTAGTTTTTTTTTTTCTTTTTTTTTGTCATTATGATAAACAAGTGTCGTTATAACTCTTACAAATATAAACCAAATATGACAACATGAATTTTTAGTTTCTTCATTTATTCCTTTGCACGAGCACACACACAAACATTCACACACACATATATATATGTATATATATATATATATATGTGTGTGTGTGTGTGTATGTATATGTATATGTATATATTCGTATATATTTATTCCTTTGCACGAGCACACACACAAACATTCACACACACACACATATATATATATATATATATATATATATATATATATATATATATATATATATATATATGTATATATATATATATATATATATATATATATATATATATATATATATATATATA
Source organism: Palaemon carinicauda (assembly GCF_036898095.1). Taxonomy (NCBI): domain Eukaryota; kingdom Metazoa; phylum Arthropoda; class Malacostraca; order Decapoda; family Palaemonidae; genus Palaemon; species Palaemon carinicauda. The sequence goes on along the minus strand of NC_090730.1, from coordinate 157,998,339 downwards.
TATATATGTGTGTGTGTGTGTGTATGTGTGTGTGTATGTATATGTATATATTTGTATATATGTATATATAATATGCATATACAATATAAATGCAGTTCTTGGTTTGGTATCCAATTCCCTCCTTACTCTATTCTGTTGTGACAAGAATAGTCATTGTCAATATACTTTTACAAATACATTCCATCATCCTCACCAAACTCGGTCTCTTTGGTGAGACACTCACGTATACTCACGTGTACTACTGTAAGTGTGTGTGTGTGTCTCAAGAGAATAGAGAAAAGCACGAATTGGATATCAACCCAAGTGCTGCATGCACAAAAACGACTCTAGGGAAGTGGTGCAAGTTCTTTTAACTATTTCTCCTATCCGATGTGATAAAAGCGCTTCGTGTCATCGTTAACATTTTACACGATATCGCTTCTAAATTTTTGATGAATGTTCTTCATAACATATCGACCGTAAAACCACTGTCTTGTACAGACTGACGCATTCCTTCGGTGGTTCTTCGGAGACAACGGAGAACATGAAAATACTGTCTATTAGGATTTCTTAAAGAATGGAAATATTCTTGATAAATATCGACATCTTATAGAATATAAAAACTTTACCAGATCGCTTTATGATTGTTCTTATGATTGTTATTATAGAACGAATTGATTCATTTTCGTATTCCGGATGTAGCGATGATTAATTTCCTGTGGTGTTATATCAATCCGGTCTTTCCAAGGCATTACTTCTGATGGTTGACAAACACATAAAAAGATGCCATGAGAGAGAGAGAGAGAGAGAGAGAGAGAGAGAGAGAGAGAGAGAGAGAGAGAGAGAGATTCATACACAAAGTAGAGGAACAAAATATCATTGAAAATACGAAAAGGAAATACCAAATAACGACAAAGATAACACTGAACAAATATAAACGCTAATACGGATAATAAATAATTACTCATAGAAAAGAAGAAAAAAATATGACCTCTATAATTTCCTTATAGTTGGTGAACTTTCAGCCCATTAATTCAACAGATTTATTCAACAGAGCTTTACGAACAGGTATATATAGTGAATCGTGGATAGTCAGTTACTTCTTATAACTACAAATTATTATTATTTTATTATTATTTTATTATTATTATTATTATTATTATTATTATTATTATTATTATTATTATTATCATTATTATTATTATTGATTTGAAGGAAAACAGACGCGTGAGGAGGAGCTTGTAAGGGGGAGATGATCAAGAGGGAGACAGAGAATTAGATGGCGAGATAGGGTGAAGGATGATATGGAGAGAAGAGGTTTTGATGGAAGAGGATGCATTTAATGGAAGTCACTATAGAGGGCGCATGAGGCAACCGACCCTCAATGTAGGAATAACGGTGAAGAAGAAGAAGAAGAAGAAGACGACACGTGTTCAATGACATATTCGCAATATGACAGATGTGTACAGTTATAGTGGGTACACTTTCATAGCTGGATAATCGATGATTCGTGCATTGATAGGAAACCGCGCTCTTCAATTTCCGAGAGGAGTTTTTTGTATGTATCTTACACCGAACAATAATGTATGAAATTTACCACCATGAAAAGAATTTATGAGGATAATCGTATTGTATTATGAAGATTTAAACTCATACGAAGATTTATATCACTGTCTAGAAGATGTATTTTTTATTTCTCTCACGGATTTCCAAACACCGGACAGTATTTGCAGGAATTCCTACAAGTTAAGAAATACCATAAGAAGTTTAATGTAATATATATATATATATATATATATATATATATATATATATATATATATATATATATATATATATATATATATATATATATATATATATATATATATATATATATATATACATATATATATATATATACATATATACATATATATATATGTATATATTTGTATATATATACATATACAGTATATAATGTGATGTAGAAAATTATAATAAATATATATATATATATATATATATATATATATATATATATATATATATATATATATACATATATATATATATATATATATATATATATATATATATATATATTTGTTTTTATATATTTATGTATATATATATATATATATATATATATATATATATATATATATATATATTATAATTTTTTACCTCACATTGGGATCGAACCGTAGTCGTTTCAATGAAAGGCATTGGTCGCTATCAACCATGCCACCAGAAGCTCAAAAAGAAGTTAGAACCTAAATGCTAATTTTATATCAGGATTTGTATGGTGAAACCATTGTCTTACATACAGTGAGTTTTCCCCAACTTCCATACCTAGCAGGTGACCCAATTGATAGCTTTTAATTTGAATTACCCCTTATGATAAAAAAACAACACAACATCGAGTATAAATAGAAATAAATTTAAACAAATACCAAATGGTATGGAAAGTAGTTAATTAGTTAAGTAACGGATATTTAAGCAAATATAAGTAAGTATCCAATTAGCAAAAATTAAACTATAGGCTTCTCTTCTCAATCAGTTCAATGATTCATTTTTATTTGCCTAATAAATACATTTTGATAAGAAATATATTTGTTTCCTATACACCTAATTGTCTGGTACCGAATTGTCTAGTACCGAATTGTCATCTAACCAAAATGTCCGGTACCGAATTGTCCGGTACCGAATAGTCCAGTACCGAATTGCCCGGTACTGAATAGTCCAGTACCGAATTGTCCGGTACCGAATAGTCCAGTACCGAATTGCCCGGTACTGAATAGTCCAGTACCGAATTGTCCGGTACCGAATAGTCCAGTACCGAATTGTCCTAGCACCCTACCTCACATTAGGATCGAACCCGTGTTTCTTCAAGTGAAAGACAAGGTTGCCATCAATCATGCCACTGAAGGCTTTAAATATATCGGAACCTACAGGAAGTGCTAATTGTATTTCAGTATTTGTGTTCATAATATTGCAGGTACATCTTGCAATCTCTTGTGTTATACGCATGGAAATACACAATATAACTTTTTTTCTTCCTTTTTTTGCCATTGTATGTAATTTATTCATGCGTACACATGCTCCCATAAAAACATTAAAAATGAATTTATCATTTCAATATTAACTTAAATATCGGTAAAATCATAACAGTTCTTTCAAAATTAAATGAGAAATATAAGTTTTGGGGAGATAAAAATCTCAAAGTTATTCTCAAGCGCTGAAGAAGTAATCAAACTTTAGTGTCATTCTGGAATAATTAAAAACAAACAATTTAAAGAAAAGGTAAATAATAGTAATAGATTTGCAATCATTCTAGCTTAAGGAACAGAGGATTTATGATTCTGTTTACTTTATGAAATTAGAGTAAATAGGTTGAGACCGAGAGCTACTCTTGTAAAGAAAATGGACTTGAAAATTTGTGATGTTATATGAAAAACCCTTTTCCTTTAAATAAATTGTATGCTAACTACGTCCATAAATAGGAAATACGATAGAAAATTATCGAATTTACATGTAATTCGTAATCAATTTATTATTCCTATTTTTTATCATTATTATAATCATCATCAACATCATTATCACCATTATTATAATTATTGTTATTATCATTTGGGGATGTTGACAGTTATTGCACAACACCTTCGAAAAAAATAAAATCATATTTAACTAATCAAGAAACTGGAATTGTATTTGCTGTCCCCGGCTATTTTCTTACGGAGCATTGTCTTTACTTTGCTGAACAAATAACCAATTGAATCGACTTTTATGTTACTGGGGACAGGAAACTGTCATTCTATAATCCTAGCTGAAAGAACTATCCGGTGCCAAGCCCGAATGAGGGGGAAACGTGTATAGCTGAAGGTGTAACTGTATATGTATATACTTTATCGCTGTACATATATACAGTATGTATATATATATATATATATATATATATATATATATATATATATATATATATATATATTTATATATATATATATATATATATATATGTATATATATATATACACACACATATATATATATATATATATATATATATATATATATTTATAGGCATATATTCTTGTCTTTAAGATATATAAATATTCACACACACA
>NC_090730.1:157984254-157991754 GCF_036898095.1 Palaemon carinicauda | reverse complement strand
AGACGATGAAGTGTGGGACAGAGGTAGATGGAGAACGTTGGCCAGAAACATAGACCCCACTTAAAGGTGAGAAAAGATGCAGACAAAGATAAAGAAGAAGAAGAAGAAGAAGAAGAAGAAGAAGAAGAAGAAGACAATGGCTAGGTTAAGTAAAATTTGGAAATCAAATCGCCTGAAATTACATATAAATTCAGACTATATTATTGTTATTATTATTATTATTATTATTATTATTACTTTACCACCTGGAGTTCAGGTTGAGAGCAATGGGATGTTAATACAGGGTCTTTTGAATTAGAGTTTAGTGAAAGATTGGAAAAAAAAGCAAATTAGACAATGAAGTGTGCGACAGAGGTAGATGGAGAACGCTGGCCAGAAACATAGACCCCACATAAAGGTGGGAAAAGATGTAGACAAAGATAAAGAAGAAGAAGAAGAAGAAGAAGAAGAAGACAATGGCTAGGTTGAATAAAATTTGGAAATCAAATCGCCTGAAATTACATATAAAAATCAGACTATGTTATTATATAAAAATCAGACTATGTTATTATTATTATTATTATAATTATTATTATTATTATTATTATTATTATTATTATTATTATTATTATTTTTAATATTATTATCATTATTATTACTTGCTAATCTACAGTCCTATTTGGAAAAGCAGGAAGCTATAAGCCCAGGGGCTCCAACAGGCAAAATAGGTCAGTGAGGAAAGGAAATGAAGAAAAAGAAAATATTTTAAGAAGAGCAACAAGATTGGAATAAATATTTCCTATCTAAACTATAAAAACTTTAACAAACCAAGAGGAAGAGAAACAAGATAGAACTTTGTGCCCAAGTGTACCCTCAAGCAAGAGAACTCTATATATCAGTTTAGTGAGATCGGTGTTACGCTATGGACATATGGACATGAGTCATGGTATGACAATGAAACAATCTCCAATAGATTTAGTAGATTTGAGAACAAAGCCCTCAGAAGGATATTGTTTTAAATGGCAGGACAATACTAGAAATGAAGCTATAAGAGAGATTACTCGAGTGCCATATGTGGATAAGATCATGATGAGGGGTAGATGGAGATTGTTTGGGCATGCTCTTCGCTCTCCCTAAGAGAGATTAGTTCACCAAACGTTTAACTGGGCTTTACAAGGCACTAGAAGAGTTGGAAGAACCAGGCATACATGACTGAAGACTATGAAACGCCAAGTGGGAGATGATGAAGTGAGAAGTAATGAATTAAAAACTCAAGATAGAGCCGACTGCGAAATCTAACCGAGGCCCTTTTGTCAATAGGAGATGATGATATATAAATGTATCATTTAACGGTTCTGAAACATGGACTAAAAGAGACAAGAAACTATAAAAGACTAGAAACATCTAGAAGCATTTGAAATGTGGATATGGATGAGGATACTGAAAATAAGTGGGGGAGACCCCAAGACAAAGGAAGAAGTACTAAGAACTGTTGGAAGAGAGAACCCCTAATTACAACAATAAAGAAAAGGCAGAAAAAAAAAAACTGGATAGGGCACATTTTAAGAGGAGATGGGTTACTGAAAGACAGTATAAAAGGTAAATTTGAAGAACAAAAGGTAAATTTGAAGAACAAAAGGTAAATTTGAAGAACAAAAGGTAAATTTGACGAACAAAGATCTAGATTAAGGAAAAGGAAGTCAATGCTAGATAATTTGATTGATTGATTGATTGATTAAAAGTTTTCTGGCATCCTGACATCTAAGGACATTGACGCCGATTGATGATTTGAAGGGAAGAAGGTACAAAGAGGTAAAAGAGGTGGTAATGAATAGAGAATTATTAAGGCGACTAATCCATGAAAGGATTTGTCTTATGGCCGAACACTATAGTAGTATAAGTGAATCTTATAGGTAACCCTTGAGAGCAATGGGAGATTAATTGATGAAGTAATATATAAATCTTGGGAAAGACAGGAAGAAGGGTGAGTTAGGGTTTAACTTTTAAAGAAAACCAGCAATAACAGAGGAAAAAAAGGGGGCCGGGTTAGGTTGGAGTGTGGAATGACGAGGAGTGGCCATTTCGGGAGGCAGAGCAAGTAAAGGAAGATCAGATGAATTACACTTCAATGATCAATGATGATGCATTAGACGATTCATTTCTTATTCAGGCATTTGGGAAAAGGTTGGCAGAGTCTTTCACATATGGAAGTATACTGTATTGGCGTACCTGCCTTAAAATCAAGCTTATTTCTCCATAAAATAACAACCTAGTTCATATGGAAAACTTGATTGATGAATTTATTATACAACTAATTATGATTAATCTATATAACTACGGTTTACCATAAGAGGAAGAAATATTAATCACTGATGAAGTTTCGAAAATTCAGGTTAGGTTATATACAATTTTTAAAATATATCTATATATAAAAAGATAATAGTCAAACGTATAGTTATTAAAATAACAAAATGATCACAAAATATCTATATTATATGAATGATATTTGAATGGAGTTAAATATCCTAAGTTATAGTAACCTCTGTTTCATTTTTTTTAACATGGCAATTGATAAATGAGGTTAAAAGACTCAAGTTTCATTTACGAAAAAATGATAGGAATACAAGTAAAGACGGTTAGTCTATTAAATTTAGAGAGAGAGAGAGAGAGAGAGAGAGAGAGAGAGAGAGAGAGAGAGAGAGAGAGAGAGAGAATTAACCAAGTGAATAACTGTCTACTGAGAGAGAGAGAGAGAGAGAGAGAGAGAGAGAGAGAGAGAGAGAGAGAGAGAGAGGAGAGAGGAGAGAGAGAGAGAGAATTAATCAAGTGAATAATTGTCTACTGAGAGAGAGAGAGAGAGAGAGAGAGAGAGAGAGAGAGAGAGAGAGAGAGAGAGAGAGAAAATTAATCAAGTGAATAATTGTCTACTGAGAGAGAGAGAGAGAATTAATCAAGTTAATAATTGTCTACTGAGAGAGAGAGAGAGAGAGAGAGAGAGGAGAGGAGGAGAGAGAGGAGAGAGAGAGAGAGAGAGAGAATTAATCAAGTTAATAATTGTCTACTGAGAGAGAGGGAGAGAGCGAGAGAGAGAGAGAGAGAATTAATCAAGTGAATAATTGTCTACTGAGAGAGAGAGAGAGAGAGAGAGAGAGAGAGAGAGAGAGAGGAGAGGAGAGAGAGAGAGAGAGAGAGAGAGAGAGAGAGAATTAATCAAGTGAATAATTGTCTACTGAGAGAGAGGGAGAGAGAGAGACAATTAATCAAGTGAATAATTGTCTACTGAGAGAGAGAGAGAGAGAGAGAGAGAGAGAGAGAGAGAGAGAGAGATAGAGGAGAGAGAGAGAGAGGAGAGAGAGAGAGAGAATTAATCAAGTGAATAATTGTCTACAGAGAGAGAGAGAGAGCGTTAATCAAGTGAATAATTGTCTACTGAGAGAGAGAGAGAGAGAGAGAGAGAGAGAGAGAGGGAGAGAGAGAGAGAAGGAGAGAGAGAGAGAGAGAGGGGAGAGAGAGAGACAATTAATCAAGTGAATAATTGTCTACTGAGAGAGAGAGAGAGAGAGAGAGAGAGAGAGAGAGAGAGAGAGGGGGGGGGGAAGGGAGAATTAACCAAGGTGAATAATGATCTACTGAGCAGAACTCCTTACCTTGTTGTAGAATAGCACCGTAGACATACCATGCGCAATTCTGGAGGTCGAACAGGCCTTTTCCATCATAAAGGCCGTAGTAAGCATAGAAAGGTGAGCTTCTATTGATGAAATAGAGAATGGGACCCATTATGAACACGGTGATGGCAATTAGGATCCATGTCTGAGGGAAGAAACAGAAAGACAAGGACGATTAAGTAATGTTATATTTGTTTTTTTAGCAAATTACTATGCCAATACACAGTACTGGTTTAAGACTACTCGTGAATGACTGAGGCAATGGGCAGTGATAATGCCCTTGCAAGTAGGACAATGCCCTAGAGACTGACCATATATAAAAATGATAAGCGTCCAAGCCTCCTCTCCACCCAAGCTAACACCAGGGAAGACCAGGCAAAGGCTGCTAATAACTCAGTATTTATATCTATAGGCTCCCCTAAACTCCTCTATTCTTAGCTCACAAGGATGGTGAAGTTGCAGACACTAAAAGAAACTATCTAGTTTGACCGATACTCGTACACCAGTCCGGGAAAAAGTGGAATGCAAATATGAAATTTCTCCCATAGTATTTTTTGTGTATTTTTATTGATTGTTTTTCTCGTCGTCCAAGAAATTAAAAGTTCGGAAAAAAATATCGACTGTCCAATCTGTATCCGTTATGATTACAAAAGTTATTGCACCGTATATGATTACTTTACGGGCATTTTCATTCAGTTATTATTATTGAGAAAGTCAAAAACTCTTGTTATTCTCCAGGCTGATACCATATTTCATTTCACGACGTATCACTTGTCAGTGGTTGAAATTTTCAAGAGCTATCAGATGTTTCCGGGTGAGATTGTCAGTCAATATAGCATGCATACAATTTTTTTTTTTTCGCAGTTTACAGAGACTGGTGGTGTATAATGTGGGCTTCTTGGTTATATATGCTTTGATATGAACCCATTGCTTTCCTTACAATATGTCATGTTACAAGTAACACGCTCTCCTGCACAAGTCCTGGGGCTATATCGGTCCTAATTTACCTTCTCAAGATTCATTTCAAATACTTGAGTATGGTCCCTAGTGCTCGAATGATCATTTGTACCAGTTCTTATCGCATATTTCCGTCATTATTATTATTATTATTATTATTATTATTATTATTATTATTATTATTATTATTATTATTATTATTATTATTATTATTATTATATACTCTTTCCGTTCGTGACGAGTCTGATTAACAAATTCTCGAGACTAAAGAACAGTTTCGTCGATCTACCTCGTATATTAGTCATCGAATATATAAAATAATTTATACAAAGTTAAAAAGGGCAATAATCAATAGGTTCGGACGAGATTAAAGCTCTTTACACCGAACGTTTAGCATAATATTCTTAAGATGTTTTTTTTTTATTCGAGATTCTTGAAGTATAGTTTTATTCTGGTCTCAAGTTATGTCGAGGTTTATCATGTTGTTTTCATTGGTTTTTATGAAAACATAAAAATAAATAGAATTTGCGGCCTGAATATAGATAATTTTATGACCTAATAGTAAATAGATTTTGCGTCCTAATAGTAAATATATTTTACGTCCTAAAATATATAGATCTTGCGTCCAAGGAAGTAAATAGATTTAGCGTCGTAATAGTAAATAGAGTTTGCATCCTAAAAGTAAATATATTCTGCACACTAAAAATAAATAGATTTTGCGTCCAATGAAGTAAATAGATTTTGCGTCCAAGGAAGTAAATAGATTTAGCGTCCTAATAGTAAATAGATTTTGCGTCCTAAAAGTAAATATATTCTGCACACTAAAAATAAATAGATTTTGCGTCCAAGAAAGTAAATAGATTTTGCGTCCTGAAAGTAAATATATTCTACACACTAAAAATAAATAGATCTTAAGTCCACGAAAGTAAGTATATTTAGCGTCCTAAATATTTTGCGAAGGAAATATGAACCCAAAATCTAAATGTGCTTGAAGAATTAATAGAAAAAAGTATCGAATATTCACCACTCTTAAGTTATTCTGTAGTTATATTGCTTATTTAACATTAAAATAGTATTTAACTCATTAACAAATGATGCTTTTAAATGCTCGTTCTTTCAAAGAACGCAAAACAACATTAAGCCTTGCATGGCAACTAATTCTAACACCCACATCGATTACGTAGCTCAGAGACTCAACATTATTTCATTTTATGTACTTACCATAATTCCTATTTTTTCCAAGTCAAGAATTACTAGAAAAGCTACTTACTAGGGCTATTAAGCAGTTTAGGTATTCCTCGAATCTCAGAGATACTCTATAGAAATATGTTACAATTTATTTTTTTTTTTCTTTTTCACATGAAGCACGTTTTAGCCACGTGACTACTCGACATAGTTCTGAAATCAGAAGTACCATAATTATGTGCTAAAGTTATTTTGCATAATCTAATATGTTTTATATGCATATATTTTATATGTGTATTACTCCTGAAAGAGTGTAAGACTAATAAAATGTAATTTATGTTATCGATGTAAATTTACTTATAAATTTATATAAATAGTAATAAATAGATAGATAAATTGATATATATATATATATATATATATATATATATATATATATATATATATATATATATATGTGTGTGTGTGTGTGTGTGTGTATATATATATGTGTATATATATATATATATATACATATATATATATATATATATATATATATAATATATATATATATATATATATATATACATACTGTATATGTATATATATATATATATATATATATATATATATATATATATATATACATATAATTCCATATATGTATACTGGTATACAGTTATCTATATAATTTATATAAACATATAAATAGATGTATATATGTGTGTGAGGGTACGCTTAGAATTGTTCTCAGATGGGATGACTTTAAAACCTTGCCATCCCTCAGTTTCCCATTTTGAAGGTGTCTGTGTATTCGCATGGTCAATCGTGTATTCTCTCGATCTTGGTCAATATAGCATATGGGCGAATGAGATATTATTATTATTATTATTATTATTATTATTATTATTATTATTATTATTATTATTATTATTATCAATTGCTAAGCTACAACCCTAGTTGGAAAAGCAGAATGCTATAAGCCCAAGGGCTCCAACTGGGAAATAGCCCAGTGAGGAAAGGAAACAAGGAAAAATTAAATATTGTAATAACAGTAACATTAAAATAAATATCTCCTATATAAACTATAAAAACTTTAACAAAACAAGTAGAAGAGAAATTAGATAGAATAGTGTGCTTGAGTGTACCCTCAAGCAAGAGATCTCTATCCCAAGACAGTGGAACCCCATGGTACAGAGGCTATAACACTACCCAAGACTAGAGAACAATGGTTTGATTTTGGAGTGCCCTTCTCCTAGAAGAGCTGCTTACCATAGCTAAAGAGTCTCTTCAACCCTTACCAAGAGGAAAGCGGCCACTGAACAATTACAGTTGCAGTAACCCCTTGGGAGAAGAATTGTTTGGTAATCTCAGTGTTGTCAGGTGTATGAGGACAGTGGAGATATGTAAACATATAGGCCAGACTATTCGGTGTGTGTGTGTGTGTGTGTGTGTGTGTGTGTGTGTGTGTGTGTGTGTGTGTGTAGGCAAAGAGAAAATGAACCGTAACGAGAGAGAAGGATCCAATGTTGTACTGTCTGGCCAATTAAAGGACCTCATAACGCTCAAGCGGTAGTATCTCAAACGGTGTGACTGGTGCCCTAGCCAACCTACTACCTATATAACAAACAGACAAAGTTTAATTTCAAATAGTCTCTCCTCATTGTTTTCAGGAGATGTTCGAAATCAGAATAATAAGCAACTTTTAATATTTCGTTTTGTCATTGGTTTG
>NC_090730.1:157975954-157983754 GCF_036898095.1 Palaemon carinicauda | reverse complement strand
CCTGCAGTTCAGAATGATACCAATGGGATATCAATACAGGGTCTTTTGAATTAGAGTTTAGTGAGAGATTAAAAAAAAAAAGCAAATTAGACTATGAAGTGTGGACAGAGAAAGATGGAGAACGTTGGCCAGAAACATAGACCCCACTTAAAGGTGAGAAAAGATGCAGACAAAGAAGAAGAAGAAGAAAATGGCTAGGTTAGGTAAGATTTGGAAATCAAATCGCCTGAAATTACATATAAAAATCAGACTATATTATTATTATTATTATTATTATTATTATCATTATTATTATTATTATTATTATTATTATTACTTGCTAAGCTACAACCCTAGTTGGAAAAGCAGGATGCTATAAGCCCAGTGGCTCCAACAGGGAAAATAGCTCAGTGAGGAAAGGAAATGAAGAAAAAGAGAATATTTTGAGAAGAGCAACAAGATTAAAATAAATATCTCCTATATAAACTATAAAAACTTTAACAAACCAAGAGAAAGAGAAACAAGATAGAACTTTGTGCCTAAGTGTACCCTCAAGCAAGAGAACTCTATATATCAGTTTAGTGAGATCGGTGTTACTCTATGGAAATATGGACATGAGTCATGGTATTACAATGAAACAATCTCCCCTAGATTTAGTAGATTTGAGAACAAAGCCCTCAGAAGGATATTGTTTTAAATGGCAGAACAGGATTAGAAATGAAACTAAGAGAGAGTACTCGAGTGCCATATGTGGATGAGATCATGATGAGGGGTAGATGGAGATGATTTGGGCATGCTCTTCGCTCCCCCTAAGAGAGATTAGTTCACTAAACGTTTAACTGGGCTTTACAAGGCACTAGAAGAGTTGGAAGAACCAGGCATACATGACTGAAGACTCTGAAACGCCAAGTGGGTGATGATGAATGGAGAAGTATTGAATTAAAAGCTCAAGAAAGAGACGACTGGCGAAATATAACCGAGGCCCTTTGCGTCAATAGGCGTAGTAGGAGATGAGATGATATATAAATGTATCACTTTACGGTTCTGAAACATGGACTATAAAAGCAACAGACAAGAAACATCTGGAAGCATTTGAAATGTGGATATGGAGGAGGATGCTGAAAATAAGTGGGGGGAGACCCCAAGACAAAGGAAGAAGTACTAAGAATAGTTGGAAGAGAGAACCCCCTAATTACAACAATAAAGAGAAGGCAGAAAAAAACTTGATAAGTCACATTTTAAGAGGAGATTGGTTACTGAAGAACTGTATAAAAGGTAAATTTTAAGAACAAAAGGTAAATTTGAAGAACAAAGATCTAGATTAAGGAAAAGGAAGTCAATGCTAGATGATTTGATTGATTGATTGATGGACTGAAAGTTTTCTGGCATCCTGACATCTAAGGTCATTGACGCCGATAGATGATAGGTGAAGGGAAGGAGAAGGTACCAAGAGGGTAAAAGAGGTGTCCATCAATAGAGAATTATTAAGGCGACTAATCCATGAAAGGATTTGTCTTAGGACAGAACACTATAGTAGAATAAGTGAAACTTATAGGTAACCCTTGAGAGCAATGAGAGATTAATTGATGATGTAATATATAAATCTCGTAGGTAACCCTGTCAAAATATCGAAAATGGGAAAGACAAGAAGAATGGTGAGTTGGATTCTTTTAAGTTTTAAAGAAAGCCATCAATAACAGAGAGGAAAAAAAGGGGGGGGGGCCGGTTAGGTTGAAGGGTGGAATGACGAGGAGTGGTCATTTCAGGAGGCAGAGCAAGTAAAGGAAGATGAGATGAATTACACTTTGATGATGATGCATTATACGATTCATTTCTTATCCAAGCATTTGGGAAAAGATTGGCAGAGTCTTTCATATATGGAAGTATACTGTATTGGTGTACCTGCCTTAAAATCAAACGTATTTCTACATAAAATAACAACCTAGTTCATATGGGAAACTTGTTTGATGAATTTATTATACAACTAATTATGGTTAATCTATATAACTACGGTTTACCTTAAGAAGAAGAAAAATTAATCACTGATGAAGTTTCCAAATTCAGGTTAGGTTATATACAATTTTTAAATATATCTATATATAAAAAGATAATAGTCAAACGAATAGTTATGAAAATAACAAAAATGATCACAAAATGTCTATATTATATGAATGATATTTGAATGGAGTTAAATATCCTAAGTTATAGTAGCCTCTGTTTCATTTTCTTTTTTAACATTGCAATTGATAAATAAAGTAAAATTTACGAAAAATAATAGGAAAACAAGTAAGCCGGTTAGTCTATTAAATTTTACACAGAGAGAGAGAGAGAGAGAGAGGAGAGAGAGAGAGAGAGAGAGAGAGAGAGAGAGAATTAATCAAGTGAATAACTGTCTACAGAGAGAGAGAGAGAGAGAGAGAATTAATCAAGTGAATTGTCCACTGAGAGAGAGAGAGAGAGAGAGAGAGAGAGAGAGAGAGAGAGAGAGAGAGAGAGAGAGAGAGAGAATTAATCAAGTGAATTGTCCACTGAGAGAGAGAGAGAGAGAGAGAGAGAGAGAGAGAATTAATCAAGTGAATTGTCCACTGAGAGAGAGAGAGAGAGAGAATTAATCAAGTGAATTGTCCACTGAGAGAGAGAGAGAGAGAGAGAGAATTAATCAAGTGAATTGTCCACTGAGAGAGAGAGAGAGAGAGAGAGAGAGAGAGGAGAGAGAGAGAGAGAGAGAGAGAGAGAGAGAATTAATCAAGGGAATAACTGTCTACAGAGAGAGAGAGAGAGAGATAGAGAGAGAGAGAGAATTAATCAAGTGAATTGTCCACTGAGAGAGAGAGAGAGAGAGAGAGGAGAGAGAGAGAGAGAGAGAGAGAGAGAGAGAGAGAGAGAGAGAATTAATCAAGTGAATAACTGTCTACAGAGAGAGAGAGAGATAGAGAGAGAGAGAGAATTAATCAAGTGAATTGTCCACTGAGAGAGAGAGAGAGAGAGAGAGAGAGAGAGAAGAGAGAGAGAGAGAGAGAGAGAGAGAATTAATCAAGTGAATTGTCCACTGAGACAGAGAGAGAGAGAGAGAGAGAGAGAGAGAGAGAGAGAGAGAGAGAGAGAGAGAGAGAGAATTAATCAAGTGAATAACTGTCTACAGAGAGAGAGAGATAGAGAGAGAGAGAGAAATTAATCAAGTGAATTGTCCACTGAGAGAGAGAGAGAGAGAGAGAGAGGAGAGAGAGAGAGAGAATTAATCAAGTGAATAACTGTCTACAGAGAGAGAGAGAGATAGAGAGAGAGAGAGAATTAATCAAGTGAATTGTCCAATGAGAGAGAGAGAGAGAGAGAGAAGATGAGAGAGAGAGAGAGAGAGAGAGAGAGAGAGAGAGAGAATTAATCAAGTGAATTGTCCACTGAGAGAGAGAGAGAGAGAGAGAGAGAGAGAGAGAGAGAGAGAGAGAGAGAGAGAGAGAATTAATCAAGTGAATTGTCCACTGAGAGAGAGAGAGAGAGAGAGAGAAGAGAGAGAGAGAGAGAGAGAGAGAGAGAGAGAGAATTAATCAAGTGAATTGTCCACTGAGAGAGAGAGAGAGAGAGAGAGAGAGAGAGAGAGAGAGAGAGAGAGAGAGAGAGAGAGAGAGAGAGATTAATCAAGTGAATTGTCCACAGAGAGAGAGAGAGAGAGAGAGAGAGAGAGAGAGAGAGAGAGATTAATCAAGTGAATTGTCCACTGAGAGAGAGAGAGAGAGAGAGAGAGAGAGAGAGAGAGAGAGAGAGAGAGAGAGAGAGAGAGAGAGAGAGAATTAATCAAGTGAATTGTCCACTGAGAGAGAGAGAGAGAGAGAGAGAGAGAGAGAGAGAATTAATCAAGTGAATTGTCCACTGAGAGAGAGAGAGAGAGAGAGAGAGAGAGAGAATTAATCAAGTGAATTGTCCACTGAGAGAGAGAGAGAGAGAGAGAGAGAGAGAGAGAGAGAGAGAGAGAGAGAGAGAGAGAGAGAGAGAATTAATCAAGTGAATTGTCCACTGAGAGAGAGAGAGAGAGAGAGAGAGAGAGAGAGAGAGAGAGAGAGAGAGAGAGGAGAGAATTAATCAAGTGAATTGTCCACTGAGAGAGAGAGAGAGAGAGAGAGAGAGAGAGAGAATTAATCAAGTGAATTGTCCACTGAGAGAGAGAGAGAGAGAGAGAGAGAGAGAATTAATCAAGTGAATTGTCCACTGAGAGAGAGAGAGAGAGAGAGAGAGAGAGAGAGAATCAAGTGAATTGTCCACTGAGAGAGAGAGAGAGAGAGAGAGAGAGAGAATTAATCAAGTGAATTGTCCACTGAGAGAGAGAGAGAGAGAGAGAGAGAGAGAGAGATTAATCAAGTGAATTGTCCACTGAGAGAGAGAGAGAGAGAGAGAGAGAGAGATTAATCAAGTGAATTGTCCACTGAGAGAGAGAGAGAGAGAGAGAGAGAGAGAGAGAATTAATCAAGTGAATTGTCCACTGAGAGAGAGAGAGAGAGAGAGAGAGAGGAGAGAGAGAGAGAGAGAGAGAGAGAGAGAGAGAGAGAGAGAAAGGGGGGAAGAATTAACCAAGTGAATAATGATCTACTGAGCAGAACTCCTTACCTTGTTGTAGAATAGCACCGTAGACATACCACGCGCAATTCTGGAGGTCGAACAGGCCTTTTCCGTCATAAAGGCCGTAGTAAGCATAGAAAGGTGAGCTTCTATTGATGAAATAGAGAATGGGAACCCATTATGAACACGGTGATAGCAATTAGGATCCATGTCTGAGGGAAGAAACAGAAAGACAAGGACGATTAAGTAATTTTATATTTGTCTTTTAACAAATTAATATGCCAATACACAGTACTGGTTTAAAGACTACTCTTGAATGGCTGAGGCAATGGGCAGTGACAATGCCCTTGCAAGTAAGACAATGTCCTAGAGACTGACCATATATAAAATTGATAAGCGTCTAAGCCTCCTCTCCACACAAGCTAACACCAGGGAGGACTAGGCAATGGCTGCTAAAACCCCTCAATTCATAGCTCACAAGGATGGTGAAGTTGCAGACACTAAAAGAAACTATCGAGTTTGACCGGTAACGTACACCAGTCCGGCAGATAGCCAGGCAGGGGCTTTTTCAATAGACCCCCAGAAAAAGTGGAATGCAAATATGAAAATTTCTCCCATTGTAGTTTTTTACGTATTCTTATTGATTGTTTTCTCGTCGTCCAAGAAATTAAAAGTTCGGAAAAAACATCGACCGTCCAATCTGTATCCGAAGTTATCATTATTATTTAGCAAGTCAAAAACTCTTGTTTTTCTCCAGGCTAATACCATATTTCATTTCCTGACGTATCACTTGTTTAGTGGTTGAAAATTTTCAACTATCGGCTGTTTCGGGTGAGATTGCCAGTCATATAGCATCCAAATTAATTAATTTTTTTTTTTATCACAGTCTACAGAGATGGTGGTTTATAATGTGGGGTTCCTGGTTATATATGCTTTGTTATGAGTCCATTGCTTTCCTCACAATATATGTTGTTTCAAGCAACACGCTCTCCTGCACAAGTCCTGGGGCTTTATCGGCTCCTAATTTACCTTCTCAAGGACTCATTTTTCAAATACTTGGGTATGGTCCCTAGTGGTCCAATGATTATTGGTACTACTTCTTGCATATTCCAGTCGTCGTCATCATCATCATCATCGTCATCATCATCATCATCAATCATCATCATTATTATTATTATTATTATTATTATTATTATTATTATTATTATTATTATTATTTACTCTTTCCGTTCGTGACGAGTCTGATTTCCAAATTCTCGAGACTAAAGAGCAGTGGTGCCGATATATCTCGTATATCAGTCACCGAATTAAAAGAATAATTCATTCAAAATTAAGAAGGGTAATAAATAAATAGGTTCGATGGAATTAAATCTCTTTACCACGAACGTTTTGCTTAATATTCTTAAGATTTTTCTTTTTTTTATTCGAGGTTCTTGAAGTTTAGTTTTATACTGGTATCAAATTATGACTTGGTTTAATCATGTTGTTTTCATTGGTTTGTATGAAAACATAAAAATAAATAGAATTTGCGTTATGAAAATAGATAATTTTGCGTCCTAATAGTGAATAGATTTTACGTTCTAAAAGTAAATGAATTTTGCGTCCTAAAAATACATAGATCTTGCGTCCAAGGAAGTAAATAGATTTAGCTTCGTAATAGTAAATAGATTTTAAGTCCTAAGAGTAAATCTATTTAAAAATAAATACATCTCGAGTCCAAAAATATTGATAGATTTAGCGTCCTAAATATAGATAGATTTTGCGTATAAAATATGAACCCCAATATCTAAAAGTGTTTGAAGAATTAATAAACAAAGTATCTAATATTCACCACTCTTAAGTTATTCTGTAGTTAATATTGCTTATATAACATTAAAATAGTATTTAACTCATTTACAAATGATGCTTTTAAATGCCCGTTCTTCCAGAGAACGCAATACATAAACCTTGCATGGCAACTAATTCTAACACCCACATCGATTATGTAGCTCAGAGACTCAACATTATTTCATTTTAGTACTTACCATAATTCCTATTTTTTCCAAGTAAGAATTACCAGAAAAGCTATTACTAGGGCTATTAAGCAGTTTAGGTATTCCTCGAATCTCAGATACTCTATAGAAATATGTTACATTTTTTTTTTTTTTTTTTTTTTTTTTACATGAAGCACGTTTTAGCCACGTGACTACTTGACATAGTTCTTAAATCTTAATTACCATAATTATGTACTGAAGTCAATTTATATAATTGTTATGTTTTATATGCATATATTTTATGTGTGTATTACTCCTGAAAGAGGTGTAAGACTAATAAAATGTAAATTTAAGTTATCGATTATAAGTTTACTTATAAATTTATATAAATAGTAAATAAGTAGATAGATAGATAGATAATTTCATATATGTATATACATATAAATATATATATATATATATATATGTATATATATATGTATATATATATATATATATATATAGCTTGATAGCTGGATAGATACATATATATATATATATACACAGTATATATATACATATATATATATGTATATATATATATATATATATACAGTATATATATACATATATATTATATATATATGTATATATATATATATATATATATCTAGATTGATAGTTGGATAAATTTATAAATATTTATGTATACATATATATATGTGTGTGTATATACTGTATATATATATATATATATATAGAGAGAGAGAGAGAGAGAGAGAGAGAGAGAGAGAGATTAATAGTTGGATAAATTCATATATATATATATATATATATATATATGAATTAATCCATCTATCAATCTATATATATATATATGAATATATATATATATATATATATATGAATTAATCCATCTATCAATCTATATATATGAATATATATATATATATATATATGTATGTATAAATATAGATATATATATATATACTGTATATATATAAATATATATATATATATATATATAAATATATATATATATATATAAATATATATATATATATATATATATATATTTATTTATTTGTATAATAATATATATATATATAATATATATATGATTTATAAAAACAAATGTATGAATTTATACATGTGTGAGTGTATGCTTGGAATTGTTTTCAGATGTGATGACTTGAAAACCTTGTCATCCCTCAGTTTCCCACCTTGAAGTTGTTTGATTTCAATTAGTCTCTCCTCATTTTTTCAGGATAAATATTCTAAATCAGATTTATAAGCACTTTTAGTATTTCGTTTTGTC
>NC_090730.1:157960954-157970954 GCF_036898095.1 Palaemon carinicauda | reverse complement strand
CTGAGTTAAAGAATGGATTTATGGGCATTTAAACTAGAAAGTGTGTGTTTATGAGATGTATTTTTTTTTTTTTTAAAGGTTTAAAGTCCACTCATGAATGGCAGATGCAAGACCCAGAATCAGTGCCCTAGCTAGCAGGACAGTGCCTTAGAGGCTGCCCATATATTCATATTATCAGTGCGCAAGCTAGGACCTGGGAGGGACAGGCAATGGGTGCTGATGATTCAGCAAGTAGACCTATATGCTCCCCCCATCCTTAGCTCACAAGGATGGCGAGGTTGAAGAGACAAGAAACTATCGAGTTTGAACGGGACTCGAACCCCTGCCCGGCCGTCGCCTGGCAGTAACGTTTCTGGTAGGCTTTAAGGTACGTTTTGCATGTAGCAATTGTTGCAGTCATCGATCAGCGCTGATCGCCGGGCACTAATTACATTTATTCCTATGGAGCTGCTTTGCAACTAGCAATTATTTGGAGCCAGCTATGATCGTTCGCGACTGTAGCGATAATCGCTCGTTGCAAAACAGCCCCATAGGAATAAATGTAATTAGTGCTCAGCGATGATCGCAACAATCGCTGCATGCAAAACGTACCTTTAGAGCGTTAAGAAAAAACACATTGAGCATTAAAGGACCAAAGGAAAGATTAAGGAACTCTGATGTCGTATATTAAGAATAAATTGCGCGGCTGAGGTTATTGTGTAACTTTCGTAAGATTATGCCAACGGAAAAGTTATAACTTACAAGTAAACTTGCCCCAAAGAAAGGAGTAGTGTGTCAGTTCCTACTCAATGGTTAGTCAAGTTACAGAACGTCCCGAAGATGTGAAGGAGGACCAACTTAGATGTTATGAAAAAGAAAATAAGCTGTAGTCGTAGTGGATGATACGTGTAAAGGATACACTTTTCTTAAAAATTTGCGTATTGGAGTTGTAAGTATTAGAGGAACAGCTTGGAAGGATTTGAAGGATGAGAATGTTGTGATTGATAGTTAGCAAGATCAAGAGTTTGAAGAAAAAAAAAATTATGAAACCATCAATGCTATTATGGGTGATCAAAGATTGGAAGTAGTAGACTCAGAGAGTATCACGGAATAAATAAAAAAAAAAAAAAAAAAGAGGAAACATGGGAGAATGTGTATATCATAGAGTAGATAATACAGATTATGTATTGGGATCTTTATAAATAAGTAGACAGGAAGGAGAAACTTGAGTTCGCAAGGAACTGTTGCTAAGATTTATGCTGGATTACTGTTTAACGTGAATTGAAGAAAATTGCTAAAATGTGGTTACAAAGGTGAGATATATAAAAATACGACGTTGCATTGATGCTCGAATGATAGAATGGGAAAGCCCGACTATCATTCAGCACTAAGTCAGTAATTGATGTATTGTATGTACAGTATGTACATATCTATGTATTTCCATAAATGCACATGAGTATACAACAGTAATCGATTTATTGTCATTCTTACGATGAACTCCTGATAGATGTTGATCAACACAGTTTTAAAGTATATGTTCTTAAGCAGAGGACAAGGAAGAAACGACCCAATTCAGTTGTTTATTTATTTGTGAAAGTGTTTTACACTAAATCAACAACTCGTATGGGAGGAAATTTAAAGGCTGTTACTCAATAGAAAGCAGACAAGAAATTAAATGTCTTTGTGGAGAATATTAAAAACGTAATTCTGAAAGGGGGTTCCACAAATATTCACAAATGACTACGAATTGTGTAATTTAAAGCTAGTCGAAAAGAATATCATGGATTCTTACGGTGAAACCAAAGTGTATGACTTGAAAGACACCAATTGCCTTCGTAGTTTTGATAACAAAGGGAAATGTAGATAAGCATAATTTTCAGGTAATAGCTACTTTAGAGAGAGAGAGAGAGAGAGAGAGAGAGAGAGAGAGAGAGAACTATCCCCATAAGGAAGAGTGCAAGTGTAGAGAAATGTCTGTTAAAGAGGGTCGAAGTATAAATACATATCTCTTCAAGGGAGAGAGAGAGAGAGAGAGAGAGAGAGAGAGAGAGAGAAAGAGAGAGAGAGAGGGGAGAGAACTGTACTTCCATGAGGGAGAGTCCAAATGTAGAGATATGTCTGTACTGTTAAAGAAGGTCGAAGTATAAATGCAAATCTCTTCAAGGAGAGAGAGAGAGAGAGAGAGAGAGAGTAGAGAGAGAGAGAGAGAACTACCCCCATAAGGAAGAGTGCAAGTGTAGAGAAATGTCTGTTAAAGAGGGTCGAAGTATAAATACATATCTCTTCAAGGGAGAGAGAGAGAGAGAGAGGAGAGAGAGAGAGAGAGGGAGAGAACTGTACTTCCATGAGGGAGAGTCCAAATGTAGAGATATGTCTGTACTGTTAAAGAAGGTCGAAGTATAAATGCAAATCTCTTTAAGGAGAGAGAGAGAGAGAGAGAGAGAAGAGAGAGAGAGAGAGAGAGAACTACCCCCATAAGGAAGAGTGCAAGTGTAGAGAAATGTCTGTTAAAGAGGGTCGAAGTATAAATACATATCTCTTCAAGAGAGAGAGAGAGAGAGAGAGAGAGAGCGAGAACTGTACTTCCATGAGGGAGAGTCCAAATGTAGAGATATGTCTGTACTGTTAAAGAAGGTCGAAGTATAAATGCAAATCTCTTCAAGGAGAGAGAGAGAGAGAGAGAGAGAGAGAGAGAGAGAGAGAGAGAGAGAAAACTACCCCCATAAGGAAGAGTGCAAGTGTAGAGAAATGTCTGTTAAAGAGGGTCGAAGTATAAATACATATCTCTTCAAGGGAGAGAGAGAGAGAGAGAGAGAGAGGAGAGAGAGAGAGAGAGAGAACTGTACATCCATGAAGGAGAGTCCAATTGTAGAGAATTGTTTGTACTGTCAAAGTGGGTCAAAGTATAAGTACAAATCTTTTCAAGGAGAGAGAGAGAGAGAGAGAGAGAGAGAGAGAGAGAGAGAGAGAACTGTACCTCCACGAAGGAGAGTCCAAATGTAGAGAAATGTCTGTCCTGTTAAAGAGGGTCGAAGTATAAATACAAATCTCTTCATGGAGAGAGAGAGAGAGAGAGAGAGAGAGAGAGAGAGAGAGAATATAATAACGAGCAGATTATCGCGTGTATATCCTCGCAAAGGCATGAACATGGTGTCGTACAAGTTATAGAGATACCATTATCTGCTTCCATTAATATATGTAGCAAGTAATAGATCTAATGTACTCAAACACGCAATTCTCAAGGCACACCAAAGCTTACCTCTTTTTTATACTCTATAATTCTTATTATTATCCCTCTTTTTTGTCTCTCCCTGTCTTCTTATACAGTGATATAGATTGTTCAAAATACTTCTTTGTTTGAGGTACGTGAAGGTCTTCGCTTCAGTGAATATATTTCTTTTTTATTACTTTTTTATCATCTAAATCCTTCTATGTGTTATCCAGTCTGCAAAAAAAGCAAATTTTCACCTGTCTTGTCAATTGAGTGTATGTCTTTGCTAGTGAAGAAGACTATAAAAATGAATATTAGTTTTCCAAATTCTAGCAGAAAATTACTAGTGCACGCGACCCGTCAAAATAACGACTAGATATTTAAATAGATATGCACACACACGCACACGTACTCCCTCTCACCGGGGTATGACTACTCCCTCTCTCCCCTACGTGAGGGACGAGAAGAGGTGAACGTGAACGGAAAGATATATATATATATATATATATATATTCGGTCACGCTCATCTATATATATACTGTATATATATATATATATATATATATGTATATATATATGTACGTATGTATGTATAAATATATATATATGTCTATATGTATATGTGTGTAATATATATATATATATATATATATATATAGCCAGACACTTGCTCTTTATTATATATGAGAGATTATCCAAATCTAAATCTTTTCCTTGATAGTCTATCTGCCCTCCAATTCTTTAAAGCCTGGAATTTTGCATTTCATCTTCCTCGCAAAAAGGTATGCCTCCCCGGTCCCATTGCTAGACTTTATGACCATCTTACTTATATGGTATTTTCTGTAAACGAGGCAGGTGTCATGGAAGTAAGTTTGCTATTGCCCGATTTTGCGAAGGGTATGCATTCCCCTCTGTTTGTTAGTTTATTTGATCGCTTGCTTGTTTGTAAGTAACTTTACACAAAACCTACTGTGCCAAATTTGACCAAAGTTGGTACTCATGTTGGATATGACCCAAGGATGAATCTGTAACATTTTGGATACAGTACATCAAAGTACAAGTACGCAGCAGTACTTTGGAAGTAATCGCAATGTTAAGTAAATGGCAAATATTCTTAATCACATTGTTAAATAAATGCCAAATATTATGTTGGTTTATTTTTTTGTTTGTGAACAACATTACGCATAAACAAATGAACCAATTTCAACTGAACATGGTGGAAATGTGGGATATGACACAAGTACAAATCAACTAAATTTCGAAAAAAATACATGGTAGTAAAATACGCAGTGGAATTAACAGCAGAATGAGACTGCTTGGCCTGGCAAAGACACGCTCTCTACTGAGTGCCCTTCTAGTTTCTTTATTCGTTTTATTTTGTTTCAGCTTCTTTCATAATTAAGCTCTGGGGTTTTACAAAGGACTTTTACATCCACTTTATAACTAGTGACAGTAATGACGTAATTTATGGTTTCATGTAAAGTTCTTAGTAATTTCGCTTCTCAACCTTCAAACAAGGACAGGAAGAATGAATACTGTACCATCAAAAAATTGGGAAAATTATAATTTATGAAATTGGATATTAAAGACTACGGAACATTAGCTTGAAAAGAATATACTGTAATTACAGATGAATTTTAAAGGTGTTTCTTTTGCTGGAAGATAATGCTGTAGCTAAAAAGATAAAAAAAAAAAAAAACTTTAATGCTCTTTGTAAAAAGTTGCTAAATTAGCTTGTGAATGTCGATGCAAAGTTTAATGTCCATCACAGGGTACTTTTCAAGAACTTGCATTATTGAAGGAATGTTTTTTACCGAACATTAGAAAATCTTACAAAAATCGTTACAACATCAGTCTGGTTTTGTGTCTAATTCGGTTTTCTTTTACGAAGTTATACATGAAATAATCTGTATAAGAGTTTTTAGTCATAATCATATTTCTTACAACGAAAGGTTTGTATGATTAATCTCTCGAAAGCCAATCTTGATTTATGTTAGATAATAAATGTCGTGAGTTTGAATACCAAAGGAACAAACTTATGAATAAAATACAATTTTGAAAACATTCTAAAGGACAGTTCATCGATTCCCTTACCGGATTGACCCAGGCTGATCCAAACAGATCCCACATAACAACAAAAACATAAATAAAACCTCGCACAAAGAAATATTGTTACGAAATGAACTTTAGTTCCATGTTAATCAAATATGAACTGCTTACTATAAAGAAACGAAAAGCGAAGTGGGCAACTGTTCCTTAAGAAAATTGAAATGCGCAGCACTGATTGATGTACAGTACATGAATAAATTTTGTAATTATCATATAGTACACTCCTTGGACGAGTATTGAAACTGGTAGACAAGAATGGTCATGAATGGGAGGTAAATCAGTTGTTGTTTGCGGATGATACTGTACTGGTTGCAGACTCGGAAGAGAAGCTTGGTCGATTAGTGACAGAATTTGGAAGGGTATGTGAGAGAAGGAAGTTAAGAGTTAATGTGGGTAAGAGTAAGGTTATGAGATGTATAAGAAGGGAAGATGGTGCGAGGTTGAATGTCATGTTGAATGGAGAGTTACTTGAGGAGGTGGTTCAGTTTAAGTACTTGGGGTCTGTTGTTGCAGCAAATAGTGGAGTGGAAGCAGATGTACGTCAGAGAGTGAACGAAGGATGCAAAATGTGTGGGGCAGTGAAGGGAATGGTAAAGAATAGAGGGTTGGGCATGAATGTAAAGAGAGTTCTGTATGAGAAAGTGATTGTATCAACTGTGATGTATGGATCGGAGCTGTGGGAATAAGAGTGACGAAGAGACAGAAATTGAATGTGTTTGAGATGAAGTATCTGAGGAGTATGACTGGTGTATCTCGAGTAGATAAGGTTAGGAACGAAGTAGTGAGGGTGAGGAGGGGTGCAAGAAATGAGTTAGCAGCTAGAGTGGATATGAATGTGTTGAGGTGGTTTGGCCATGTTGAGAGAATGGAAAATGGCTGTCTGCTAAAGAAAGTGATGAATGCAAGAGTTGATGGGAGAAGTACAAGAGGTAGACCAAGGTTTGGGTGGATGGATGGAGTGAAGAAAGCTCTGGCTGATAGGAGGATAGATGTGAGAGAGTCAAAAGAGGGTGCTAGAAATAGGAATGAATGGTGAGCGATTGTAACGCAATTCCGGTAGGCCCTGCTGCTTCCTCCGGTCGTCTTGGATGACCACGGAGGTAGCAGCAGTAGGGGATTCAGCGTTATGAAGCTTCATCTGTGGTGGATAACGGGGGAGGGTGGGCTGTGGCACTCTACCAGTACCAGCCGAACTCGGTTGAGTTCCTTGTCAGACTGTGAGGAACGTAGAGAGGAGAGGTCCCCTTTTTTTTTTCATTTGTTTGATGTCGGCTAACTCGCTAACCCCCAAAATGGGGGGAAGTGCCTTGATATATGTATGTACACTCACAATTGCAACTTTTACTATTCATCTAAATATGTTTTTAGATTACAAAGATATCTACTCGTTTATACTCTTTGAACAGAAGTTTTGAATCTTATCTTATTTTTATTAAAAGTATGTACCATTCTACTTTTTATCCATTTAAGTAATTGCGGGTCAGTACTTAAAAATCCTAATTATCTTCCCATCCACATCCCTGCAATAAAATCCGCCATTATGACCGTCGTCGTAATTTCAACCTTCTTTAAACGTAAAGGTGTCTGGTTTTAGTTCCAGTATCATCAGAATAGACGCTCACCAGAACGTTAGTTGGGCAGGCCCAACTCCCCCCCCCCCCTTTCCACTGTCTTGCCCAAACAACAGTGGCCTCCCCAGTAAACAGCTTATCTTCGCGGCCCTGGACTAGGATCGATCTGCTGCTATGCGAATGCTAGGCAAATATGTTGCCACTGTACTAGCCAGGAGTCTTTAAAATCTAACTTTACAATCCTTAACCTATTAATAGTTTTCGTACTTACGTCATTAGCGAAGGGCTCCATGAAAAGCATGACTCGAGACAGCTCCTTTGGACGGGCGATCATGAAGGCATAAGGCTGGCGGTCGATGTTGCTCGTGAAGTTGACCACCTCCATCCTCTGGGCGGAGACGCTGAAGGCGGCTACACCGATGAGGACCTGCGATGGGAAAGGATTCGAGTTCAGAGGAGGCGTCTATGTTGGAGAGAGGATGCTTTTAATAAAGGCATTTGAGAGGGCGTATCAGGCAACCGACCCCTTAATGTAGGGATAACGGTGGGAAAGATTATCAGAGAGAGAGAGAGAGAGAGAGAGAGAATAACTGTACCCATGTGGGAGAAAGTCCAAATGTAGAGAATTCTCTGTACTATATAAGAGTACAAGTGTAGCCACAGATCTCGTCTAGGAGAGAGAGAGAGAGAGAGAGAGAGAGAGAGAGAGAGAGAGAGAGAGAGAGAGAGAGAGAGAGAGAGAGAGAGAGAGAGTACCAAATGTGGAGAAATGTTGAAGTGTAAATACAAATATCTTGAGACGGACAGAGACAGAGATATAATAGGGTAAGTATTCAAAAGTAGTAGTTCATCCTGTTTTTGTAACTTTTAAACTTATAGCTTGAACTTATCATATGCGTACATCCTTAAATTCTTAACTGTAAATGAATACTATTAGTGAACGAACGTTTTTTTCCGTTTCTTATATTCCATTATATGTTTTACAGACAGTTTGAGTAACATCGCCTTCCATAATTAGCCTTCCAGAATTAGTTCTAGTACATCTCCAAACCTAGAAACCCGATATGTTCCTATATCTCAGATGTCTGAGATCTTTTCAGCAACCAGCATCAGATATTACTTACTTCCTTGTCCATAATCATCCTTATCATGCCATTCCAATTGCCGTTGCCTGTATCAATACCCCACTGGCCATCTGGGGGAGTTCGAACAACGTATCTGTCACGAGGAAAGAAGAGAAAAATCATTATTGCCTTATCTACTTTGAATTGAATATACCTAGATCAAAATTCTTAAGGTTTAGAGAGGTCGCTCATGAATGGCAGAGGCAAGGGACAGTGACAGGCACCAGAAATTGACCATATCCCTATAACCAGCACCTAAATCTCATCTTCATCCAAGTTAGGACCACGGAGGCCCAGGCAATGGCTGCTGATGATTCAGCAGATAAACCTATAGGCTGCCCCCCCCCCCCCCATCCTTAGCTCACAAGGATGGTGAGGTTCCAGACACTACAGGAAACTATCGAGTTTGAGCTTGACTTGATCTCCTGTCCAGCAGAACGCCAGGCAGGGACGTTTCCATTAGGCTACCACAACCTGCTGTGTGTAATCTATGGAAGAGTATATACTCTATCAATTTGTAGTGTGTAATCTATGGCAATTCTTGTGCACGAATATGATAGGTTTTTCTCTTCTATTCATATAATCAAGTTCGTACTGTTATTACATCCGCAATATAAACATTGTCGCTGGAGCCAAGTTTTCGTTTGAAATATTCAGTTTGTGGGGAACCCTTTGAAAAAATATTTTTTCTTTTCAACAGAGTTATCAAAACTTTGAAATGATATTAGATATATAATTGTAAATAAGTAAATATGCGTCTGGTCTAAATTGACAGAAGGGTTTTGATTTCTACGACGCATAAAAGAGCAAGAATATATAAGTTACAGGTTTAGTCTCTAATCTAGATAAGGTTCCATTGATCACTTTTGAAGTTGAAAAAAAATGGGTGAAAAATAATATTTATTACTCAAGAATTTCATAAACCGGAATTTCTTGAAAAACAAAGCGAGACTGATACCTAAATTCATTTAGAGACCGAAACATGCTGTACTGACCAGAATATTGAAGAAAATACAGTCAGAAGGTAGACCCCATAAACTGCTCAGATCAAATTGCAAAATATCGAATGGCATTGCTTTAAACAAACACAGGTTCACTTCATGTGGTTCGTCAACCGATAATCTCAGGATTTTTAACAAGTTCATAAATGGGGAATCATTTAATTCACACTTATTTATGTATATATTTACTTAACTGTTAACTATGTGAGAGAAATGAACTGGAGCTTTCGATCAGGATTGAGTTCTTATCCTCATCATTAGCCCAAAGATTACTTAAATCCAAAGCTGTCATTGACGCTAGTGTTAATGTCATTGTAACTCATATTTTGGATATCATTAAATATAGGTTATCATTAAATGAAGTTGATAATTTATCCTTTACTAGTGTACGTGACCTGTCAAAAATGGTTGTTAAATATTTAGCTAGATATGCACGCACACGCACACACACGTACACGCGCAGATTCAACCCTTCCCATCTCTTCCCCCTTTCCTAACTACAACCCGCTGGTTGGGCAATTTGTGGGAAATTGTGGTTTTTTAATGTACCTATTGAGGAATGCCATCTCACCAGGGTCAGAGAAGACTGCTAAGTATTTAGCTAGATGTGCACACACATGCACACACACAGGTTCAACCCTTCCCATCCCTTCCCCCTTTCCTAACTACAACCCGCTGGTTCAGCAAGTTGTGGGAGATTGTGGTTTCCAAATGTACCTTCCACGGTACCCTTCTCACCAGAGTATGACTACTTCCTTTCCCCCTCCCAAGGGACGAGGAGAGACCGAGTAGCCATACGTTTGGCAATACCGTTCAGCGTGACAGGAAAAATATTTTTATCTATAGCCAGACACTTGCTATTTATTATATACGGTAGGATTACATACATACATACATACATACATACATACATACGTACATGAATAAGACCAAATCTGTTAGCTAACTTAGATGAGTCTATACTTGTACAAATGATTTCATTTCATACAAAGGACAGTGAGTCTC
>NC_090730.1:157943454-157953454 GCF_036898095.1 Palaemon carinicauda | reverse complement strand
ATTACTTGAGTTTAGAATTCAAATAAGGGCCATAATACTCTTCAAGGAAACTTAATTAAAAATAGGTGGAATAATCTAGCACCTAATGAGCAGGTACATGCGAGTTTGTTACCAACCATCTAAATATGCATAATGAGATCTAAATTATCCTTAAATGACAAGTGAACCACAATATAATCAAAAGCTATTACTGACCTCTCCAAGGGGGCTTGGGTTTCCCTCATAGGATTCTATGCATGACCAGTAACAGTATTTTGTGCATATCCTATTAAGATGTTATATTCAAAGTCAATAATTATGATTTGTGCATGCGTTTTAGGAGCTCAGTGGACCGTAACTTAATAGACAGTGCTTCTAAATTACTTCTAACATAGTAAACGATGGGAAGGTTAGGTTTAAGGTAATTTATATATTTGTTATAAATAGGATTAGGATTATTTAATTACTTGATTTTGTTTGAAAAGTTAAAACTCACAAAGACAATGAGTCTTTCTCAATCTTTTCTCGCCATTATTTTCTCTGGCCATAATATGACTTTGCAATTGATCTGTGTTTCTAATCTTTTGATATAATGGGGAATGGCAAAAGAGAATAAAAGAGAGAGAGAGAGAGAGAGAGAGAGAGAGAGAGAGAGAGAGAGAGAGAGAGAGAGAGAGAGAGAGATTAATTGAGTTCATTATGCAAATAAGTTTGTTGACCTGCATGTAATATAAGTATAGCTTGAGAGAGAGAGAGAGAGAGAGAGAGAGAGAGAGAGAGAGAGAGAGAGAGAGAGATTAATTGAGTTCATTATGCAAATAAGTTTGTTGATCTGCACGTAATATAAGTATAGCTTGAGAGAGAGGGAGAGAGAGAGAGAGAGAGAGAGAGAGAGAGAGAGAGAGAGAGAGAGAGAGAGAGAGAGAGAGAGAGAGAGAGAGAGACATAAATTGAGTTCATTACGCAAATAAGTTTGTTGATCTGCACGTAATATAAGTATAGCTTGAGAGAGAGAGAGAGAGAGAGAGAGAGAGAGAGAGAGAGAGAGAGAGAGAGAGAGAGACATAAATTGAGTTCATTACGCAAATAAGTTTGTTGATCTGCACGTAATATAAGTATAGCTTGTGAGAGAGAGAGAGAGAGAGAGAGAGAGAGAGAGAGAGAGAGAGAGAGAGAGAGAGAGAGAGAGAGAGTCTACAGGTAATACACATAAGAGAAAGGTGTCAGTATTAAGATGCCCATCTTCAAAATGCATAAGAATTGGCTCAGAGCCCGTCCACTGCACGCAATTCCAAACAAGTTTCATGTTCATCATTTCTTGCCACCTCCATTCCCTGCTTCCCGATAGCCAAATGTCTTCATTATTCTTTCAGCTCTATTGGTTATTGCATTAATAAGCGCTTCATGGTTTTTTTTTTTTTTTTTTTTTTTTTTTTTTTTTTTTTTTTTTTTTACGAGGATCCGTGGTGGTTTTTTAACAACGAACCGTGCCATGATATGTAGCCTTTTCTAACAATATTTGAAAGAGATAAATTTACGACTGATAAATTGAAAACTTATGTTTTACTATGAGAAGAATTGTTATTACCAGTGATTTTTTTCTGCGTCTTGCAATGGATGGCAAAATTTGATAATATTTATGACAAAGATATATCGATTTTATTTTTTTAAATGGTAGTGGACAGGTATTCTGCTTTACACGAATATCTGCAGAATTTTTTTGTATTTTCATTATTGGAATTAAATTCTCTCTCTCTCTCTCTCTCTCTCTCTCTCTCTCTCTCTCTCTCTCTCTCTCTCTCTCTCTCTCTCTCTCATTCATACATTTATTATATAGCAGAATGTGCGTTGCAATCATTGATAAATAACCTAAAAAGAAATTACTTTAAAAGCAATAAAAGTGAAAAAAATTGGATGAACAAAATCTCCTGTCTTGTCGATAAGTTATTTGGTCCTTAACCTTTGAATAATTTAAAGGTTTAAAGGCAGCTCATGAATGGCAGAGGCAAGGGACAGCGACATTGCCCTATCAAGCACGATAATGCTCCAAAGACTAACCATATTACATATGATCAGCGCCTAAGCCCCCTTTCCACCCAAGCTAAGACCAAAGAGGGCCAGGCAATGGATGCTGATGACTCAGCAAATAGACCTGTAGGCTCCCCCAAACCCCCTATCCTTAGCTCACAAGGAAGGTGAGGTTGCAGCGACCAAAAAAACTAACGAGTTTGAGCGCGACTCGAACCCCAGTCTGGCGTTCACCAGTCAGAAATGGTCTTTTGTATTAAACCTAAGGCCGAAAACGGGTGTGGCCCTGACCGACATATCTGTATAAACACCTCGATCAAAGAAGACGGATGATTACTTGTATAGTTTACTTTGTTTTATTATTTGTAAACAAATGCGAGGTTTACGCTGGTTGGCGATGTTTATGTTCTTGATTATTAACCTCAAAGACTATAGACTGTATTTATATTGTTTACACATCTGTTTTGAGGTGAAGGTTGATATAGGCAGTGGATTTAATTGAATATTCTTTCTTTCTTTTGTTTGGCCTACACTTTTGAATAGTATATATATATATATATATATATATATATATATATATATATATATATATATATATATATATATATATATATATATATATATATATACTGTATATATATATATACATATATATATGTATATATATATATATATATATATATATATATATATATATATATATATATATACATATATATATATATATATATATATATATATATATATATATATATATATATATATATATATATACACACACTCACATAAACTTGTATCTATTTATACATGTATGTGTATATAAATAGATAGATAAATAGACACGCACGCATTTTACACACGCTCACACAGTTATACTTATATATATATATATATATATATATATATATATATATATATATATATATATACACATATATGTATATATATATACACATATATATATATACATATATATATATATATATATATATATATATATATATATATATATATATATATATTTATATATACATATATTCATATTTATATATATAACGTATATTTACATGTATATGTATTTATATATACACATATGGATAGGTCGATAAATATGTAGATAGATATAAACACTCATGACCATGCATTCTCGCATGTATGCACATACATACATACATACATACATACATACATAAATGGCAGAAAGAGAGAGCGAGGGTTATTTTATCTTAAGTTTCTGATCACTCAACAGATTTATGACGCTCAGTAATGTGCATCCATAAAACATACTTGACAACAAAAGACAATCAACAAAAATGGCCTCTAATCCTGGCGATCAATAACTGTCAATAAAGAAAGTACTACTTTTCTTTTATTGGACAACAACAAAGACTCTTCATGTATTACTATTCGATATTAAGAGCAATTTCAATTATCTATGATATCATTTACTATTGTATCCAAGCCGTCAAAAAGGACGTCTAAATATTTAGATAGATAATGTACAAACACACATACACACACACACACACACACACACACACACACACACATTCAACCCTTCCCACCCCTTCCCCGTTTCCTAACTACAACTCGCTAGTTCGGCAATTTGTGGGAGAGTGGGATTCCCGAGTATATTTCTCGGGGTACTTCCTCTCACCAGGATATGACTACTCCTCTTCCCCATATATATATATATATATATATATATATATATATATATATATATATATATACTGTATAACCTCATATATATATATATATATATATATATATATATATATATATATATAAATATATATATATATATATATATATATATATATATATATATATATACTGTATATCCTCTTATATATATATATATATAAATATATATATATACTGTATATATATATGAATAGATATATATATATATATATATATATATATATATATATATATATATATATATGTTTATATATATATATATATATATATATATATATATATATATATATATATATATATATATATATAGTCAGAAACTTTCACTTTATTATAGGGAAGATATGTAGGAAACCCTTTGTTAACCATCGAAAACCGTTTCTCAAATACATATAGTTTTTGATGATAATGTTTGGCAAATATCTAAATAAGAATTGAACCCAAGACTTAAGGACGAAAAGCATTTTTCATAATCTTCCGTGGTATGGGATTTCATCTGTCGTTATAACATTGTGTTTTACACATTTTTGTGCAAACAAGCTAGGCACTTGAATCGTTATGTGTGTGATGCTTACTGGTAATTGCTGAATTTGACCCATAAATATTCAAAATAAAAATTACATATGTCACGCTAATACAATTTAACATTATTTAATACATCTCGCAAACATTTATCTCGTCTTTAGAAGAAAGATTTATTTCTGAAGGAAATTTCTAGGACAGCTGACGGATTTATTTCTTAAGTAACTTTTGATTTGAAACACAGACCATTACAAATCATGAATAAATCTATAGGTAGGTTTTACCTACCGTATTTTTGTATTAACAATACCATGTCTTCTTATGTATAAAACATACACATACATGCAAGAATACAGTATGTTCGTGCGCATAATTTCTGCATCAGCAAGAATCTTCATCAGTGGAACTCTATTCCATAATATATTTTATTGAACTATTTATCAATTCCCTTTATTTATTTTTCTTTTCTTTTCTTTGTATGTGTGAATCACAGTCTCCAGAGACTGGTGGTTTATAGTGTGGGGTTCCGAGTTACATCCAACCTCTGTAGGAATCCATCACTTTCCTCGCTGTATGTTATTATTATTATTATTATTATTATTATTATTATTATTATTATTATTATTATTATTATTATATAAACTACAACCCTAGTTAGAAAAGCAGGATGCTATAAGCCAAAAGGCTTCGACAAGGAAAAATAGCCAAGTGAGGAAAGGAGATAAAAAAATGAATAAACTACAGAAGTGATAAACAATTAATACGAAATGTTTTAAGAACAGTAACAACATTATAATAGATTTTTCTTATATAAACTATAAAGATATGCTATCTCAGCGATTTTTAGATTTTTCTTCAGGTTCAATCCAGCGAAAATTTTTAAAACGAAACTCGTATGACCTTCTTGTCTTAATTTCTTTTGACAATTATTTAAAATATTAGAGTAATAAGATCAATAAAATATCTTTCAGCATATTGCATGTCAGGATGCCAGAAAACTTTAAATCAATCAATCAGTCAATCAATCAATCAATCAGCATATTGCAACCCCTCTTCCTTATAGACATCCATGCAACCTCTCTCCCCACTCAACATAGATTAATAAAACATATGCTTTTATTGACTCGCTTACTAAGTGATTGACATCACTCACTTTGTCGTCAGTTTTAGCGTTTACCCATTGGTATTTGTTTGTCGACTACTTTTATCACTGAGTATCTTTAATATCAATTCACAGCGCTCCCATTTCTATGACAATATTCGCATTCAAAGTCCGTCATTTACGCACATACACACTCATACACACACTCACACACACACACACACATATATATATATATATATACATATATATATGCATATATATACATAAATGTATATATATATTCATATATATACATATATATATATATATATATATATATATATATATATATATGTGTGTGTGTGTGTGTGTATACATTGTATATACACTTTACATATAGGTTTGTATATAATATATGCAGATGTACATACTGTATATGCACAGATAATATATATACAAATACATATATGTGTATATAATATGTATTTACTGTATATATGTATATAGGTATATATACATATATACTGTATATATATGCCGTTTATCAAGAATCTTATAGTTTATTATTTACGTTTTCTTTAGCATATATCTTCATTGTTCTTTTGCGTTGTAGTAGTCTTATTCTCATTAAAATGAAATGCTCATCTTATTTACAATGAAAATACAAATTTTGCCATGCTTCTTATCTTCCCTAGCATATATGTATCTGTATAAAGGTATGTATGCCGATTTATTCAAATTAACCCAATTATTGTGTAGACGTTAATTGTGCAATTATCCTCAGACAATAATCAACAATATCATTATACTTACTTTCATCATCATTACAATCGTACTCGCTCTCTGCGCTGGCGATGGCTTTACTTCTTCCCATTCTTCCTCGGAAACCTATAAGAAGGGGAACAGAAAACACAGAACATTAGAATATGCTCGCCATAGCTCTCTAAGGAAACACAGATTACAGGATACACAATCAAATCTACAGAAATGATCGATCTGAAATTGAACGTACCAATGTAAATTGGCGGGGCGTCATGTCAAAGCGAAATGGTTGGGTATAGTGTCTTGAATGATTTTTTTTTTCTAATCGGGATACACAAGTAATAATAATCAAGAATCGTTTATTATCAACTTTATCCTCAGTCAGTCAAATTTCCCAACAAAGGTTAGACACGAATATGTGAGAAAATGTCAAATGTTAAAAAATATATTGTTTAACAATATAACTGACCATTTAGAATTTTGTTAACTATGAAAATACAGGAAATGTATTGTAGCCTATTTGACCATACTGTTAAAAATTCGCAGAAAAAAAAAATCTAAAAATTCTGTAATGAATGTTGGCAGGCATTTGCCACTTCAAAAACGGATACATTGACGTAAACGAGCGATATTACGGTCACCAACTGGTAAAAGATAATAACAAAGTAGGGTAGAAATTACGGTCGCCTGTATTTACTGAAATACGGCTATGAACAGTATATTTTTAAGTAGAATTTCCTTTTAAAATTATGTTTTTAACAGTGTATGATAACACCCACTTCACATAAAGACAAAAAAAAAACATTATAAAATTCTAATTTGAGGAAACTTATAAAACAAAATCTATACGATCCTGTGTCATAATTACGAAAGCCAAATTAAATATATTTCTTAAATATAAACTGAAGTATACCAGCTCCTTCTTTGTTCTGTGCAAAACCTCATTAACGATGAAAAAGTAATGTAATGCTCGTTACTTAATTCATACCAAGAGCTAAGGAATGCAATAAAAGGTCTAACTTTCTACATCGCCTGAATTATGACACCACACAAGTTTAGATGTCTGGCCGTACTTGTAGTTTGAATGGATTAGAAAAATGACTGAAGTTCTGAGTAAATCTGTAGTATCCCAGAAATAAATAAAGGGGCACTCAGTAGAGCGCAGACCTCCGCCGTGGCATCTTATTTCTCCACCTTTTGCTCGATGTTGACGTGTAATAATTGGCGTGGATTTTCATACACTAAAATATGAACTTATTTTGAAGTCTTTGTTACAATGATGTCCAAGGCTGATTACGTGAATGGGACATATTACTTGACCGTGACCTTGACCTTTGACCTTGACCTTCCAAAATTTAATAATTTCCAGCTTTTCACATAACAGTTCATCCACGCTAGTTTCATTACTCTACGATTAAAATTGTGGTCAGGAAGCTGTTCACAAACAAACAAACACACACACAAACAGGGGCGAAAACATAACCTCCTTCCAACTTCGTGGGCGGAAGTAAATATCCACTCCAGCTTAGTTCGTTTTTATTTCTACG
The DNA here is from genome assembly GCF_036898095.1 of Palaemon carinicauda. Classification (NCBI taxonomy): domain Eukaryota; kingdom Metazoa; phylum Arthropoda; class Malacostraca; order Decapoda; family Palaemonidae; genus Palaemon; species Palaemon carinicauda. The sequence goes on along the minus strand of NC_090730.1, from coordinate 157,945,828 downwards.
TAACATATATTGTCTATGATTTAAACTCCACACATAAACATACCTATTACCAAAGATGGGATGGATGAATCTAACGCGCTGATGATTATAACTACTGAGTACACTTGATGTACTATTCAAGAATGCAACAGTGACCTTGTATCCCTAGTAGTTTCGCGCAGGGTTGCCAACTAAAATGTTACTTGAAAAAAAAATCCTGTGGTTGGTAACACTGAGTTACCCGCTGTAAACCACAATTATTCAGTATCTTACCGTTATAATTAATGGAAGCAACAGCATAATTTAATCCTTGATATGTATAATTTTCTTTTAATTCGAAATCAAAAGTACTTCATGTGTTTCTTCTTACCCTTGGCCTTCTGTCTGACCTTGACTGCATTATTCAGCCAATGTATTAAACTGGAATTTGGAACAAGGACAGTTAAGGTGAAGGATAAGAATCGTCACTGAAGTATTGCCCAATGACAGCACATTCATTTATGAGAATCACTGGAACATCACTCATAGAATCCCTTCCTTTACATTGCTACATGGGATACAAGTAGCCATAGATAAGTGAGATTTTTACATTTAATGCTGGAATCACTCTAATCATTTCTTGCTCGAGGTTTTAGACAACCTCCAGTCGATGGCCGTGAGCGAAAGTGTTGTAGCGTCACACTACGATCTCACGGTTCGAGGAGCAAATAGGATAAAGTTTAAACAAAACCGATCAGCTAACATCATGGCGCCCAGAAATTTTCTGACGGTTGCATTAATGTATTCTCGGAATATTACGTGAATTGAAGAAGTCTATAACTACCACAGGATGAACAAAGCAAATTTTTATTATCTCTTGAGGCTTGTTGAACCCAAGATTACGAAGCAAGAGTGCGCCCTATTTGCAGCAGCCATCTTGTTTGCTTACATCCGAAGTCATGCAGTACGTGCTCGCTGCTTCCCGCTAGCGAAAAAAGAAGCCTAGTGTGATTCCAGCTTTAGACATCGAAGTCAGCAGTAATGCCATGAAGACGATGAACGAATCCGTCGCCTTCAAGACAGGTATGGCTCCGACAAATTATTATCCTACCTTGTTTATTAGAGAACGTTTACCTAATAATGATGCATGATTTTTAGAAAATCAGATTCATCAGTTAATAATTAGAGTAAGTGTATCACACTCTTTGGTCTTTTATTGACGTTAATTATTAGCCAAAAGTCCAATTAACTGTACATAATAGACCTAAATACTACCTTCCAAATATTCTCCAATACATATCGAACTGTCGACCTAATCATGCCAGGGCTCCTCGCTGCTGGGAAGAAGGACGCTGGTGACCAGTACAATATATGAACATACACTACCGGGGTCTAAGCGATGTCAGACAGGGCAGCCGATCGGGACTACGGTTTACCCCAAACGCCAAAAGAAATTCCTTCAAAAGAAGTCACCCGTGCTTACCCCATACAAAATGTGAAAAAAACACGTTAATTGAAGAAGAATGTCTTATATAACCGTGAAGTTAACTACCCATCCTACACGCCAACTCGTAAATAGACTTTACACATTTACGTACCTGGAAATACAGGTCGAGCTCCTTTTGAAGAGCAGCTGAGAGCTCCTCGCCGTACTGCTTGACCATGAGCTTCATGTAGCATTCAAATCCATCCTGTAAAAGTTAGAAAAATATAATTAAAAACTATAGTACTTAAGTCGTGAAATCAGCTAAACTTAGATAGTAAAGTAACCAGCCCGGGTTGGAGTCCTACCTGGAAAGGAAAATTATTGCTTTATTCACTTCCTATAACAAATCAAGGGTTAGAGTAAAGGTTAAAGTTTAAAGGTTTCTAGTTTCAGTTCCAGTATCATCTGAGCAAGTCGAACCACAGCAGCTATCTCCCCAGTAAACAACTTAGACTTGCGGTCCAGGACTAGGATCGATCTGCTGCCAAGCGAATGCTAGACGAACGCGTTATCACTGTACTAGCCAGAAGTAGAAAGCAGTTTATATATATTATAAAATGGAGAAGCTCATATGTCTTTGTGGCCATTATATACATGGCAGTAGAAAGCGTGACCAGTAGAATTTAAACATACTGATGCAAACAAAACAATTGCGCGAGCTTACATTGATGTTGCAAACAAAGGGGCATAACGTTTACAATATCTACACATTAAATTAAGCATTTCTTTGCTCATAACAGTACGCCTTTGTTCTGGACAACTCATATCCCTGCTCGTTCAATTCTTGTTATTCTAAGAGATAAGGAAAAAGGTTATTTTTCCTTAATTATAGTTATTAAATTTTACTCTCTTTTACTATTTTAAAAGACAAAACGTTATTGAAAAGAAATATTTGATTATCGGTGTTATTTAATGAATACTCAAATCTCA
>NC_090730.1:157928454-157933454 GCF_036898095.1 Palaemon carinicauda | reverse complement strand
GGGACGACGAAGAGCCACTGGTTCTTCGACCCGAAGAGACCGAGCGACCGAGCCTTTGGCGGAAGGACGAGAAGGAATTATAGGAATTATAATATTTTATGATATCCTAAATATAATTTGATGACACACTATAATACAAACTACTGTTCTTTACTATGGGAGTAGAAATACAATGAATGGAGTTGAAATATAATGAATGAGGCTGAAATACAATGAATAAAGTTAAAATACAATTGATGAAGCTGAAATACAATGAATGAAGCTGAAATACAATGAATAAAGTTGAAATACAATGAATGAAGTTGAAATACAATGAATGAAGCTGAAATAAAATGAATGAAGTTGAAATACAATTGATGAAGCTGAAATACAATGAATAAAGTTGAAATACAATTGATGAAGCTGAAATACAATGAATGAAGTTGAAATAAAATGAATGAAGCTGAAATACAATGAATAAAGTTTAAATACAATTGATGAAGCTGAAATATAATGAATTAAGTTGAAATACAATGAAGGAAATTCAAAGTAAAGGACGCAGGTATATATAATTTAGAAAAATACAAATTTCCTTCAAAATTTGTCGTGGTAGGATACATACTGTAGTTTGGGATGGATTCGTACATGAATTTTGTATAATGCAAAGTTCCGTGTGATGTTAAGAATATTATCAGGCAAAATGTTCCGTCTACTCAGAGGATTTGAATTGCAAACTGTACTTTTTACACTGGTCATATATTCTCAGTTATATTATGTATGGGTAGTGACTAGAATAGTGCTAAAGTATACAAGTAAAAATAAGTAATATTGAATTCAGATTATATCACGATGAATATATATATATATATATATATATATATATATATATATATATGTGTGTGTGTGTATATATATATATATATATATACATATATACATACATACATGCATATATATACACATACAATATATGTGTATATATATATATACATATATATGTATATATATATGTATATGTATATATATACATATACATATATATATATGTATATACATGGATATACTGTATATACATATACAGTATATATGTATATGTATATATACACATGCATATATACATATACAGTATATAAGTATGTATATGTATATATATATATATATATATATATATATATATATATATATATATATGTATATGTGTGTGTATTTGTGTGTGTATGTAAATTAAATGTCTGCTCTAGCAAGAATGAAAATTATTCACCATCCAACCAAATTATACAAATTTTCACTGCATTATTACAATTCTCTCCAAAACGAAAAACAGCAGATAAGAGTAGATCTTCTATTAATACAGTAAGGATAAGATAGCATAACTAAAATGAAACGATACAGTTAATAAAAATGCATGTGTATTAACTTACCAAATCTTGTATTTTGATAACCTCTTCCCTGGCAGTGAGCACCAAGAATTGTCTATTCTGCGGTTCGCCTGGCATTGGTCCCAGGGAGGAGAACAGCTTACCTAATCTGTGTTGGAATAGGTAAATGAGGTATTATTATTATCATTTTTAAATCATTTTCATTGTATATATTTAAGCATGTAAAGGCGTGTATATATATATATATATATATATATATATATATATATATATATATACATATATATATATATATATATATATGTATGTATATATATATATATATATATATGTGTGTGTGTGTGTGTGTGCGTCTGTGTGTATGAATATATTTATACATACGTATGTATACATATATTTATAGATGTATATGCGTATATATATGTATATATATCTGTGTATATATATATATATATATATATATATATATATATATATATGTATATATATATATATATATATATATATGTATATATACACTGCATATATCATCATCAGCCGAAACTAGTCCACTGCAGGAAAAAGGCCTCAGACATGTTCTTCCACTCCCATCTGTTTATGATCTTCCTATGCCAGTCTATACCCGCGAATGTTCTTAGCGCGTCAATCCATACTTATATGTATGTATGTATGTATGTATGTATGTATGAATAAACGTACACACAGCATATATATGTAGTTTCAGTAACGAGCTGATTCCCCTGTCAGTGGGTAGATGAATTGTTGATGAACCAATGTGCCACATTCATAATCTCACTTTTCTACATGCCAGGAAACAGCAAATCAATCAAACAATCACTTTTGTACATGCAACCTACAGCTGCAATCTACCCAAAGAAGTATGTATATAGGATTCACGTGTCCCAAAGGCAAACCAAATTACAATATGTTATTAATATTTAATGAGTTACATCAGGGCTTTCATGCTAGTTGGAAGGCATAGAAACCAGGCTCCTTGACGAATTAAGCATTTATCTAGCTACATTCTCTGCTGAGTTTGCTAGAGTTACTAGTGTACGCGACCCGTCATAAATGACGGCAACATATTTCGATAGGCTCACACACAGATTCAACCCTTCCCACCACTCCCGCTTTCCTAACTACCTCTCGGTGTATGCCTTCTCACCAGGGTATGACTGCTCCTCTCCTATCTTAGGGACAGTGATATACCGAGTAGTCGTATGTTTGGCAATACCGATCAGCGTGAAAGGAAATATATGTATTTATATGATTTATATATATATATATATATAGATAGATAGATAGATAGATAGATATGTGTGTGTATTACTTTACCGTTACGCTTAGGAGGAGAGAGGAAGTAGCCATACCTTGTTGAGAGGGGGTGCCCCGAAAGGTACACTCGGAGACCACACACTCCCACAAATTGCCAAACCAGCGGGTTGTAGTTAGGAAAGGGGGCGGGGCTGGGAAGGGCTGAATCTGTGTGTTAGCATGTTAGTGTATATCTATCTAAATATTTTAGCGTTATTTTTGACCGCCCTGGTACACTAGCATAGTATAAAAGCAAAAAGTTACACTTAACAATCATAATTCAATCTCAGACACTTAGAATAATGCCTGGGACAAAATCAATATTTAAGTCAATTTATGGTAAATGGTAACAAAAATGGTAGATAGCAAGTCTCTCTAAACGCTTTTGAAATAAAAATCAGTGTCGCACTTAACGAATTATGTAAATCAATGTTATATACCCCCTTTCTGATTGGGGTTGCCTTAACATTGTGAAAGGGTTTTTTGCTGTGGGCAAGCAGAATAAAGTATCCCACCATCACCAATCCGTAGTGGCTAGCGTGGTGATGAAAATGGCCAAATCCTAGACATGCCTCTGTCCAGAAGTGAAATAGAAACGGGAGCATTTATTGTTGCTGTTGTTGTTGTATACGATGAAATGGATACCTAATCTATTGCAATGGAGAATACCCGAAAATAAGTCCAGGTGCAAAGCCATCTATGAATCCCATCTCATTTACTTTCATATACTGGCTTTACTCTTCGTGATTTACCTTACAGCGAATGCGCATATCTTCCGTCATTACCATGAATCACGCATTCTTTTATTTATTCAACATCACTTTTGCGAATTCCAAGTGTGTCACCTTTGAAGACTACTTAATTTGAGTACGTTTGTTTTGTTTGTTTGTAGAACAACGTTAATATTGAACTAAATGTAAGTTTGTCTTTTAAGAAATCATTATTCATTTCCGTTAATCTTGGGTTATTTATCTTTTTGTTTACTAGGTTGATTTATGAACTTTCAAGAAAATTGGTTTCTTAAGTTGGTGCAATAAGAGGGTGTAAATTATTATTATTATTATTATTATTATCATTATTATTATTATTATTATTATTATTATTAAGTTGGGGCAGTAAGAATGTGTAAATTATCATTATTGTCATTATTATTATTGTTGGTGTTATTATTATTATAATTATTATTACCATAATCATTAAATTGGTGCAATATGAATGTTTCCAACCATCGGTGTCTTCATCCATTATTATTATTATTATTATTATTATTATTATTATTATTATTATTATTATTATTATCATTATTATTATTATTAACATCATCATATACTGCTGATATCATTTAGCACGTGTCTGTCACAACCATCTCTTCGGAATCCAGCTGCCTTCTGTGTGTTCGTTAGTGTGAGTGTGTGTGTGTGTGTGTATAAAAATCCGTGTCTTGATATTATTTTCTCGTCTCGTATGAGTCCAATCATTATTATTCAATGACTGCGGTAAATCACGAATTTTTCCCACACGAATCAATTCATAAACTTCACACTACTCGAAAAGTAATGAGTCAATTGTAAACACGTTTAGAATATTATCTATTTACTAGTGTACACGACCCGTCGAAAATGATAACCAAATATATAGATAGATATGCACGCACACACATATATACACACAGATTCAAGCCCTCTTACACCCTCCCACTTTCCAAAATACAATCCGCTGGTTCGGCATTTGTAGGAGGTTGTGGTTTCCTAGTCTGCCTATCGGGGTACCCCCCTCTCAACAGGGTATGACTACTCTTCTCCCCCTACCCGAGAAGCATTAATCTCACGAGTGCTAAACAACAGTTGTATTTTTTTTTTTTTTTTTTTTTTTTTTTTTGTGAATCCACACACGCACACCTGCATAAGATACAATTGCATGTGTTCGTAGTAATACTGTCCATCAAATGAAAATAAAAACCTTTCTTTTTGATACAGACAGATCTTTACTATTAGTTGCAAGATTTAGGTTTTCGTATTTCACAATATTATGGATACGCTTATTTACAGTCCATTCATTGATGATCTTGCTATGATATTATTATTATTATTATTATTATTATTATTTTTATTATTATTATTATTATTATTATTATTATCAGCCAAGATATAACCCTACTTGGAAAAGCAGGCTGCTGCAAGCCTAAGGGCCCCAACAGAGGAAAATAGTCCAGTGAGGAAAGTAAACAAGGAAATAAACTACAAGAGAAGTAATGAACAATTGAAATAAAATATTTCAAGAACAGTAACAACATTAAGATAAATCTTTCATATATACACTAAAAAAAAA
>NC_090730.1:157913454-157923454 GCF_036898095.1 Palaemon carinicauda | reverse complement strand
CTAGTTGGAAAAGCAGGATTCTATAAGCCCAGAGGCTCCAACAGGGAAAATAGCCCAGTGAGGAGCGGAAAACAGATTATTTTAAGAAGAGTAACAACATTCAAATAAATATCTCCTATATAAACTATAAAAACTGTAACAAAACAAGAGTTAGAGAAACAAGAGAGAATAGTGTGCTTGAGTGTACCCTCAAGCATGAGAACTCTAACCTAAGACATTGGAAGACCATGGTACAGAGGCTATGGCACTACCCAAGACTAGAGAACAATGGTTTGATTTTGGAGTGTCCTTCTCCTAGAAGAGCTGCTTACCATAGCTAAAGAGTCTCTTCTACCCTTACCAAGAGCAAACTGGTCACTGAATAATTAGTGCAGTAACCCCTTTAGTGAAGTAGAATTGTTTGGTAATCTCAGTGTTGTCAGGTGTAGGAGGACAGAGGAGAATATGTAAAGAATATGCTAGATTACTCAGTATGTGTGTGTGTAGGCAAAGGAAAAATGAGCAGTAACTAGAGAGAAGGATCCAATGTAGTACCATCTGGCTAGTCAAAAGACCCCATAACTCTCTAGCGGTAGTATCTCAACGGGTGGCTGGTGCCCTGGCCAACCTACTACCTACTATTTATATATATATATATATATATATATATATATATATATATATATATATATATATATATATATATATATATATATCTTCTTTCTAAAAGGACTGTTTGATTTATTTTGCTCTCTTATCTCAGTCTTCTTTTACCCATTTTCAAAACTTCTTAAGCTTCTTTTACTTTTTCGATATTTTATTCTTATTTGGAAGATACTTCCAGAATGCAAAGCTCAACAGTCCTCTTTTCCACACCCGATACTCAATTATGTAAAGTAAATAACTCGGCTATTAGTTCCTGATTACAAATCTTTGGTTTGTGAGTTCTTAGAAGACTTTCGAAAAGCACGATCTTTATATCAGCGTCAATGACTTTGGATCTCAAGATACCAGATAACTCATAATTAATCAATCACGATCTCTATCTGGCATCTGAACTGTACACTTCTTTCGACATTTCAGTCATTTTCAACATTCAGTCTCAAGTTCTCAAATACCATTACCAATAGACCATTTATATTAGCCCTTTAAGAGTAATATCTCATCAATTATTATACTCCCATCGCGTTATAACTGCCAACATTCATTTGCAATTTCCTCCTCATACAAAAACATATTTACGTTATATAAGAAAACTTTTTTTTTTTTTCTTGCAGCACCTTTTTTTATCGTCTACAGAAACTTCTATCTGTAAAAGCCACCCATTTCCTTTCCCACTAAACTTTAAATTTATCTACCGTCTGCGGTTTCCATAACTCGTTTCATCATTCCTTCTGTCAATACATTAGCAATTCAAATATGACATGCCTCTTAATCATACTTATATTGAACTTACACTATGAGCACTCACGTGATAACCATAATCTCAATTATATGTGTAATATCTCTGGGACAATAAATAATTTAATCTGAGCCACTCTTGTTAACCTAAGAAATATAAGAAATACATATACAGTACACTCAAATAAACAAATACGAATAAATACACACACAAGCATTCACACACACGAATGAATGCACACACGCACACACACACACACACATATATATATATATATATATATATATATATATATATATATATATATATATATATATATATATATATATTCCATGAAGACAGTTATCACGAAAAGGAAACTTACTGATGGGAGAATCTACTAGGACGAAGACAGTATACCAGGGTTCTTAATTCATATTGTAAATTGCAGGTATTCAATAGTTAATTGACCTGATTAGCAAATGGTGCGGTATACGCCTTCTCTCTCTCTCTCTCTCTCTCTCTCTCTCTCTCTCTCTCTCTCTCTCTCTCTCTCTCTCTCATTGACCTAGATCGGTGATTGATATTGTCTTGAATACTATATTATATTCATTAGTTTTGATTTACACTTTACCAGCTTATTATGTGATAATACTTGAAAATTGTTATTGCTGAACGTTGTTGCTTTTTATTTTTTGTTGGAGATAATTCTTTAACTTCTGTGAAGAGACAATTATAGCTCAACTGTCTACAAACGATTTGGTCTCTAATTTTTTACCTTTCGTGGCAATATTATTCCCTTTTCGGGTTGCAATAAGAAAAAATCAATTCCTTCAAGACCGAAGGGGAACTGGGTTTGGGAAGGACTCGTCTGCTTTGCGGCCCCCCTTGTCTGAGTTTCGGACTCCTGGATTGGTCGTCATGCCCCTTGACTGAGTTTCGGACTCCTGGATTGGTCGTCATGCCCCTTGACTGAGTTTTGGACTCCTGGATTGGTCGTCATGCCCCTTGACTGAGTTTTGGACTCCTGGGTCGTTCGTCATGCCCCTTGACTGAGTTTCAGACTCCTGAATCGGTTGTCATGACCCTTGACTGAGTTTCGGACTCCTGGATTGGTCGTCATGCCCCTTGACTGAGTTTCGGACTCCTGGATTGGTCGTCATGCCCCTTGACAGAGTTTCGGACTCCTGGATCGGTCGTCATGCCCCTTGACTGAGTTTCAGACTCCTGGATCGGTTGTCATGACCCTTGACTGAGTTTCGGACTCTTGGATTGGTCGTCATGCCCCTTGACAGAGTTTCGGACTCCTGGATCGGTTGTCATGCCCTTTGACTGAGTTTCGGACTCCTGGATTGGTCGTCATGCCCCTTGACAGAGTTTCGGACTCCTGGATCGGTCGTCATGCCCCTTGACTGAGTTTCGGACTCCTGGATTGGTCGTCACATGCCCCTTGACTGAGTTTCGGACTCCTGGGTCGTTCGTCATGCCCCTTGACTGAGTTTCAGACTCCTGGATCGGTTGTCATGACCCTTGACTAAGTTTCGGACTCCTGGATCAGTCGTCATGCCCCTTGACTGAGTTTCGGACTCCTGGATTGGTCGTCATGCCCCTTGACTGAGTTTCGGACTCCTGGATCGGTCGTCATGCCCCTTGACTGAGTTTCAGACTCCTGGATCGGTTGTCATGACCCTTGACTGAGTTTCGGACTCTTGGATTAGTCGTCATACCCTTTGACAGAGTTTTGGACTCCTGGATCGGTCGTCATGCCCCTGGACTGAGTTTCGGACTCCTGGATCGGTTGTCATGCCCCTTGACTGAGTTTCGGACTCCTGGATTGGTCGTCACATGCCCCTTGACTGAGTTTCGGACTCCTGGATCAGTCGTCATGCCCCTTGACTGAGTTTCGGACTCCTGGATCGGTTGTCATGACCCTTGACTGAGTTTCGGACTCCTGGATTGATCGTCATGCCCCTTGACTGAGTTTCGGGCTCCTGGATCGGTCGTCATGCCCCTTGACTGAGTTTCGAACTCCTGGATCGGTCGTCATGACCCTTGACTGAGTTTCGGACACCTGGATCGGTCGTCATGCCCCTTGACTGAGTTTCGGACTCTTGGATCGGTCGTCATGCCCCTTGACTGAGTTTCGGATCGGTTGTCATGACCCTTGACTGAGTTTCTGACTCCTGGATCGGTCGTCATGCCCCTTGACTGAGTTTCGGACTCCTGGATCGGTCGTCATGCCCCTTGACTGAGTTTCGGACTCCTGGATCGGTCGTCATGCCCCTTGACTGAGTTTCGGACTCCTGGATTGGTCGTCACGCCCCTTGACTGAGTTTCGGATCGGTTTCATGACCCTTCACTGAGTTTCTGACTCCTGGGTCGGTCGTCATGCCCCTTGACTGAGTTTCGGACTCCTGGATCGGTCGTCATGACCCTTGACTGAGTTTCGGATCGGTTGTCATGACCCTTCACTGAGTTTCTGACTCCTGGGGCGGTCGTCATGCCCCTTGACTGAGTTTCGGACTCCTGGATCGGTCGTCATGCCCCTTGACTGAGTTTCGGACTCCTGGATCGGTCGTCATGCCCCTTGACTGAGTTTCGGACTCCTGGATCGGTCGTCATGACCCTTGACTGAGTTTCGGATCGGTTGTCATGAACCTTCACTGAGTTTCTGACTCCTGGGTCGGTCGCCATGCCCCTTGACTGAGTTTCGGACTCCTGGATCGGTCGTCATGCCCCTTGACTGAGTTTCGGATTCCTACCTCTGTCATCATGACCCTTGACTGAGTTTCGGATTCCTGGATCGGTCGTCATGCCCCTTGACTGAGTTTCTGACTCCTGGATCGGTCGCCATGCCCCTTGACTGAGTTTCGGACTCCTGGATCGGTCGTCATGCTCCTTGACTGAGTTTCGGATTCCTGGATCGGTCGTCATGCCCCTTGGCTGAGTTTCGGACTCCTGGATCGGTTGTCATGACCCTTGACTGAGTTTCGGATTCCTGGATCGGTCGTCATGCCCCTTGACTGAGTTTCGGACTCCTGGATCGGTTGTCATGACCCTTGAATGAGTTTCAGACTCCTACCTCTTTCGTTATGTTGCTCTCTTTCCATCATCATCATCCCATATAATCCTTCACCTTCACATCCTTAACCGACTTACAGGAGGACGAAAGGGCAAGAGCCCGTGGTCCCCTTATATGGGAGGCTATTCTAATTCTTTCAATCAATTTCACTGTGAATCTCATTCAAACTACTGGAAGTTGACCATTTGTTTTGTTTTTGAAGATATTGCACCTCTCCATCGAGTGTCGTGTCTTGATTAACTTGGGATTATAATTGAACGTACACATGAGTAAATACTAGATTTGAATTGCAGTGATGTCTGCAATAATTGATTAGATAAGGCCTTTCTCTAATCATTTTCCAGAGGATTTAGGGTTAGATAAAAGTCCCAAGAGAAGGTTTAGAAGAAAATGCCTAGTCATGATATACTTCCATTCTCAAGTATTTCGCTCTTTATCAGGGTAAGTTATTTAATTTTTCATAACATTGTGCCGTTTAAAGATGGTAATAGTAATGACTTAATTTCTAAAACTATCTAATAGTTTCCGAGTCATTACGTAAGACTGTAAATGCAGCCCAAATCTTGTAAATCATATAACTACTAACAATTACCGTGAAATAACTACTACTTTAACAGCAGTAACAACTACCTTCTTACCTACAGCAAGAAGAGAATATCCTCAGTCATTTGATTGAGCAGATATACAGCAGCCCCTTACCCCTGCCTCCCCTCTCCCAAAGATCCTGTTGGAGGGGGGAGGGGCCCCGTAAGTGTCCTGCTGTAGATACTACTTGAAGGTGTTTCAGCGTCCTTTTACATTTTAGTCTTCAATTATGCTTCCATAAGTACTACGGCTCGCTTCACACTAGCGGTTATTTTCCGTAAGGAAATATTTCCGCTCGTTAGGAAGCATGTCTTCACAAAAGATGATTTTCCCCGAGCGGCCTCGTAGGAATTGCGCGAATTAGCAGTGCACGCTACTAAACTCATTTTTTTTAATGAGGCGCATTTTCACCGACTGGCAGCGGTGCCCCTTTAGCTCGGAAAGGTTTCCTTCTACCTGATTGGTTAGAATTATCTTGTCCAACCAATCAGCAATCAGGAAACTTTTCCGAGCTAAAAGGATACCCTTGCGAGTCGGTGCAAATCTGTCTCGCTTAAAAGAATTGACTATAGTAAATCACTACCTCTTAGAAGAGGTAACGCATGAAGGGTCTCATTGATCTCCATTGCTTTCTAATCCACGCGGACAAAACCGCGCAGTATCAAACCGCTCGTGTGAATTGAGCTGAGTAAGCTTCGCTTTCCCCCCTCCTATCCAGCCTCCTAAGATTGACATCATACTGCATCCTAATTGTATATGGGCAATGCATGGCCTTCCAAGCCCTAGTCGTGGGCCTCATGACCCAAGATCATATACCCAGTCCTCTCCAAAAGAAAAAAAGTAAAATTCTCCAATACACTTCCAATTTTGTCTGATTTATCAGTCTTTTTGTGAAATGTTTGTATAATGATAATTTCCGGTTATCATCCACATTAATCTCTTTTAACTTTCAACGTTACTTACTGTGAAAATAATTTTTAGAAATGAAGCTAATTTTGCACATTTTTCCCATGAAATGAGTAAACTATAATTAGAATCTAGAAATGAATTCAGAATTTTTGTCACTTTTGCTGATCATTTTTTACCAACACTTCTGTCTCAAAAATCTGAGTATGCAAACGTCTTCCTGTCTTTTGTCTTAAATACTTTGCTTTCCTTTATTTTTTTTTCAATAATACAGAACATAATAAAAGATAAATAATTGGGCAAAGCCTCTGACAACAGGGTTTCCTTTCCTCAGTATTAATGTATAACTTTGTTTTAGTCATTCTAAAAGCAAATGTGCTCTTGACCTAAGAAAGCCAATTAGCTTTTTCATCTCATTATTTTCCTCCTAGGTTTCACTGTTTTTTTTTTTTCATTTTTTTTTTGTTTTTTTTGGACCTATTCCTTACATTTCTTTGCATCATACCATTCTATAAGTTAATATTTTCCTTATTCTCATCGTTACCACTAATTCTAGTATTTTTTCAAATATGCAACCATGCCTTCATTTTCATTTAGAATTCTCTCTATCTTCTTTACTTATTTTACCAGGTTCACCATCATTTCATTGGTGTCAAGAATATAATCCTCTTTGTTGCCAATACCAAATCTTTAAATGTGAAATGGACTGAATATCAAAATCATTGACTAAAACAAGACTAGATAATGTAACTCTAATCTCATTTTGAGTTTTGAAACTGCTACTGTTATTAATTTTTACTTGCTATAATTTGAATACTATTTTCTTCGTGAAATCCAAATCGAATATTACAAAATTTATAAATAAACTTTACATATTTCCACATCTATCCAACGCATAATCTACCCTGGAAATGTCTGCGGTCTGTAAAAAAAGAAAAAAAAAAAAGTTCTTGATAAAAAAATGAACAGCTCTTTCCGGACAATACCATCCTGTTCGTAATACTAGGTATGAAGTTAATTCTGATAGTCATGCCTTCTCCATCATAAGACTCAATACTACACAGTATTCTAAAAGTTTTATTCCAGCTGTGACCAAGTTGTTGGATGATCCTAATCAGGTAGTTGAATCGGTGGAACTTCAAAAGTTCAAACAAACTTGCAGTGAATATTTTTATGTTGAACAGGCAGATGCAAGTCTCTTTTTATAGTTTATATATGAAACATCGACTTTAATGTTGTTACTGTTCTGCGAATATTTTATTTTAATAGTTCATTACTTCTCTTTTAATTTATTTATTTCCTTGTGTCTTTTACTTACTGGGCTATTTTTCCTTGTCGGAGCCCTTACTCTTATAGCATCCTGCTTTTCCAACCAGGGTTGTAGCCTAGCTGATAATAATAATAATAATAATAATAATAATAATAATAATAATAATAATAATAATACCCCTTACCTGTGATGGCGATATGAAGTTTGCCCATTGCAGCGACACTCGGTGCCCACATGTGGGTTTTATCGCATGACGCCAGGGTCATGACCGCCGCCATATTCTCGGGCATCGTCTCGTTCATGGACTCCAAGAACACGACGCCCAAGGACCCGCGAGCCATGGCCGCTGACGCCTCTTCAACGGACGACTTCATGAGGTTCATGGCCTCCGTCCGTAGGCCTTGCACCATTCCAGACTCCATGTACACTCCTGGAGATGCATAAGAATGTAGATATCCATTAAGAAAATGCAAAGAAATTGTGATTTGAAATATTTCTTTTTAATTATTATAATTATTTGGTATTTGCAGTGTAAACAAGGAGATCGAATATTGATAATATTAATAATTAATAGTAATAATAATAATAATAATTATTATTATTAATAATAATAATAATAATATTAATAATAATAATAAAACGAAATCGTGATTTGAGATCCAGTTTCTTTTATTAATGGTTATTCATAATGTTATCAATTCACTCTTAGGGCTACGAGATCGAAATAATTCAAAAGTAGTTTGAAATAGCAAATGGAATGACCTGATTGGGCATGTGTGTGTGTTTACAGATAGTAAAAAGGTAATGGTAATGACGACGGAAAAAGAAACATTAGTCTGCAAGCACGCATAACTAAGCAATTAGAACAATATGTAAATAGTTCCTTTATAGTGAGAGAGCAGGTTATCAACATCAGTAATTACGATACAGGTTAAAAAGGTTGGATAAAATATCCATGCATAGAAATCTATCAGTGTCACGAATGTATTTACTTTTATTTTTCTTTCGCCTAGCAGTTGCATGTTGAATTAATGTATCTATGGTATTTCTAAATGAATTGTCTCCATAAATGTTACGTAATGATTCCGTTTATTTTAAAGAAAAATTAAAGGTAAAGTTATTAATGTTTCCTTTTGTTATTCATGATTGATTGATTGATTTAAAGTTTTCTGGCATCCTGAAAACTTTAAATCAATCAATCATAAATAAATAACAAATAGAAGAAAATATATTTATGAATAAATCAATTCTAGCATAGCGTTACTTAAACAAATTTAGTTATTGCATCCCTTTAAAAAGTTTTATCTATTAACAGAATGCCCTCATAATATTAACACAAACTAAATATTATCTGTAAAATATTACTCGCCTTGTTAAGCACTACTACTTTCATCAAATGTTTATAATGTTTTGATGTCCGTATTTACGAAGTCCCAGACCTACATAGCTGAGGACTATGAAGCGTGAAGTGGGAGATGATGAATGGAGAAGTGTTGATGTAAAAGCTCAAGATAGAGACGTCTAGCGGAATCTAACCGAGGCCCTTTGCGTCAATAGGCGTAGGAAGAGATAATGATCATGATTGTTTACGAATAAAGTTTTTCTCTTTTATTTCTTAAGAATTACAGTTAACATCTATATGAAATCCTTATAGATGCTAATTACTCTATGGACAACATATTAGTACAGACACATTAATTAAAAAAAACGTATAAACATCTAAACATCTAAACAAAATTTAACATTAACTCATAAAAAATTCGCCCCGTTTAATAGAATCCTTAGAGCATAACAACGATATTCAAGTCTCTTTGATAAAGCCATGAATTATGATGTTTCAACAACTCGTAGGCAGGATCACACAGCGTGTCCAATTCTCATGCTTTTTGGCAAAGAGAATTAGTACTTGATTGAGTCGCGCGTGATAATAGACTACGAAGAACGCTATAACTCAATCAAATTGGTATTGACTTTAAACCTCACGAAAACTGGTATGTGTCACCAGGATAGAGAAATTCTGTATAGAGTCATTCGGTACATCTCGATTTTGGTGGATTGTATTATTTAATATGTAGCCTTGTATTCGTAAATTTCTGTACATTTGTATATGTAAATTGTACCTTTTTGTTTCCACTTAATGAAACTTTCTTTAATAGGGAATGTATTAAAAATATGCGATTGTAACTTTCATCATCTGAATGCTGGAGTAGATATGATACTGCAGTGGAAAATATTTTCACAGCACCATACAGTATACTGACACAGAGGCTCACAAGAAACACATCAATCTCTCTAAAACATGTTGTGCCATTCGTTTATATCTTTCACAACCTACATTATATATTTCACGACCTAAGGTCCTATAGTAGATTAGTGTGTTTTTATATCATCAGCATATAGTTTCTTTCCTATCCCTTTGCCTAGCAAAACTCCGGGATCATACTCTCCCACGAGGTGACCCTATTAATCTAAATTATTTGAGACAAATTGGTGCACAAGGCACCCTAACAAGCCCAATGGTGGTGAAACGATAAACCCCATAGCAAGATGAGAAGTCTCCGAATTATTAGCTTCAATGCTTGAGGACCTGTTTACAGTGAAAAAATCCCTGTCGACCGCAACACTACATAAATGAAATATCTTGAAACTCTGTTCAAAATGTACTCGTTAATTCTACATTACATTAGTTTTTTTTTTTTTTTTTTTTTTTTTCTTTTTTTTTCTTTTTTCTTTTTTTCTCACCAAACCTTTCATTTAGGAGAAGTACAGGTGTTGATACATGTTACTGAATAGGAAA
>NC_090730.1:157903454-157910954 GCF_036898095.1 Palaemon carinicauda | reverse complement strand
TGATAATCTGATTGATTAAACAGATAAAGAGATATAACTTGGCTGAAATGGGAATTTCTTATCACGATTATTTTTTACTTTAAGTATCCCCGGGATGAAAAAAAAAAAAATCTTTGCCTAATATTTTTAGTCAATACTATTTTTCGTCTATATTGTAAAAAGGGGCCTTTAATATGCCTCCTAGATTATCAAAGTTTGTGTGTAATTCCTTAATAATGAGAGAGAAAAATTGGCTGCTTACAGATACCCTATGATAAAGTTCTACTAAAGATATCGTATTAATGCATTGATATTTCTCAAATGTATCACTTATGACAAATCATAACTTAGGAAAAGATGACTTCTTAAATGAGCGTCCAATGTCTTCTAACCTATAAGCAAGCAATCATGCATTAATTCAAACTACATTGATATATTTACGCATGACCTGAAGAGTCCACATTTGAGGCACTTCAGTGTGACTGATTAATCAATACGCAGTGAGATATGTTATGGCATTCTCGGACAAATTGCATCTGACAGTCTTAGTCATTGCAATAGTTCTTCAGCAGGATGATTATTCCTTGTGTCAATAGCCACCAATCCAAACAATGAACCTTGTCCCTCCCCAATTTTAATTACTGTGTGTTGCATTGAAAAGAAAGCACAAATGGTTAATGTTAAATAAGTTTTTTCTAATAATAAAAATGTATGATATTGAAATTGTTAATAAATCTAAAAAATTAAAATAAAAGGTGTAGTGGTAAAGAAAATTAAATGATGAATAAAAAAAAGAAATCACAAATGGGAAATATTGAATATAAATATATATATATACTGCATATATATATATATATATATATATATATATATATATATATATATATATATATATATATACACATATATATACATATATATATATGTATATATATATATATATATATATATATATATATATATATATATATATATTTAGAAATAATCAAAATGTAAACTGTCTTTCATGCTCAGATAAGTATTGCTGAGCCAACGATGGCAGACGCGTTTCTGTATACAACTTTATAACGTATATGTTTCTAATTACCCTCCCTAATTCAACTCTTATCGTTAGTTGAACCATCTTCTGTTTGAATTCTAGGAAATAGAAATTAGATTAAAACCTTTTTTTTACTTACCTATAACAGAGTCTTCATTGTCTAATTGAGCTTGTGAAAGACCAACGGAGATTAGCACGAGAAGGAGAATCATCGGCTGGGACCATGCTCTCGAGAAAAATTGAGATCCGGGAGCCATGCTTTGCTAAAGGGTTTCAGGGCTGCGTTTTGGGAATGCAAGGTTGTCGGGAGGATGGCGATCAAAGCTTCAGGGTTAACCAACGAAGTTCGTTAAGGGTTTCAGGGTTGTTGTTGGGAAATCCGGGGAAGTTTAAGGGGAATGGATTAGAGGTAGGGGATAGGGTTCTTCTGAGGGCGGTAGTATGACTACGACATACAATCACTCATTCAGGTTAATCTCTTGTATGTTGTCCAGATGGTATTTTCGAACGTTGCCGAGGCTCACCATCACCCTTGTGGCTATCGTATCTGTTAAAAAAAAGAGAAATCTTGTTATTGTTAAGAGAAATTACGTCAATCTAAAGTGTGCAAAAGAGAGCAGTATAACAGAATAGAATCAAATATTATTTATCTGAAAAAAAAAGAAAAAATCATATTCTTAGTGTACCCAAAATTTTGTGTAACATTCTGAAATTTAATAAGAATACAAATAGCCTATAGTCCCTTGGAATACCTTTGACCTTTGGGAAAATGATTATTTAATATTCTTAACCAACGAAATTGAAATAAAATCATACATAAATTCATCCACCTTCAAATTTTTATAAATGGTTTAATACACGAAATTCGAAGAAATCGTTTGAAAGCTGAAAGAAAAAAAAATATTTAACCATTAAATCTGGATCTACTGTATAATCAGTTTTCTCGCAATCATTTTCTTTGAACGAACACGAAAAATAAAGTGGTCTTTTGCAATTGTGTATGAAATAGTTCAGACGTAAACACCTCATTCAGATAAGAAGTATTGAAAATTTTAAGTAAATTTACAATTGTAAAGTATGCTATATGGCATTAACAACTATTCCCAAGCCTCTAGTTTTTCTAGTTTTAATCTGACAATTAAAAGATTATATTATTAAAACAATTTCTGAGTGGTCAAGCAAAGGTGTACTAATCAGGGAAACCCATACTAGGTTTATTTCCTGAGAGTGATTAGAATAAAATCTCTCGCCATCACCAATCCACAGTTGGCCAACGTGGTGATGAAAACTGGCCTAACCCCAGACATCAATAAGAACATGTCTGAGGCGTTTTTCCTGGAGTGTATTAGACACGGCTGCGTTTGTTTTTTATCGATAAAACAATGGAAAACTCCGTCATCAATAAAGCGTCATTATCTTTAGAGAGAACGTCTAATATTATTTTTCAGAAAGATTTTAAATAAGCTACTTCATGAATGTCAGCTTAGCTAAGCCCAATTTTAAAGAGGCTGACATTTTGTATTAGTTCAAAGAAAACTGATACAATAACTAGAGAGTCACTCAGTAGAGAGCATGCCTTCGCCACGACAAGCAGTCTTATTTTCTTTTTTAACTACACTTCTGATTTTTACTTTCTCGTAATTTCTTCAAAATGTAATGGATTTGTCCTTGGGTCATACCCCGCATTTCCACGAAGTTTCGTTGAAATTGGTTCAGCAGTTTTTGCGTAATGTTATTCTCAAACAAAAAAATAAACAAACAAAATATTTCTCACTTACTTAAGATTCCTATTATTTTCAAAGTACTGCAGCGTACTTGTACGTTGATATACTTTCTCCAAAATGTTAGATTTATCCTTAGGTCATGCCCAACATAACCAAAACATCGGTACAGTAGATTTAGTGTAAAGGTGTTCAAACAAACAAACTAAAAAAAATAAACAAACTAACAAACACACATGGGTGAATACATACCAGATTTTGGCAAAGGCAAAAATTTATGTTTAAAAGGGGAGTGGGGATGATTGCCCAAATGCCACAGCAACATGTAACAATTCATGATTTAGAGCCGCTGCCGTAAAATTTTAGGTGTGATTCTCGACAGCAAATTTACTTTTGAGAAACACATTAGGTCTGCGTCTTTTTCGATTGCACAAAAAAATGGCTTATTGAGAAATTCTTTTAAAATTTTCGGTGATCAATCTATTCTGAAGAAGTGTTTTAATTCTTTCATTTTACCTTGTTTTTGAGCATTTTCTCCTGTCTGGTGTTCAGCTGCGGATTCTCATCTTAATTTGTTGGACAGAAATTTCTTATTCCTGATCTAGATATTAATCTTTGGCACTGTCGTTCAATCAGTTCATTATGCATGTTGCATAAGATTTTTCATAACTCTTACCATCCTTTACATTCAGATCTCCCTGGACAATTCTATCCTGTTCGTAATACTAGGCAGGCAGTTAATTCTAATAGCCAGGCCTTCTCCATCATGAGGCTCAATACTACACAGTATTCTAGAAGTTTTATTCCAGCTGTTACCAAGTTGTGGTCACGGTCAAGCAAAATGTCTCAAAGAGGGAACAAAACTGAAATCCCCAGAACCTTTAAGATCTGAAAGAGGTGACAAAACTAAAATCTCAAGGACCTTCAATGTCTCAAAGAGGTGACAAAACTGAACTATCAAGGACCTTCAATGTCTCAAAGAGGTGACAAAACTGAAATCTCAAGAACCTTGAAGGTCTGAAAGAGGTGACAAAACTAAAATCTCAAGGACCTTCAATGTCTCAAAGAGGTGACAAAACTGAAATATCAAGAATCTTCAAGGTCTCAAAGAGGTGACAAAACTGAAATCTCAAAAACCTTCAAGGTCTCAAAGAGGTGACAAAACTGAAATATCAAGAATCTTCAAGGTCTCAAAGAGGTGACAAAACTGAAATCTCAAAAACCTTCAAGGTCTCAAAGAGGTGACAAAACTGAAATCTCAAGAATCTTCAAGGTCTCAAATGGGTGACAAAACTGAAATCTCAAAAACCTTCCAAGTTCTCAAAGAGGTGACAAAACTGAAATCTCAAGAACCTTTAAGGTCTCAATGAGGTGACAAAACTGGAATCTCAAGAACCTATAAGGTTTCAAAGAGGTGACAAAAACGATATTCAAGAACCTTCAAGGTCTGAAATGGGTGACAAAACTGATATTCAAGAAGCTTCAAGGTGTCAAAGAGATGACAAAACTAAAATCTCGAGAACCTTTAAGGTCTCAAAGAGGTGACAGAACTGAAATCTCAAGAACCTTCAAGGTCTCAAACAGGGGACAAAACTGAAATCTCAATAACCTTGAAGGTCTCAAAGAGATGCCAAAACTGAAATCTCAAAAACCTTCAAGGTCTGAAAGAGAAACCACTAAAACACGAATGGTCCAGAGTGTACCCACGTTAAAAGTAAACGTTAGTAACTGGGTGGATTACCATGAATAAAACAGAGGTAATTGTTGGTCATTATTGAATCTTCTATAGCCATTATTTTGCGGTATGCGGATATGAATAAAAAGAAGTGCCCTGCGGCAACGAGAGTATTATCATAAATAATCATATCTGAAGAATGTCAAATTTAAAGTCTTGTGTATATTGAGTATATTAAGTCTTGGCTTCCCACGTAAGGATTATTTTTAGGGATAATATGAATAATTGAGAAAAGTATAGATTTGCTCATTTATTTGTCTGCCAATAACAATTAAGTTTAGTAATTATCGAAGAAGGAAGGTCATAGTCAATATACAAGGCACACAAATTAAGAAAAAATGTATTAGTATTGATTATACCATGATTAGATTATGGTTAACTGTATATTCTCATGAACTTCATTGTACATTTGAAGTAAAAAAAGGTGCTAATCTTATTCACCACAGAGAGATATAGGAATGGACCTATGAAATTGGGTTGTACAGCCTGCTAAGAACTTTTAATGACATTCACCGTCCAAATACAACAGGGGGAAACCAAAAAGTTGTACTGTGAAGTAAACGTTAGTAGTTGGACTGCAAGGAAGAAAGCAATCGATAAAAGAGGTAAAGCAGAAGGATATGAATACATAGAATGACGCCAACGTAGAAGCTAAGAGTAAAGCAAAGTGTCAAAAAATACTGATGGAGAAGTGATTTTTTTTTTTCTAATTAAGCGACAGTGAATTGATTTGTTTTTGTGATATGATATTTCTAATATCTGTAGATTTAATATATGAATTGAAAACTCAGTGTCGTATATATTGTTTTGTGAAAAACGGATATCAGAATTGAATCATGTACACAGGTAGATAATGGTCATGATTTCTACATCTGAATTATTACAGTCAATTAGTTAGGAGCTTGAATATAACCAGAGTTGGGTATGTTTGGACAAAATTGAGTGTATTTACTTGATATTCACTATTATATGCTATAGCATCGTTCAATAAAGTGAAATAAAGCTAGGCGTCGAATATCAAAGTCATTACAACTCCCGAGTAAATACACGAATACTCAAAGACTGAATCAGCACTAAGAAAACTGTTTGTCAAGATTCATAAATCTTATCAAACGACAAAATATGTTAAATTCTGGTCACCGTTTCACAAAATCTAATTCTACCACATGAATATTTAACGAAAAAATATCTTAGGGTGATATTTTGACCTTGTATCCTGACAAACAAGACGAGGAAAATCAAAGGAATCCTATATAAGAAGTGCAAAGTTGGTAATGCCAACTTGTTTCACATGAGACAGGTCATGCAATGAAGAGATAGCAGGTTCAAGATCATTCTGGTGTCCCATTGAAAACGTCACTACCTAGCGATCTGCCGGACTGGGGTTCGAGTAAGGCTCAAGCTCGATTATTTCTTGTAGTCTCTGCAATCTCACCATCCTTGTGAGGTAAGGATGGGGGGTTATGGGGAGCCTATAGATTTGCCTGCTGAGTCATCAACAGCCATTGTCTGGCCCTTCCTGGTCTTAGCTTAGGTGGACATGGGGCTAGGGCGCTGATCATATATATATATATATGGCACTATCCTGCTAGTTAGGGCATTGTAACTGTTCCTTGCTTCTGCCATCCATGAACGGACTTTTAACCTTTATAGTAAATGATTGATGCTGGTCATTTCGTTTATTCAATTATTCAAAATGGATCTTCTTTTTTCTTACTAGCAAATGTTTGGTTTATATATATATATATATATATATATATATATATATATATATATATATATATATATATATATATATAGGTGCTTATGTTGAAATTAAAACTGATAATAGAACATGTTTAAGCTTGCCATCACATGTTTCACATAGTTTGAATTTTTTGTGACATTCTTGTTCTCAACTGCTGGTATATAAGCTAGTTGTCTGTTGAATAAACTTTACTTGCATTCACCTCGCCTCTCTGTTAGAACCAAAAACTTACGTTGTCAGTCTCATTGCGTTAAAACACGATGTTGATTTCCCTTGAAATGCTTTGGATAATTATGCTCATTCTGCTCGAAAAATATCTTTAATCCAGAACTTTACATTCTGCATGAATTAACTATAAAAACGACACATAGTGGAAATAAAATACTAGAAATAGTGTTATAAAGGTTTTCAAATCTGCATTTTTTATATTTCCAGTTAAGAAATATGTCTGATCATTATCTTCATTAATGCCATTCTACCTTGGGGAGATTATAAACCTCTATAACGCATACATTTAAACTGACCTTTTATTAGATACTGATGTATGCGACCCGTCAAAAATGACGAGTAAATATCTATATAGATATACAAACGCTCGCAAACACACAGATTCAATCCTTACCACCCCTCCTTCTTTCGTAACTACAACCTCTCTCACCAGAGTTTGACTACTCCCTCTCCCCCTACCCGAGGTACAGGGAGAGACCAAGTAGTTACATGTCTGGCCATGTCATTGAGTGCGACCAGTAAGAAATATGATTATATATATATATATATATATATATATATATAATTATATATATATATATATATATATATATATATATATATATATATATATATATATATATATATATATATATATATATATATACACACACACACACACACCAACAACAATTTTTACTTAAGGGGATTTCTCCAGGTGTTAACCTTTTAGTTGTTGGAGAAACTTTTAAATCACAGTAATTCACTGCTGATACGATGGATTTTTTGTGTGTTTGTTGGGTCGGTACATTTTTCGTTACACTTAGGATATTATCAATTCTGATTGATCCACTCTTGATGTGTCAATCTCCATACTTTATAAAGTGCAATCTTTATATGATATTTATGCCACAGCAACTAACAATGTAGCTCTAAGATTTCAAAATCCGTAGCATTCTCAAAAATTGTATTCATATCATCATCATCATCATCATCTCCTCCTACTCCTGTTGACACAAAGTGCCTCGGTTAGATTTCACCAATTCTTATATCTTTCTACAATTTAATATTT
>NC_090730.1:157895954-157898454 GCF_036898095.1 Palaemon carinicauda | reverse complement strand
ACAACAGTTTTAATAAATTTAATAGAAATTTTAACATTATATTGATATGTAAAAGACATAATCTTGAGGTGTTAGTGTCTTTTTTGTTCTTCAGTTGTCCTTTTAAAGGCAATGAAATAAGATATTTAATTAATCCAGACATCAAGTAAACCAGTATGATTAAGTGGTTTACTGAAATGTCTTTTAAACAGAAGGTAAATCTGTTGTACAACACTTTACAATGTAGATTCGTATTTGTCTCAGGGAATTTGGATTTTATTATTATTATTATTATTGTTGTTGTTGTTGTTGTTGTTGTTGTTGTTGTTGTTGTTGTTGTTGTTGTTGTTGTTGTTGTTGTTGTTGTTGTTAATTCCCTAATTTCATTACTCAAATCCCTCTAATTACATCATTCCATTCCAAGAAAAACAAATGGGTTTACCCTATAATTTCCTTTCTCTCTCTCTCTCTCTCTCTCTCTCTCTCTCTCTCTCTCTCTCTCTCTCTCTCTCTCTCTCTCTCTCTCTCCTCTCTCTCTCTCTCTCTCAGGATAGAATTTTTTTTATAATCAAGCAGTACTTTATAGGTTACGATTCTATTACCTTCTATTGCACTTTCCTTATAACCTCACATCTATTTATAAAAACTATTTCTCTTTCGTGAAAAAATCAAACTATATTCCGATAACATATGTTAAGAATAAATTTTTACACTTACAAAAATAGTGGGTTATTATTTTTGAAAAATTATAACAATTCTTTTGTTATATTGTGAGTTCAGGAACCTTTCAGAGGTGAAATGGCCATTTGCTCCTACTTTGACTGTAATTAGTTCCAACAGTCATACGAGTACCTATTATTATCATTATTATTATTATTATTATTATTATTATTATTATTACTTGCTAGTTGGAAAAGCAAGATGCTATGATCCCAAAGGCACCAACAGGGAAAATAGCCCAGTAAGGAAAGGAAATGAGGAAATAAATAAACTACAAGGGAAGAAATAAATATCAAAATTGAATATCTTAAAAGCAGTAACAGCATTAAATTAGATCATTCATATATAAGATATAAAAACTTGAAAAAACAAGAAGAAAAAAAAAGACAGACAGACCTTTAGCATGTGATCTATAATGTAACCCATTACCATGAAAGTGTAAGTCGAAGATTGCATTCATAGCCCACTTAGTTTTATAGAGGCACTGAAGAAACCTTTCATAAGCTATTAATTCACTATCTGAAGTCAATAAACAAATCACAGATGATGATAATTAAAACAATACCGATGTATCCATGGCAGATCAGTGCTTACCACATCGAAGATTGATTAAGTATCTTAGCTAGATAAGTAATTATATCTATAATCAGTAATCAGAGTAACCAGTCTCCATTTACCTTCGCTTGGTTCCATTGTCATCAACTGGTTGGCAAAGAAGCTGAATGAAATAATCAACACTCTCGTGGTAGCCCCATGTTATCGAACCAGAGGACAAGACACTCAACAACACACACCTCGCTTCTTTGTTTATACACTGAGGGGAGTTAAATCCTCGAGCCTCAACTACTCAAGGCAAGCGACCCTCAGTCAGTCACAGGCACATACTCATTCCAGTTCGTGACTACAGATGGCAGCACTTGTCGATGCACCATTGTATTTCGTATATATTAAATTATACTTCTCTCTCTCTCTCTCTCTCTCTCTCTCTCTCTCTCTCTCTCTCTCTCTCCTCTCTCTCTCTCTCTCTCTCTCTCCTTGTTAAATATGATGAACAACCTGTTTGTTTTTTAAATCACACGTTCATGATAAGAGCTATGATTCAACAAATCACAGTAGTTTAGCTTTACATTGTAAAGGAACACTGCGGCTCTTCTGGCAATGTTAACATGACCTAATGGACTGAAAAGGTAATTCTTCACTTGTATATAATTTCATCAACAAACAATGAAGCTATATCAAACAAGGCAAATGATTTCAACTGAAGAATTTATATGTAGATTTTTCATGTCAGAGACCCAACATGATTTTGTGATTTGTAAACGCTTCATAAAGATTTAATAGTTACTTTTATTTTTTATTATGTTTTTATTCTTCTTTTAGTTTTTGGCAAATGCCTAGATAAGAGTGTAGATGAAAGAATTCAGTTTTGGGGTCTTTCCCTTTTATTTTTTTAAAATTTGCTTTTGAAATTGTTTTCCACAAGCGCATCAATAACTAACCTTTTCTGAATACACTTCGACACAAATAAAAGTAAAAATGCGTATTTTTATGCAACTTTTATACATAAATTAATAGACAAGAAGTTTATGGGAATTAGATAATTAGGTATTCTCTTTTGAACTAAATTTCCCTTCACAATGACTGAACTATGAAGTTCAATGAAGAATTCACAGCGATTCATGAAGATTTTTGAAAGTTCGTTAAAGTCGGTATGGTACGTTTACATTTAAAGGTTTAAAGGTAACTCATGAATGGCAGTGGCAAGGGACAGTGACATTACCCAATCAAGATGGAGAGTGCC
>NC_090730.1:157888454-157890954 GCF_036898095.1 Palaemon carinicauda | reverse complement strand
GTCATATTTTCATTTACATCTATTTTGAAAATGTCTCTCGTCTTTATTTCCAACATGTCTAATTTTCATAGCTCCCCCTAAGGAGAAATTTCGAATCCTATTTTACTCATGAAAATTCTGACCTCTCCTTGGAGGTAGACGAAAAGAATGTCGCCGCCTTTATTTATTCATCATACTTTTGCTTAATGGCTCATTTGATATGAACAATTCGTATTATTACAGCGAAGCTTTGAACACTAATCCATACTTTTTAGTCAGCGATTGATCCTGATCTACTATTGTTTACTTCGGTTATGTAGTGAAGCACCTCTCTCTCTCTCTCCTCTCTCTCTCTCTCTCTCTCTCTCTCTCTCTCTCTCTCTCTCTCTCTCTCTCTCTCTCTCTCTCTCTCTCTGTCATGAATATCATTTCCTTAAAAATGCACCTCTAACTTTTTATCCACACCACAGAAAACTCAACTTTAATGTTATTGACTTCATGAATTATTCAAGCAGAGAACGAAGACCATTACTACAGTAGTATGCCCTACAATATATATATACCTTCATTCATTATTCCTCAACCTTATTGTAATATAGAGAGCATAGATTGAAAGCATTTGAAGGGGACAATGTCGCACTCCCAGCTTTGAATTAACCATCAAGATCTATTGTAGCCTCAACGCATTGGTAGTCAAACAATAGGAAAGTAAGTAACATATACCCAAAGCGTGTCTAATACGAACTGTCACTCAAGCAAAGCCCCTTGCAATCTCGTTTTTTCTTGACAGTTCATGCCAGCTTTATATTCACAGAAAACGGAATTCAAATAATGTTGAATAAGTGAGAAAAAGGCTCGTCATCAACTACTCTCTCTCTCTCTCTCTCTCTCTCTCTCCTCTCTCTCTCCTCTCTCTCTCTCTCTCTCTCTCTCTCTCTCTTCTCTCTCTCTCTCTCTCTCTCTCATCGGTTTCCTGGTTTCTTTCATCGTCTTATCAATGACGAATCTCAGTCCAGCTTACACGAGAGTTCAAGGCCACCTTGTGGCTCCACGTCTTGTAAGTAATACACAATTTTAATGTTTTTGCTGTTCTTGGAATGTTTTATTTTTCCTTGTTTCCTTTCCTCACTTGGCTATTTTCCCTGTTGGGGCCCCTGGGCTTATAGCATCCTGCTTTCCCAACTAGGGTTGTAGATTATCATTTAATAATAATAATAATAATAATAATAATAATAATAATAATAATAATAATAAGGCCAACCACTGTCAATTATTATTAAAACAAGAGCAAACAAGATTTCAGACTTCCTTCAATGAATATTAGCAACATTTTACTCAAGTCTACGGACGAAACCCATTTTTTCATATGTTGATCGTGGATAAAGATCCTAAAATATTTTACTATAATCAACGGGCACACCAATCTCCTTTTCATATGTTGGCTTTGGATCTTGATACGGATGACCTCCAAAATTTAACAGGTTCTTCCGGGTTATAATAACTATACGTTATTAAAATTTAGTGAAAATCCATCAAGAAGTTTTGACGTAATCCTGTTAATTAATAAATCAACAGATGAATAAATAGATATATAAATAAACGCAGGTAAAAATATGACCTTGGCAGAGGTAATAACAGTTGGTTAGTAATTTATTATTTTCAACTAAAAGCCTTCCAATCGTACTTTTCGCAAAATAGCTCTGATTTTTTTTTTCCTTTGGTTGAAGATCTTCCAAAGGCCTCTTTTTTATTTCACTTAATTAAACTAGAACAAAATTTAATGAACCATAAAATGCTGTTTTAAATTCTCACTGTGATTCTAGCCCATCAAGAAATTTCTGAGTCCTGACATACAATATCATTCTTCTAGGAATTACTATTTTTAAGGAAATACTGGAATCTAAT
Source organism: Palaemon carinicauda (assembly GCF_036898095.1). NCBI lineage: Eukaryota > Metazoa > Arthropoda > Malacostraca > Decapoda > Palaemonidae > Palaemon > Palaemon carinicauda. The sequence goes on along the minus strand of NC_090730.1, from coordinate 157,889,070 downwards.
CTTTGAATTGTTACAAAAAAAAAGTTCCTATATAACGTTCTTGATTTCTCCAAAACATTTACATTTTCAGTGGGTCAAATATCTTTACCCAAAGCATTTTGTCCTTAACGGAAGTCCCTTCGGACAATTATTCTGGGAAAAATATTATGACGTGTAAGACAAATTATTATGGCGTGTAAAAAAAAAAATAATAATAATATAATATTATTATGACCTGTAAAACTTGCAGTCAGGTGTTCAGTTGTTACTTGTTCTAATCAGTTAATGGGTGGAGAATCTCAACGGTATGATTTGTTCATCAAAATTGTCCTTTTTTAACAATTTTATATTAGTATTATTAAATCGAAAATCAAGGTGAATATTCTTCCCGGTCAAATATGTAAGATACTCTGCTCATTAGTAAAAAAAAAAAAAAAAAAAAAAAAAAAAAAAAAAAAAAAAAAAAAAAAAAAAAAAGAGAGAGAAATAGCCCGGTTAAAATAAGAAAATAAAAACCAAAAATCTTTTAGCTTCAATTGCATATCGAGATAAACTTTGAAAATATTTTTTTGCTCTCCCTTCTTGATTCTATAAAAAAAAAAAAAGTTGTTATTATTACGTGATCTCGTTGGGATGA
>NC_090730.1:157869847-157887954 GCF_036898095.1 Palaemon carinicauda | reverse complement strand
GTTAATGGGTGGAGAATCTCAACGGTATGATTTGTTCATCAAAATTGTCCTTTTTTAACAATTTTATATTAGTATTATTAAATCGAAAATCAAGGTGAATATTCTTCCCGGTCAAATATGTAAGATACTCTGCTCATTAGTAAAAAAAAAAAAAAAAAAAAAAAAAAAAAAGAGAGAGAAATAGCCCGGTTAAAATAAGAAAATAAAAACCAAAAATCTTTTAGCTTCAATTGCATATCGAGATAAACTTTGAAAATATTTTTTTGCTCTCCCTTCTTGATTCTATAAAAAAAAAAAAAGTTGTTATTATTACGTGATCTCGTTTGGGATGAACTGTGTACCTTAGCTAATACAGCATAACAGAATTCTGCCCTTTCACGTGCTCTGATCATACCACGAATTTCAAAGGCCAATGTTACGCTCTGTAGCCATACATTGATTCCACATTAGGATATAACTCGTGAAATATACGCACCAAATATTAACGACCTTAGTATCCCAGACTGTACACGAGCATTCACACTCTTTGGTCTGGGTGCCACCCACTAAACAGAACCTTATTATCAAAGTAGAGAGTAGAGAGGCATCATGAACTATTTAAGTCCTCACGAGCAATACCATTACCAGCGCTCATCGTCTATGGCTATATGATGATATAGTAAACATAAGGTTGGATTGCAGAGTAATCGTATGGGATTGATGACGTAGCAAAAAAGTGCTGGTCTTATGGAATGAAGACGGATGGAAAATGGGTGACTATTTCTTTTACGTATTTATTCGACATATCGAATACCAGATCGAAGGGTCGACTATAATGGCAACCGTAAACAAACTCACTCGCTCAAACTCACATGCATACACAAACACACACATATATATACACAACTTTCGGTGCTAGCACGTATTCAGTTCCATCTAGCTGACAGTTTGCAAGTCTCCCTACGCTCTTCCTTTCCAACATCTCAGGATTATGCACTTATTTCTACATCCAATCTAATTCCATTGACCCCTGGTGCCATATTGCCCCCCCCCCCCCCCCACAAAAAAAAAAAATCAATCTTTACTACTAAACTATTTTGTTTATAACTATTTATTCTTATTCTCTTGAATATTTCCTAGTCTAGTTCACTTAATCTAAACTAACAGAACATCTCAACAGCCTCCATCATTTTCTTAATTTGCAATCAACGTCCACCCTTCACTTCATTTAATGAGACTTGACCCAGCAATCCCTCATTGTACACATTTTCATTGCAAGGATATTTATCTTCCGAACCTTTTGCAAAGATCCCGCCACTTTTCTTTGCCTCGCTAATTTGCGATTCACTTTGTCTAGCACTCGATCATTTTCCACGAAACTTAATCTTGAATACATGTATGAATTTACTTTTCCATTCCTCGATCAACGAAGTTATTAACATTCATTACTACATCTTCTTTATTTTAAATTACCCCTTTAACTTTACTTCAAATTATATCCTTATGCAACCTCCTACTTCTGGAATAAGTATTAAACCTTTTCGAACATAATTTAGTATCATCTGCACATACAAGCCACTTCATAATCCATTCAAGATTCATAAGTCTCTATTTATAGTTTATGTATGAAAGATCTATTTTAATGTTGTCTTATAGGTTTATTTTAATTTCTTAATGCGGATATTGAAATATTTTATATTCATTATTCATTACTTCTCATGTAGTTTATTTATTTCCTTCTTTCTTTCCTCACTGGGCTGTTTTTTCCCTGATGGAGCCCTTGATCTTATAACATCCTGCTTTTCCAATAATAATAAAATGGTGTTAGCAGAACACAAACACCTTTATACGTCGTAGTGAGAAATAGACTTTTACTTGTATATCAATGTATTTCTGTGATTGGCCTGTGTAAAATTATTTCCTTACTAGGATACTAATCAGTTTCAATGATCACAGGATGTTAAATGAGACACACTTGAGAAAATAGGTCAAAATACGAGTTAGAAATAATCTGAAGCAATAGAAAAATAACGTAAAAGGTAGGCAATATGAACCCTTTTTTATAATATCATACAAAATCATTTAGTAATCGTGGCAAGATTGGCTTAGTAAAGCATATTAGACATTTTTTACTATTTGAGTTTATTATGTGGTTATGATAAAAACACTTTTGATAAAATGTTCAACTAATTCTTGTCGCCTATAACTTTGGGCTAAGAGAAACGGCAATTTTTAACTTTATTTTTTGTTCTTTATCGTTATTCATTACAATCAGGAAACGCTGAACTTGAAAAATAACATACAGAACATAAGTAATATAATCAGAAAACTAATTGCCAATTTCCTTATATTAATATCAACAATAGCAATGTATGGAGCCCTTCCGAACGAGACTCAAACATTCCTCACCTTCGGAATCAATTTATTTATAAGCTTGGCCGAGAATGATAAAAGATTAACGGCGCCTTCCGGTAGTGACCCTCGATCACGAAGCCATCCGATATCGGTCCAGTTGACGTGATTAGGTAGAGCCTCTTTATGCGCGCTTGTTTTGGGGGCGTTTATGGCAATGGCTTGGTCAGAATTTAATATTCATAGACTAGTGTACCCCGAGTCGTCAAAAAGGACTGTCTAAATATTTAGATAGAGATGCACATACGCACACGTACGCATATACAGATACAATTCTTCCCACCCTCGCCCCCTTTCCCAAGTACAAACAGCTGGTACCTCCCGAGGTACTCCCTTTCCCCAGGGTATGACTACCTCCTCTCCCCCTAAGCGTGACAATATATATATATATATATATATATGTATATATGTATATATATACTTACATATATATATATATATATATATATACATATATATATATATATATATATAAACTCTTGTTCTTTATTACATAGAGGAGATTTTGCAGCATCTGGGTATCCAAAACATTCATAATAAAACAATAGTGTTTATAAACTAAAAAAGCCTTTAAATATTAAACATTCTAAAAATCATTTCATACTTCTAGTTTGTTTTACTGAATTTTATAATCGTAATAATAGAATCCCCAATATCAGAAAACACCATATTATGCAAAATTAGACTTTGTTATAAACAAAATTTTGCACCTGTCAATGTTACAGGAGTAACATTTAGCTATTAATAAGAATAATCAATTTATACTTATCCTTCTCGGTTTCTTCGAGGTGAAGAAGTACAATGGTTTAAGTGTATAAAACCTAAAAAACTAAAAAAACAAAATTCAAGAACCCCAACGCACCATTAGGTGAAGGAAACAAATAGATCTTCAATCTTAAGAAAAGTGTCCTCTCTGTTTAAAAGGTTTAAAGGCCACTTATGAATAGCAGGGTCAAGGGACAGTGACATTGCCATATCAAGCAGGACTATGCCCTAGAGACTGACCATATATACATATGTTCAGGGCCCAAGCCCCCTCTCCACCCAAGCTAGAACCAAGGAAGGCCAGGCAATGGCTGCTGATGACTCGGCAGATAGACCCATAGGCTCCCCCAAACCCCCCATCCTTAGCTCACAAGGATGGTGAGGTTGCAGCGACAAATAATTCAAAGTTGTAGCAAAGGTTTTTATGTTGAACAGGCTGACATAAGTCTTTTTATAGTTTATATATGACATATCTGTTTTGACGTTACTGTTTTTAGAATGATTTATTGTTAATTTGTTCTCATCATTTATTTATTTCCTTATTTCCTTTCCTCACTGGGCTATTTTTTCCTGTTGGAGCCCTTGTGCTTATAGCATCTTGTTTTTCCAACTAAGGCTGTAGCTTGACTAGTAATAATGATAATAATTTGAGCAGGACTCGAACACCAGTCTGGTGTTCACCAGTCAGAGACGTTACCACATCGGCCACCACAACTCTACATACCCTAGACACGTGAATGGTCGTCCGTGACACACTAGGATGCCTTTTGTGCTTCATTGCGCGCGCGTGTGACATTCTATGCTTACTATCAAGTGGGTCAGCTGTCATCACGAAGGCAAAAACTCATTCACTGACGTTAGGTATTCATCTGATTGGCCTCCCGCTACTAACTCCGAAGGATGCCAATGAGAAAAATTAGTACTTGTAAGAATTATTTATAGAATGGCATTGTGTGCATAGGCAGTGTGTGTGTGTATATATATATATATATATATATACGTATATATAAACAAATATATATAATATATATACATACATATATATATAAATATATATGTATATATATATATATATATATATATATATATATATATATACTGTTTGTGTGTGTATGTATATTAATTGAAGGCAATTGCCTTAATGTTGTCAGCGTGTTTGCTGCGAGAATCATCGTATTTATACGGAGCTTATGGGCTAAGTACTTTTTATTTGTAATTTCCTTCGTGTATTTTTATAATTATATTAATATATGATTTATGATTATATTTTTGAATTCCATTCATAATGAAAAATGGTTCTGATGACGTGAAGGTCAAGTTATGATTAGTATTATAGAATTTTGTTAAAATGCTATTCAGTATAAAAAAAATTAGGCTTGTTAATGGTAATATTGCAGAATATGGTATATACAAAGAATAATTTATAACATTTTCCATTTAAGGTATGGAAAACCTGTTCTAGATATTTTGTTTTAGAAATTTTGTATGTGAAAAAATTATTTTTCCGGTACAAAGTGCCTTTTATCGTCATTCTAAAAAGTAGTTTATATTAAGTTATTTCAATGCTGATTTACCATTCGAAAATAAAAGAATTAACAAATTTTGAAATGCCAAGTTTATTTTGATTTATACTCTTACATTGTCTTGCTGCTAAGGATTTCAATTATAAATACTGCTGTCAAGTAAACGGAAACCCGAAAGAGTCTTGATACGAAGAAATTTTAAATAAGAGAAATTCTTTTTAATGAAGAGTTCAAAACTGGTAATAGTTGGAAGGAATGATTGACTTTGCTTTATTGCATAATACAATGGAAATCGAAATAAGGAAAATGTGGTTGGAATAATTTCGAAACTAAAGTCGTTTTGCCGCGAAAATCGTGATGACAAAATTTTTCCAGAAGTGAAATAAATCTCATTACAATGGTATATAAAACATTTCAAACCTTAACGGGGAGCATTTTGAACAGAAAACGTTTGTCACTTAGATGTTTGATATGATAAAGGTTTTTTAGTATGAAATTTTATATAACAAGAAGGGTTTCTTTTCAATGAAATTCGAAAAATAGATATAAAAATCTTGTTAGAAGAATTATATAGTGGAGAAAATCTCTTGCAAGGAAATTCGAAACTGGCAAAATCATTCACAAAGAAACTGGAAAAATCAGAAATATTTTGAAAAAAAAAAATTAAATAGGACAAATTTTTTGCAAAGAAATTTAGAATAGAAATGGTGTTAGCGAACTCGAAATTTGAAACACGCTGTTGCAGAATCATTCAAAAAAGAAAAATGTGAGGACCATGCCAAGGATTTCAAACTACGAAGGTTCTTTCTATGAAGAGATCCATAATATAGAAAATATCCCGTAGCGATGCCATTTAGACCGGAAATATAACATTGTTGCGAAGGTGCTCTAAGCTTAAAATAAATATATTATCAGCCCTTATTTTGAATTCATGCACTCACATTAGAGATTATTAGCTCCACCCAGTTCCGTGATTCTCGACGTAAAATCTACCGTGTTTCATTATCTTGTATATTACCTTCATTGCTAATTGAAGAGGACTCAAAGAAATATGTAAATTACTGCTACTCGTGCACTTGCTTTTTTAACGCGAGACAGATGGATCATCAACAATGTATGAGGTCCTTTGATGATTATAAAAATGTTGCCAAGAGAGATTCGTTAGTTCGTAGGTAGTCACCAAGACCCAGGAAAAAAATAAACTTAGCATCAATGCCATTATGACGTATGTGATAAAGTAATTTATAAGTCAAATGGCATCGAGCACAGCAGACTAAGCATTGAGTTTAGCATCAATGCAAAACATGTTCTAGATTTGGCTGTAGATGAGAGAGAGAGAGAGAGAGAGAGAGAGAGAGAGAGAGAGAGAGAGAGAGAGATTATATACATGTCAAAGCGAAAATAAATAAAAATGTGTGGCATTAATCAAAGCATGTTCTAGATTTGGCTGTAGATGAGAGAGAGAGAGAGAGAGAGAGAGAGAGAGAGAGAGAGAGTTGAATACTGCCAAAGCGATAGTTAATACAAATGAGTATATCGTTGTATGTAAGTTTATGAATGATTATACACAATTAAAACAACGAAAAGAAGAGATACATTTTAATTTATTAAAGTTAATTTATAATCCATAAATGTCAAAAAAGGCCTATCATATCACATCATGTGGTTTTACCCAAAGTACTGATATTTATTGAATGAAGGTAATAAAAGATACGTTTCCAAGGCTCTCAATTGGAATATTACCACGGTTTCAATATATATTTACCAAGACGTATGCTAGCAATGCTTCAGAAAATGACAAGTCTCTCTCTCTCTCTCTCTCTCTCTCTCTCTCTCTCTCTCTCTCTCTCTCTCTCTCTCTCTCTCTCTTTCAGGTTATTTTTGGTTGATCATAACATCGAAAAGCAATAGGTATTATGATCCAATAGGTAATACAAAGCATTAAGGCAAAATCATAGATATTGCATAGATCTTTGCAAATGATTTCACATTTCGTAAGGTAAGCGCATTTTATTTCTTCATCCATTTGACGAAACAAAGACATAAAAGGTAGCAGGAATTTCAAAAAAAAAAAAAAAATCACAAAACAAATACATAAAAAGTAACTGGTATTAAAAAAAACATTTCACAAAACAGACATAAAAATTAACTGGAATTCAAAAAATAAAAAAATTTCTCAAAACAGACATAAAAATCAACTGGAATTTTAAAACAAAAATAAATAAAAAATAAACAAAAAGTAACTTGAATTTAAAAAAAAAAAAAAAAAAATTCTCAAAGCAGACATAAAAAGTAACGGGAATTTAAAAAGAAAACATTTCACAAAACAGACATAAATGTTAACTGGAATTCAAAAAATAAAAACATTCCTCAAAACAGACGTAAAAATTAACTGGAATTTTAAAACAAAAATAAACAAAAAGTAACTTGAATTTCAAAAAAAAAAAAATCTCAAAACAGACATAAAAAGTAACTGGAATTTAAAAAGAAAACATTTCACAAAACAGACATAAAAAGTAACTGGAGTAAATTAAAAAAAAAAAAATTCCCCCCCCCCAAAAAAAAACATTTCAAATCAAAAGAAAACGTAAAGAAGAAATCGCAAAAATCAGATCCATCACCAGCTAACACTAAAACTCCATGATAAAATACAGCAATCCACTTTGGCCATTGACCTGACCGAGGCGCCATTTTTATCGTGAATTCTCTCCTCAAGGTCGAATGTGAAACCATTTCCTTGTCATGAAGTAGGAAATGGCCACCGAGGTTTTTGTCACCTTGCCCCACTTGGGTCAGGAGAATCTCGTATTGTTAGGGAATTCTGTCTTTGTATTGACAGCGTCTTATGCAAGTTTTATTTAGATGACCTCAACACGAACGTAAGAAAATTGAACAAAAAAATCGATATGATTATATTGCTACTCTCTCTCTCTCTCTCTCTCTCTCTCTCTCTCTCTCTCTCTCTCTCTCTCTCTCTCTCTCTCTCTCTCTCTCTCTCTAAGCAATTTCAGATGAATACGTTTTTAGACAAATGATCTTAGAGCTCTCTCTCTCTCTCTCTCTCTCTCTCTCTCTCTCTCTCTCTCTCTCTCTCTCTCTCTCTGAGCATCACCGATAATGTTATTTTAATGTTTACTAAAGTAAGAAAATTGAAGAAAAAAATCAATTTCATTACATTGGTATTAGTTGGTGATATTACATTTTTATGCTTCACCGATAATGTCATTTTAATGGTCACAGTATACTGTATGTGTTCGTGTGTGTATGTTTAATGCGTAGTTAAAGCTCTTAATTCCTCAATGTCTGATGGCTTATTTCATATGGGTGGCAACATTCGGCATATCTTCCATTAAAAAAAAAAAAATAAAAAAAATAAAAAAAAAAGCTATGCAATTGCTTTACATTTAGGTTATTGGACGATTATCAATAAACAAACTTTGTAATCTACGTACATATACAAATATTCTTGATTAAATTTTCTAAGGAAAAATATATTGTAAACACTGGAATGTAATATCTAAGCTACACATAATTCTAAGAGCCAAATGGCCTCCTCAGACCTAGTACCTGACCTTGTGCCCCAGATTTCATACATCCATGCTTTCTGTGGATAATTATCTACTTTTATTCGGATCAATGTAATCATCAGATTAAACTCAAATATGGAATCGAACCTTACACATGATGGCAATCGGATATTAAAGAATTTTTTATTTTGTGACAGGAAGCCAAATATCTCGGGAATCTCATTTCACAAGTTTAAGGACGCAGATAAATGGTAAGAGAGATCTAGGCTTTTAGTCTCATGGCCATAACTTCGAAGACAATTTCAAGATTTGCAATTTTTAAGTGGCAAACGTAGGAGTTCCTTATTCTCATCGTTTTTTTTTTTTTTTTTTTTAATTATTCTATTGCCTTTTCTATACACTTGAAAGATCGTTATTTATTACTAGTATACACGTACCGTGAAAATGACGGCCAAATCTTTACATAAATATGCAAACACGTGCAGAAGCAACCCCCCTCTCTCCAGGGTATGATTACTCTCCCTTCTACCAGGTGGAAGGGATTAGCTGAGCGTTACCGGAAAGAAAGATTATATATATATATATATATATATATATATATATATATATATATATATATATATGCATATATATATATATATGTATATATATATATATATATATATATATATATGTGTGTGTGTATATACATATATATATATATATATATATATATATATATATATATATATATATATATATATATATATATATATATATATGTGTATATATATATATATATTCATGTAAATATTTATAGAGAGAGAGAGAGAGAGAGAGAGAGAGAGAGAGAGAGACTTTCTCTTTATTATTTTGGGGAGATTTTTAATGTTATCCTTCACTTCAAAGCCACAAAAGATTTATGTGACTTTTCTGTTTTGGTTATTTTCATTTTGACCAGATCTCTAAAATTGTCTTTTATAATAATATTTTATATTCTACTGTAATCTAAATATTTTAAATTGACATTGGCATTATTCTTTCTTAAATTAAACAGCTCCTTACTATTAGGGATAATCATTCGGATATTGGAATTCTTTGCTTGATATACGACGCAGGACAGTCTTTGCCCCGTGTTAGTCATGAAGAACGGCGCCAAGCAACAAAAATTTTTTTTTAATTTTATGAAAAGCTTAAAATTTTTCTATTATGAAATGGTCCAGTTAACTTGAAGTATCTTCGATATAAAATTTCTTCGGTCAAATTTTCTAATAGAATGCCCAAAATTTGTATTTTTATTTTAATAATGTTACCTAACAAAAAAAAATAATAATTTTATAAAAAGCAGAAAATTTTTCTATTATGAAATGGTTCAATTACCTTAAACTATTTTTGTTATAAAATTTCTTGGTCAAATATTTTAATAAACTGCCAAAAATTTTTATTTTTATTATAATAATGTTACGTTAAACATGTGACACTGCGTAATTCAAGCCGAACCCCTTGAATAACTTAACAAATAACTAGATTTTTCTTGAAAACCTTTTTGCCAACCAGTAGGTGAGAGAGACATTAATAATCTATGTCCCTTCAGAATAGAGATATCTTGAGGGCGGTATGGATTAGACGTCTGCAGTAACACACGTCTGCAGAAATATAAGTCTTAGACTTGTCTTTGGTGCCTTGAAGACCTTAGAAAAGTCTTGCTCCAAAACGTTTACATGGGGATTCTTTATGTTAAAAAGCTTTTAGTTTTTTTTTTAATATGTATCTATTCGTTCAATTAGATGTATTGCAAATCCGAAAGCTGTAAAGCATATTTTAATACCTAACATGATAAAGGTATTTGGATTAATTTTTATAATAAATCAAATTGAGAAAAGAAGGTGACCTTGGACATACAGCATTTCCAAATGCATCATAATTTTTTACTCTCCAAATAACAGAGTGAAAATTTATATAATGAATAAAATATGACTGTTCCTTTCTCATCGTAAATTCTTTCCTTTTATTTACAAAGTTCTCAGGGAATTCAAACCTATATCGAAGAAATGGAAATTGATTAGACTCGACTTGAATATTTTAGACATCGATCTAATCATCTAAAACTTTAAGAATTAAATTCTTCTTAACCATAATTGATGAATATTGAAGAATTTATTCAAATTCTGATATTTCATAAGAACTCGTTGTATAATTGATGATGGTCATTTGCTTAATTTGTATATTTTCGTGTGCATTCAAGGATAAGTTCTATGCCTTATCTGGAAAATTTCAAGAGAGCAGTTGTTGCTCTTATATAATTTCTAAAAAATAGTTTCCCTTAGCTGCAACAACAACAAATGAAGCCGTTTCTAGCTCACTGCTGGACAAAGGCCTCCGACAATTCAATTCATACCTGGGTTTAGCCAATTTTTATCACCACGCTGGCCAGTGCGCATTGATGATGGTGGGAGATTTCTGTCTGATTATTCACATCAAACCAACATAGTATGGGTGGCCCTGACTAAGTACAGCTTTGCTGATCATGTTGATATGCAAATCCTTTCACCACCTTAAGGAAACCCTACTATGAAGCACTAATTCTACCTTGCTCAGCATTGCCGTTCGTTTACAGAAAATTGATGCACCCTGGTCTTTCGTGTAAACCTCCATAACATAGATATCTTTATCATTGATCTCGAAAATGGAATAGGAATTCAATGCAATTCAGTGTCAGTAGATTTTCTGTAACTTTTTTTTCTCAACTATTTCCTGTCCTTTGCCTGCTTTGAATATTTGGTTCGGATTCATTGATGTAAACCCATCTCTCACCTTTGGTTAGATTATCTGGATCAACCTGGAAACGATTCCTAGGTGTTCTTGTATTTTCCACTCTGATCAGCTTCTGCGCTGATGTTAAAGTTTATGTTAGCCATCTTCCAGATAGCCTCTTTAACCGTAATACGCCAAAGAAATAAAGAACGCACATAGTAAGCACTGGTGGTTGCGTTCTCCATTAGCTACTGAATTTAGTTTAAATATAAAAGCGCACTTTATAAAGGTGGTCCAGTCTTGGATATCCTCACCAAACGGATTTCCCTATGGGTCATACGCTTTTACGACAAAACCCCCTTTTTTGACCATTTTTTTAATTCTGCTTCCAACTACTGACATTAAAGGAGACTGGCCTATCATGTGATAAAAGATACCCATTTAATTTTAATCTACATTGATATAAGGGATTATATTGTGATGGCGTTAATTATTCCTCTTCTTTCTAGGTGAAGTGGTACTTTCTAAATGGCCGTACAGTCAGCATTTTGCATACTTGATTTTGTTCACGAATTCGAATGAAAGTTGAGTGAAATAAGTGTAAATAAATATGTATGAATTATCAAATAATCACCGTGTTTTACACTAACGTTGTCAGAGTTTTAAACTGATAAAGACATTTTGGATTCCATTGAGTAACTGCAAGAGGCATATTATTATTATTATTATTATTATTATTATTATTATTATTATTATTATTATTATTATTATTATTAGCTAAGTTATAACCCTAGTTAGAAAAGCAGAATGCTATAAAGCCAAGGGCTCCAACAGGGAAAAATACCCCTGTGAGGAAAGGAAATAAAGAAATAGATAAACTTCAAAAGAAGTGATGAATAATAAAAATTATTATCATCTGCTCTTACATTAAGTTTTCCCAGTATACAAGGAAGCCTAGTTTCTAACATTCTTGAAGTAGTTTTGCTTCTGAATTACTTCAGTACACGGCTTTGCAACATCCTCTGGACCCCTATCTGGACTTGCTTCTTAGCATTCAACTATATCTTCGTTCCAACTTCCTTTCTTCCATCTTACTGTCCAACCTCTAAACATTTCCTTCTAATGCAAACGGGCGCTGAGTGGCCTCCCAGGCCCCAATGCTTGGCTTTATACCCCAAATCCATTTATCCAATCCAATCATTCAAAAGTTGACATATCATTTGTCCCATTTTATGTTAATTCCTCGTATAATTCAGTTGGCTTCATTGATTCCGGTACATTTCGCAGGAACCTAAGGAGACAGCTGACACAGTAATTTGCAGTAGGTAACTTTGTATTTAGCAAAAGAGAAACTAGCGGCAATACTCCTGTAAAACAAATTTGTTAAGCTTATAAATAAGTGATCAAAACGTTTTTTTTTTTTTTTTTTTTTTTTTTTTTTTTTTTTTTTTTTTTTTTTTACGAAGTGCTATTAAGAAAAAAACAATATTTTTCTATATAGAACTTCGTTAAATTATTATAATGCCTTTGAGCGCGCGTTTACAAGCTCAGCGATTTTCTTTTACATGCAGAGTTGCCAACAGTTTCTCTTGTCAGATACCTCCTTTGCGTCCCGCGAAGTTAATAGGAATTAGTGAAGCCAACTGTACATCAGATTGCAAACCAGCGATTGCCTCCAATCACCACTATTTCTCCAAAGCACAAAACCATCACTTCTCCTTTCGCGACCTCTTGTTCCCTGTCACCTGATTCTCGCTCATAGTCAAAAGTCAATCATTCACTTGATGAAATATTCAAACTTATACCTTAGCTTTGAAACGTGCCATAACGAGGGACATTCATATTCTCAAAACTTGGCTGGCCACCTTAAATTTTGAGTGCTCTGTAAAAACGCTAATCGTTTTTCAGAAAATTATTTTTTTTTTTCCGTTTCGAGTTATTTGTACAGTTGGCTTCATTAATTCCGGTGCACTTTACGGGAAGCTAAGGAGACGTTTGACAGTTATACATTATGTCTAGCAAAAGAGAAACTGTTGTCAGGAATTCGTGTAAAACAGTCACTGTATAAAAATATTGTCATTTACTTGACAGCACTTCATTAAATTAATAAAAATGTTTTTGACTACTTGTTTACAAGCTCAGCGGGTTTGTTTTACAGGCAGCGTTGCCAACAGTTTCTCTAAACACAGCGTTACCTCCTGGCTAGTACAGTGGTAACGTGTTTGCCTAGCATTCGCATGGTGGCAGATCGATCCCAGCCCGGAACGATGAGTTTAAGCTGTTTACTGGGGAGTTCACTGCTGTGGTTGGGCACCACAGTGGGGGGTCGGGCTTGCCTGACTGACGTTCTGGTGAGCATCTATTCAGATGAAACTGGAACAGAAACCAGACACCTTTACCTTTACAATGAATAGCTGACAGACATCTCTCCTTAACTTCCCGTGAAATGCACCGGAATTAGTGAAGCCAACTGTACCCATCAGGTAGAAACGATAATGACAAGAAGATTCTATGGTATTCATAGACAAATCATCAAGTCATCAAAACTTAAGGATGAGGAATTAGTACTGAATATAGGGCGAACAGTAGACATAAGTTATTCGTATTTTTTACTTCATGAGTACTTTTATCCTTGTGTTGGACACGCAGTAATTAGTATATCATGTAATACTAATTGGAAGTTAAGCGTGTGTGCGTGCACACACACATCCATATATATATATATATATATATATATATATATATATATATATATGTGTGTGTGTGTGTGTGTGTATATATATATATATATATATATATATATATATATTCATATATATATATATATATATATATATTCATATATATATATATATATATATATATATATATATGTGTGTGTATATATATATATATATTCATATATATATATATATATATATATATATATATATATATTAATATTATTATTTGCTAAGCTACAATCCTAGTTGGAAAACCAGGATGCTATAAGCATATACATAAACATCTATATATATATATATATATATATATATATATATATATATATATAAATATATATAGATATATATATATATATATATATATAAAATTGTCTGCCTGTATATATTTATATATACAGAATAGGTAGATAGACAGATAGATAGAGGTACGTATATATATATATATATATATATATATATATATATATACATATATATATATATATATATATAATTTACATATATATATGTGTGTGTATATATATATATATATATATATATATATATATATATATATATGGGTGTGTGTGTGTGTATCAGCATTAAACCTGTTTTATTCATATTTTAGCATCATTCTGCGAGGCCGCTGCTTTTAGGTTATACTAGATACTAATAATTCTATTTACCATTCACTTACATCTTTCTATCTATCTATCTATTTATATGTTTGTGTGTATAATTGTACATATATAAATGTATGTCTGTATGTATGTTTATATACACATCTCTCTCTCTCTCTCTCTCTCTCTCTCTCTCTCTCTCTCTCTCTCTATATATATATATATATATATATATATATGTATATATATACATATTTATATATATAATGTGTATATTAATACATACATACATATATATATATATATATATATATATAAATATATATATATATATATATATATATATATATGTGTGTGTGTGTGTGTGTGTGTCAGCAATAAACATGCTTTATCTTTTTTATCATCCATCTGAAAACCAGCTGTTTTTAGGTTTTAATAAATACTAATTTCGTTCCTGTTTACCGCTGATTCAAAAATATTTTTCTAACGTAGTTTCTTGATTCTTCTTTATTCAAGATTACTGCCAAATCACCACGATTATAATATCAAAGACTGATTTTCCCATTTTAGATTAGAGATGATCATTTATGTCCGGCAGCATTAAATGAAAAAAAACAGTTGTCAAAGCTTCGCTGGTTTACAAACCAGGCCTAAGTGTCAGCATGTAAATACCAAAGTTAATGTTTTTATTAATTGAAAAAATTATGGAAAAGTAAAGACATTTTTTATTGCGTTTCTTCATTACCTTTTGATTTTCATGATTATAATTCACTAACTAGTGAATGCAACAAGTCAAATTGAAGCTAAATATTTAGATACATATACACACACACGCACACACACAGATTCAATCCTTCCCACTACCACCCCACCTTCGTCTCCGGGTACCCATCTCATCAAGGTGTGACTACTTCCCCCCTCCCCTACCCGAGTGACGTTGAGAAACTGAGTAGTTATATGTCTAGCAATGGCGCATAGCCTGACCGGAAGTATATATATATATATATATATATATATATATATATATATATATATATATATATATATATATATTCATATATATATATGTATATATATACAATATATGTATATATATATATATATATAAATATCCCAAGGTAGTAGGTTGGTCATGGCACCAGCCACCCGTTGAGATACTGCTGCTAGAGAGTTATTGGGTCTTTCGAGTGGCCAGACAGTACTACATTGGTTCCTTCTCTCTGGTTATGGTTCATTTTCCCTTTGCCTACACACACACACACACACACACACACACACACACAGCGAATAGTCTGGCCTATTCTTTACATATTCTCCTCGGTCCTTATACACCAGACAACACTGAGATTACCAAAAAATTCTTCTTCACCCAAGGTGTTACTGTACTGTAATTGTTCAGTGGCCTCTTTCCTCTTGTTAAGGGTAGAAGAGACTCTTTTAGCTATGCTAAGCAGCTCCTCTAGGAGAAGGACACTCCAAAATCAAACCATTGTTCTCTAGTCTTGGGTAGTGCCTTAGCCTCTGTACCATGATCTTCCACTGTCATGGGTTAGAGTTCTCATGCTTGATGGTACGCTCGGGCACGCTGTTCTGTCTTGTTTCTCTTCATCTTGTTTTTTTTTAAGTTTTTGTAGTTTATATAGGAGATATTTTATTTTGATGTTACTGTTCTTAAAAATTTTATTTTTCCTTGTTTCCTCTCCTAACTGGGCTATTTTCCCTGTTGGAGCCACTGGGCTTATAGCATCTTGCTTTTTCAACTGGGGTTGTAGCTTAACAAGTAATAATAATAATAATTATATATATATATATATATATATATATATATATATATATATATATATATACAGTATATGTACATACATATACTATATATATATATATATATATATATATATATATATATATATATATTTATATATATATATATATATATATAAACAGATTATCAATTTCTTATCTAAATAATGAATAGAATTTAGCTCCAGCTAGTCAGTAGACTGCTATGGTTCGTAACCTTAGGTATTGAGAGAGATCACAGAAAAACAATAGAGGAATATCAGAGCTTAGTGAATCAAAATTTGGATTCCATCAACCAATTACACCAAGCAGCTGGATCATTCATCAAATTTCAAGAGAGTCTTTCCAATCATGAGAAATAAATTTTAAAGAAAATATATCTCACTTCCAGAATTACTGTATTACTGTTACTACTTGCTAAGCTACAACCCTAGTTGGAAAAGCAGTATGCTATAAGCACTGGGGCTCCAATAGTGTAAGATGGCCAAGTGAGGAAAGGAAATAAGGACATTGATAAAATGAATAAACTACAAGATAAGTAATGAACAATTAAAATAACATATTCTAAGAACAGTAGTAAAATTAAAACAAATCTTTCATAATATATAATCTATAAAAACTTTAAAAAACAAGAGGAACAGAAATCAAATAGAATAGAGTGCCCGAGTTAACGAAAGAAATAAAACTGTATTATGAAACAATCATAATAGATCTCTGTTAGATTTTGGAATATCTCTATTCTAACTTCTAAACAAATATACAGCGTAAACCTAAAATTAGATATAAACTAATTTTCCGCATTAATATTAT
Source organism: Palaemon carinicauda (assembly GCF_036898095.1). Taxonomy (NCBI): domain Eukaryota; kingdom Metazoa; phylum Arthropoda; class Malacostraca; order Decapoda; family Palaemonidae; genus Palaemon; species Palaemon carinicauda. The sequence continues at coordinate 157,871,083 of NC_090730.1, read as the reverse complement.
ATGAGTAACAGGATACGTGGCGTCGAAGTGAAAAATCTTACTCTTCGTAAAAATACCGAAAAAAAAAAAAAAAAAAAAGCATGATGAAATTTTAACGAATGGCTAGAACACATAAGTTACAGTATGCTGTCAAGGTATTTCCAGCAAATTTTATGGCATTATTACAGCCTTTATAGGATGACTACTTTCACGGTAGTTTCCAACTCTGCAAGATCATTCAAAATGCATGTACACTTACTTCTCCTGTTGAACTTGGCATATTTCTTATAGTATGTAGTCTTAGGGTATATCATGAAAGCATAATAGGCTATTATGTAGAAAGCATGTTTGCACTATATGTCTTAGGCTATATGTAGAAAGATGTTTGCAGTATATGTCTTGGGCTATATGTAGAAAGCATGTTTGCAGTATATGTCTTGGGCTATATGAAGAAAGCATGTTTGCACTATATGTCTTAGGCTATATGTAGAAAGCATGTTTGCAGTATATGTCTTGGGCTATATGAAGAAAGCATGTTTGCAGTATATGTCTTGGGCTATATGTAGAAAGCATGTTTGCAGTATATGTCTTGGGCTATATGAAGAAAGCATGTTTGTAGTATATGCGGCAATAACAAATCCTGATTTGTCTGTTATTATTATTATCATTATTACTTGCTAAGCTGCAACCCTATTTGGAAAAACTTGATGCTATAAGCCAAAGAGCTCCAACAGGAAAATAGCCCAGTGAGGAAAGGAAATACTGAAAAACTACAAGAAGTTTAAGAACAATAACAACATTAAAATGATTATTTCATATATAAACTATAAAAACTTGAAAATAACAAGGGGAATAGAAACAAGATAGAATAGCGTGCCCGAGTGTACCCTCAAGCAAGAGAACTCTAACCCAAGACAGTGGAAGACCATGGTACAGAGGCTATGGCACTACCCAAGACGATTGTTCTGAGGCACATTTCCGGAGTAATTTCGTGTCACCTGTACCAAGCAGTCCAATGCTAATTGTAGCCTCCTACTCTAGTAAAAGAAATTCTATTTTAGCGGTTTTTCTTTTGCTTTGAATTTCAATTAGGTGATTATTTTGAAAGTAACCTACTAAACTTATAGAACCCTGAACTGAGTTTTTACTGTTATCTGGTGAAAAATTATTGCTATTACCATATATTTTGTAGATTGCCTCACCTTGTGCGAAACACGGACTCTTTATATATATATATATATATATATATATATATAT
>NC_090730.1:157862347-157867347 GCF_036898095.1 Palaemon carinicauda | reverse complement strand
TTTACCCTGGTTCTCTGTAGTACAATTTTATTTTATACGTTCAAAAAAAAGAAAAAGGAAACATTATGCTTTATGTATTATTCTTAAAGTCCTTTGGACAATGTTTAACTGTTACCTAAAATTCTCCATCCCATTATCAACTATGTGTTCAGTAACAGTAGGAAGGATACTAGTAGCAAGGGTATCTTCACTGTCAACATATACTCTTTGGTTTTACTTTCGCATACAAGTGCAAATGCAAACATTTACAAACGAACTGAGAGCCCCAATTAACTTAAAACTATAATTCTTCGTTGCATATTAGAACAGTGCGTCAACTTTAACAACACGTAGCAAGCTCATGGGAAAACAAGAGTTTAATCTTTCAAGTGATTTGAAAGAAATTTTGAAGGAAGGGAATTAAACTTTCAAAATTCGTTAGAGTTATTATTCCTTTTGCTTTTACGAAGCTAATGTGCATCTTATCCGTAATCTTACTAAGCTATGCTACAAAAACATTTCATGTTGATAGTGGAAAACCAAAATCAAAATTTCAATCCTGCAAATTAAGACGGCTACATTAGCTATCATTGGCAAAACTCGTGCTATTTATTCATCCGAAAGTGTATTTTTAATCCCTTTCGGAGTGGGAATAAATTAACGTGGTGAATGGTTTGCATATCGCCATGATCAGCAAATATGTACTAGTCAGGGCCACCCATGGTTTGCTGTGACGAAAATCTCTCGCCATCACCAATCCACACTGGCCAGCGTGGTGATGAAATCTACCCAAACCCAGACATGAATTGAATTGTCTGAGGCCTTTGTCCTTTATTGTACTAGAAACGGCTGAATTTGTTGTTGTTGTTGTTGTAGTTGTTATTGTATATCTGATAGCCAAGGTAATTTCTCAACTTCTCGATTCCCTCACAGTTTTTAGCGATTTGAAGGTTCGAATCACACCAAGGCAATGAAATCTTTATTCATTTCTACCTTGGATATACGAATACAAGTGTCTGAAGAATGTGACAGTTGGTTGATTGCTTTTTTAGGTTAAGCCAGCTTTATGTCAGCACGAGTCGATGTCTTACAGCAAAAAGGAAGATTGGGTAAGGTGTTAAAAGGAGCTGGAGGCCTGAAATGGACCTCCCAACATTTCATAACTAAGAGACGACAAAGTGACTAAGAGTGTCATTAAACGCGGTTGTTGGTATGTCAGTTACTTATAAATGTAATGTATATGAATATATAATTTCCTTCTGTAAGCTCATCATTCTCTGTATCGCATGCTGGCATAACCTTCAAATATCCTCCAAGACATTCCCATGCAAATTATAAATGACCTCCATCTATTGTATCCAAATTTGCGTGACCCATCTCCAATTGACATTCAGAGAGACTGAAGATGTACATGATAACTTATCAATCCATGAAGTAATTCTCTCGATACCGGCCCTTCCTCCGTACTACGTTCTGGTCACAGAACTAAATCGAAGAAAGTCACAAATATGAATTATTGAGAAACAGAAGCCACTTTTCAACGGCATGACGTGGCAGAGCCGGTGGACGTGTTATTGATACAAGGATATCGTGCCTTGTTTTATTCATAAAATTTGACCAGCAGTACTGAGAGTGGATGGATACATCATGAACAGAACGAGAGAGAGAGCTGTAGTAGCATAGAAACTTGTCTGTAATGTTGAGATCAATGATTTACTACAGAGGTAATAGCTAAATGGTAGTGGCCCTGAGAAATAGATGTTTACAAAGCCTAATGGTAGCAAGGAAGTGTGAATCCACTGATACATAAATTACGTCGTAAACTCAATTATCACTATTTTTGAGGTTTCGCAGAGCCCATAAACCAACGGCAGAAAAAAAAAAAAAAAAACATTGATTCCGATTCGCATTCCATCCCTATCTGTTCCATCTCAAACTTTAATCAACTCTTCCATGTTTCAAGGCCAACTTATTTATCTTGTTTTAATTCGTTCTGTGTCAATCTTTGGCATTCGCACACAGAATGCGGAGTCAGCCATTTTGTTTATTGGTTCGGAAGCTAAACGCTCCGTCGCTGGTGGCGACTTCTGAAGTATTCTATTCCAGAATCATATGATCTTTCTCAAGGTTGAAACCCCTGTTATTCAATGCTAAAAACATAATCTATTTCCTTCACATTTATACTATGGATCGAGACAGATCGGGTCTATCTCAAATTTGGCCAGATGTCCTCCCAATCAAATATAATTTAAATACTGCATCACTAAAACATACCCTTTTATAATTACATATTTTAAATCTCTAGTTTAAAGCTTTAAAGGCCAGTCATGAATGCCAGAGGAAAGGGACAGTGAAATTTCCCTAGTTTGCAGGACAATGCCTTAGAGACTGACCATGTATACATATGATCAGAACCCAAGCCCCTCTCCGCCCAAGCTAGGACCAGGGATGGCTAAACAATGGCTGTTGATGACTCAGCAGGTTGACCTATAGGCTCCCCCTAAACCCTCCTTCTTAGCTTACAAGGATGGTAAGGTTGCAGAAACTAAGATAAACTGTCGAGTTTGAGCGGAACTCGAACCCCAGTTTGGCAGAACGCCAAGCAGGAACGTTTCCAATAGGCCACCACAACCAAGTAATTCAAGGATTCGTCCTAAAAATGCATTTTTAAAAGGGGCCATGGGGCCAATTAATGAGATAACGCAGTTGCTAAAAGTGACGGTCTATTACTAATCGGTAGCATTACTATCAAAATTTAGAAGTATCGGTAGCCAGTACCCTTCTGTTATAGCTCAATTTAACGGTTAACCTTGGATCGATTCGACCAAAGTCTATAGAATAGGTATTCTATAGACCTTGGATTCGACCATGCCATTTTCATTTTGGTGTTCTAATATCTCAGCGTGACCTGTTTTTATTCGGAATCTATTTTCATTCTAGAACGTAATTATTTCCCCTGGAGTCTTATTGTTGTTTAGGTAATTATTTAAAAAATCATAATTAAAAATTGTAATTATTTAAAAAATCATAATTAAAAATTGTAATTATTTAAAAAATCATAATTAAAAATTGTAATTATTTAAAAAATCATAATTAAAAATTGTAATCCCAAGTAATGCATTCTTACCTATGTGATTTCTTTTTTCTTTTTAGGGGTATATTAAAAGTGTGCTAGTTATAAGTTTTTTTTTTTATTGTAGATAGTTGAAAATCTGTGAAGTATAAATCTTTTCATTTAGTCAGAATCTCTCTCTCTCTCTCTCTCTCTCTCTCTCTCTCTCTCTCTCTCTCTCTCTGCAAATACACACACAAACTTCATATACCTATCTAGTTATCAATATATATATATATATATATATATATATATATATATATATATACATATATATATATATATATATATATATATATATATATATATATTTATTTATATATATAAATATATACTGTATATATATACTGTATATATATATATATATATATTTGTATATATATTTATATATATATGTATATATACATATATATATATATATATATATATATATATATATATATATGTATATATATATATGCGCATGTACAGAAATATTTCCGTATGTGTGTCTTTGTGAGCCTGCATGTATGAGCTATCAGGCTTATGCTGGACATGTTACCAAACACATCCAGTGTATCAGCTTTACTCTTATACAAAGCAACAGAATGATTTTTAGATTCTCATCAAAATAGATTTCCAATACAAATAATCTTTGACTCTAAATAAATTATGAATTTCTGCCTCTGGTCGCTTGCTAAATACATGAAAAATGGATTCTTATTGACAAACTAATATACCGTTCACGATGAATAGGAAAGTTCTAAAAATATAGTCTGAATTGGCTAACACACCTTGAAAATCAAGTTTTTCAAGATTATTGGAACAATAAGAAGAGACAATAGTAGTTCTTCAGTCTTGAAGTATCTTGAATAATTCTTATTTGTTAACAAGCAAGCTAAAGAGGATTATGTGATAAATACTTTGGTTTCTCGGTAAATGTTACATAATTTAATAAATCTCCTTAAGTAATCATTCATTTTGGTAGGATCTTGTCTTCAATTGAACGGCCCTCATTGAAAAATAGCGACAGATGATTATGAACCAAAACTGACTTCTTTTCAAGTCAGATGTAATGAGAACATCCGTAAGTTATTTTAAGCGCTGCCCAATGTAAACTCTTGTAAATGCTAATCCTTTTAGAATACTTAACTGTACGTTTTGTGTGTCGTAGAAAGCGACTGAAAGGACAGTTCCTGCCTAGCAGACTTGCTGTTTAGCAAACGACTAGGCCGACGGCCAATAACTGTGCAATATGCTGCCTTGCAGTTGGACATTTCAGTCAAAGAATAGGCGGCTCATTATTGCAAAGGAATGCGATCGTAAAAACTACCAAATTATTATCCATGCCTGTTCCTTCGCATCAAGCAACCGACCCTTTAATGTAGAGATAACGGGTTGTGGTGGCCGATGTGGTAACGTCCCTGACTGGTGAACACGTGACTGGGGTTCGAGTCCCACTCAATTCTTTAGTCACTGCAACCTCACCATCCTTGTGAACTAAGGATGGCGAGTCTGGGAGAGCCTTTCGATCTAACTGCTGAGTCATCAGCAGCCATTTCCTGGCCCTCCTTGGTCACTGATCATATGAATATATGGTCAGTCTCTAGGGCATTGTCCTGCTTGTTAGGGCAATGTCACTGCCCCATGCCTCTGCCATTCATGAGCGGCCTTTAAACCTTTAAACGATGAGAGAGAAGAAAGATCTTCCTTACTATGATTATAACCGCTATTTAACACAAGCTCCATCTTAACGAACCCGGCTATCAAGAAAGATAGAAATATGTGTTCCAAGAGTGAGTAAATTCATAATCAAAAGCTATTTCTGACGCAAGACTTTAAAATATAAAAGTCCCGTGGGTTATTAACCGTACTCTGTATACATATATATATATATATATATATATATATATATATATATATATATATA
>NC_090730.1:157852347-157859847 GCF_036898095.1 Palaemon carinicauda | reverse complement strand
TGTGTGCATGTATGTACAGTATATATATATTTTCATGACTTAATCCCCTTTCAATGGGAGGGAACGTAAGAACTACGGGTTACAGCTTTCCAGTTTTCCAGCAAGTCTTCATGGGAGGATATTAGACCCTTGCCCGAATTGTTGGCACCAGCAACCCATCCACAGCCTTATATTCGGTCATTTTACCATCCAAAGTTGGGAGGTGGCGTTGCCCCATCTATACGCTAAAACGTAATATATTAACATATATCATTTTATATGGTGTTAAGAATATATACAATAGGAGCTACATTACTAAGAGCAAATAAAAGTCTATATGGAAGCAAAGCAAGCGTGACCTTATCATTATTATTACTATTACTACTTGCTAAGCTACAGCCCTAGTTGGAAAAGCAGGGTGCTATAAGCCCAGAGGCTCCAACAAGGAAAAATAGCCCAGTGAGGAAAGGAAAAATGGAAATTAGAATATTTTAAGAAGAGTAATGACACTAAAATAAATATCTCCTATATAAACTATATAAACTTTAACGAAACAAGAGGAAGAGAAATAAAATAGAATAGCGTGCTCTACTGTACCCTCAAGCAAGAGAACTCTAATCCAAGACACTGGAAGACCATGGTACAGAGGCTATGGCACTACCCAAGACTAGAGAACAATGGTTTGATTTTGGAGTGCCCTTCTCCTAGAAGAGCTTCTTATCATAGCTAAAGAGTCTCTTCTTCCCTTACCAAGAGGAAAGTGGCCACTGAACAATTAGTGCAGTAACCCCTTGAGTGAAGAAGAATCGTTTGGTAATCTGCGTTGTCAGGTGTATGAGGACAGAAATATGTAGAAAATGAAGAGATGACAGAAACTGATTTTGTGTAAAAGTAGGTCTGGAATAATAGTGCGTTATATATCCGCAGCTGTTCAATATTTTGATGGATGGAATCACAAACTAGAAGTGGATGGGGGTATCGTAGAGGTCAGGGAAATGGTTCCTGGATCAGGTGAAAATTTTCAAGTTTCGAAAATGACTCCTGTAGAATCTTGAAAAGTTGGGTATATTGAATATTGATGGTAGGAGAATGAAAGTGATTGATTCAAATGGGTAATTTGAATGACATAAATGAGTAATATTTTAGATGAAAGAAGAGGTAAATATAAATTATTAAATCAAAAAAAGTATCAGGGCGTGTGCAAAGGATTGCATTGTTTAGGGAAGCCAAGGTTGCAATGTAGGAATAAACTGCTCTTAAAGCTACCAATAATGAAACGAAAGTTTAGATGGCCAATGTCATTTAATCAAAATAGCAGTTTTAAAAGCTTTAATATGACAGTGACCAAGTGTTTTTTTATCTAGAAATATACACCCCCTCCCTCTTTTGGTAAAAGGAAGCGGTTATAGTATAGCGGTAAAAGTGTAAATAAAGGGTTGTGTAAGAAGTGTAAGGTATGTCTGCATGAAGGAAATGTTTTAAAGGAATGTCTTAGGGAAATAATCCCCTTATATAAGGTCGAAGGTGCCGGAGGACATGGTAGGACTTACTACCATGAATTAGGATATATGGATCAAGAGTTTAATTTTTTAACGTGAAGATAAATTATTGAAATATATTTTAATGGATTGTTTTCGAACCATATGTGTAGTAGGGGTAAAAGGTGAGAAACATAAAGATACAAAGAGGTGATGATAAGGAAAAAGTTGGATTTGAGTATTTTAAGCTTAAATCATGGGGCAATTAGAGGGGCACTCAGTAGAGCGCAGACCTCCAGCGCAGCAGCTTATTTCTTGACCTTTTGCTCGACCTTGACCTTGACCTTTGCCCTTAACATGTATTAATTGACGTGGATTTTCATACACTCAAATAGGAACCAAGTTTGAAGTGTTTGTGAAGTGTCCAAACTTACGGCTGATTACGTGAATTGGACAATTTGCTTGACCGTGACCTTGACCTTTGACCTTGACCCTCCAGATTTAATTATTTCCACCTTTTATATGCCCGCTAGTTTCATTACGATTAAAATTGTGACCAGGAAGCTGTTTACAGACAAACACAAACACACAAACAGGGGATAAAATATAACCTCCTTTCAACTTCGTTGCCGGAGGTAAAATTTATGTTGAAGTGGTGATGAAAAGTTCTTATCTTTTCAAGAGGAATTATGGAAGAGAAATAGAATGTGCTGATTAGATGTAGCACAAGAGTTGTTAGTAAAGAGCTTTACTTTTGTATTTGGAAAGTGAGAGTACAAACAAAATGGAGATGAGAGACGGCAGTGTGTCTAGGTGTAGAGACATAAAACAGTTGATTTAACAGTGTTTTTGTAGGTGATGGCGCAGGATACCGTTAATTTAATGCTGTTTGTGTAGGTGCAGGTCCATGAAGCCGTTGATTTAATGTTAGTTATGTAGTTGTACGCACATGAAACTGGGCATTTAATGCTGTTTTTATAGCTGTAGGCTCATGATATAGTTGATTCATTGTTTTTGTGTAGGTGTAGGCACATGAAACAGTTGATTTAATATTGTTAGTTTAAGTGCTGGCTAATGAGACAGTTGATTTAATGCAGTTTGTTTATGTGTGGGTTCACGAAACAGTTGATTTAATGCAGTTTTTGTGTGTAGGCAGATGAAACAGTTTGTTTTATTTTGTTTGCGTTTGTAGGCACAAGAAGTAGTTGATTTAATGCAGTTTGTGTATGTGAAAGCACATGAAACAGTTGATTTAATGCGGTTTGCGTATCTGTAAGCACATGAAAAGGTTGATTTAATGCAGTCTGAGTATGTGTAGGTACATGAAACAGTGGATTTAATATTGTTAGTTTAGGTGCTGGCTAATGAAACAGTTAATTTAATGCAGTTTGTGTATGTGTAGGCACATGAAACAGTTAATTAAATATTGTTAGTTTAGGTGCTTGCTCATGGAACGGTTGTTTTAATGCAGTTTATTTATGTGTAGGTACATGAACCAGTTGATTTATTGCAGTTTGTGTATGTGTAGGTACATGAACCAGTTGATTTAATGCAGTTTGTGTATGTGTAGGTACATGAAACAGTTGATTTAATATTGCTAGTTTAGGTGCTGGCTCATGAAACGGTTGATTTAATGCAGTTTGTGTATGTGTCTGTATATGAAACAGTTGATTTAATGCAGTTTGTGTATGTGTAGGTACATGAAACAGTTGATTTAATATTGCTAGTTTAGATGCTGGCTCATGAAACGGTTGATTTAATGCAGTTTGTGTATGTGTGGATATATGAAATAGTTGATTTAATGCAGTTTATGTATGTGTAGGCACAAGAAACAGTTAATTGAATATCGTTAGTTTAGGTGCTTGCTCATGGAACGGTTGTTTTAATGCAGTTTATTTATGTGTAGGTACATGAACCAGTTGATTTATTGCAGTTTGTGTATGTGTAGGTACATGAACCAGTTGATTTAATGCAGTTTGTGTATGTGTAGGTACATGAAACAGTTGATTTAATATTGCTAGTTTAGGTGCTGGCTCATGAAACGGTTGATTTAATGCAGTTTGTGTATGTGTGTGTATATGAAACAGTTGATTTAATGCAGTTTGTGTATGTGTAGGTACATGAAACAGTTGATTTAATATTGCTAGTTTAGATGCTGGCTCATGAAACGGTTGATTTAATGCAGTTTGTGTATGTGTGGATATATGAAACAGTTGATTTAATGCAGTTTATGTATGTGTAGGCACAAGAAACAGTTAATTGAATATCGTTAGTTTAGGTGCTTGCTCATGGAACGGTTGTTTTAATGCAGTTTACGTATGTGTAGGTACATGAACCAGTTGATTTAATACAGTTTGTGTATGTGTAGGTACATGAAACAGTTGATTTAATGCAGTTTGTGTATGTGTAGGTACATGAAACAGTTGATTTAATGCAGTTTGTGTATGTGTAGGCACATGAAACAGTTGATTTAATATTGCTAGTTTAGGTGCTGGCTCTTGAAACAGTTGATTTAATGCAGTTTGTGTATGTGTAGGCACATGAAAAAAGTTTGTTTAGTTCTGTTTTGTGTAGGTGTGAGTACATGAAACAGTTGATTTAATGCTGTTTTTTATAGGTGTAGGCACATGAAGCAATTGACTCAATAGTGTTTGTGTAGGTGTAGACACATGGAGCAATACATTTAATGTTGTTTGTTTAGGTGTAGGCACATGAATCAATTGATATAATGCTGTTTGTGTAGGTGTAGGTACATAAAACAGTTGATTCGATACCGTTTGCAATCTTAATGCAATTTGTATAGGAGTAAGCATATGAAACAGTTTATTTTATTTTGTTTGTGTAGGTGTAGGCACATGAACCACTTTATTTAATGCAATTTATGTATGTGTAGGTAAATGAAACAGTTGATTTAATATTGCTAGTTTAGGTGCTGGCTCATGAAACGGTTGATTTAATGCAGTTTGTTTATGTGTGGATATATGAAACAGTTGATTTAAAGCAGTTTGTGTATGTGTAGGCACATGAAAAAAAGTTTGTTTAGTTCTGTTTTGTGTAGGTGTGAGTACATGAAACAGTTGATTTAATGCTGTTTTTATAGGTGTAGGCACATGAAGCAGTTGATTCAATAGTGTTCGTGTAGGTGTAGACACATGGAGCAATATATTTAATGTTGTTTGTTTAGGTGTAGGCACATGAATCAATTGATATAATGCTGTTTGTGTAGGTGTAGGTACATAAAACAGTTGATTCGATACCGGTTGCATAGGTGTAGGCACAGGAAACGGATGATTTAAAGCAGTATGTATAGTTAAATGCTCATGAAATGGTGGTTTTTCTGTTCTTTGTATAGCTGTAGGTGCATGAAACAGTTTATCTAAAGCATTTTGTAAAAGTTGAAGGCACATGAAAAAGTAAAAAGTTGATTTGATACTTTTTATAGGTGTAGGCACATGAAACGGTTGACGTAATTGTGTCTGTGTCGTTGTGGGCACATGAAACACTTGATTTAAAGTTTTTTTTTTTGAAGGTTATGGTACATAAAACGCTTTATTTAATGGTAATTATGTAGGTGTTTATGGCAATTATTTTTGTCCTGTTTGTATTACAAACCAAAATATTGAAAGAACCTGCTTATTTGTGATAGTGTATCTAGATATATATAAATAACACACACACACACACACACACACACATATATATATATATATATATATATATATATATATATATATATATATATGTGTGTGTGTGTGTGTGTGTGTGTGTGTATGTCATCTTTCATGAATATTGGGAATACAACTGTTCCGTACTTGTATTGTGCTCTTCCAATTGAATGTTCTACAGCATATATCGCCAACATGAATAGATTACAAGTGAAAATAAGAAAAAAAAAATCCATCATAATTATCTGATATCCGAGATCAGAAGAAAAAAGGTGAACCACGCAAGGTCTATAAACCTTGGAACCACCGATGTTTTGTTTATACATCTATATCATCGGAAAGGTAAACAGTTCCTAAAGTAGTATATTAAAGGGATCAAGAACAACCGAAATATTGAAATTTAACGTATGTAAACTTTGATACCACTATTGCACTGAAGGATATAATTTTTGTCTGTAAGGGTAGAAGAGACTCTATAGCAATGGTAAGCAGCTCTTCTAGGAGAAGGACACTCCAAAATCAAACCATTGTTCTCAAGTCTTGGGTATTGCCATAGCCTCTGTATCATGATCTTCCACTGTCTTGGGTTAGAGTTCTCTTGCTTGAGGGTACACTCGGGCATACTATTCTATCTAATTTCTCTTGCTCTTGTTTTGTTAAAGTTTCTATAGTTTATATAGGATATCTTTATTTTAATGATGTTACTCTTCTTAAAATATCTTATTTTTCCCTTTTTCCTTTCCTCACTGGGCTATTTTCTTTGTTGGAGCCCGTATGGTTATAGCATCCTGCTTTTCCAACTAGGGTTGTAGCTTAGCAAGCAATAATAATAATAATAATAATAATAATAATAATAATAATAATAATAATAATAATAATAATAATCTCCTCCTACCCTCATTAATGCAAAGGGCCTTGGTTAGATTTCGCCAGTCGTCTCTATCTTGAGCTTTTACATTAATATTTCGCCAGGGTTGTGGTGGTCGAGATGATAACGTCCCTGGCTGGTAAACGCCAGACTGGGGTTCGAGTGCAGCTGTCAAACTCGTTAGTTTCTTTCGTCGCTGCAACCTTACCATCCTTGTGAGCTAAGGGTGGGGGGTTTGGGGGAGCCTATAGGTCTATCTGCTGAGTCATCAGTAGCCATTGCCTGGCCCTCGTTGGTCCTAGCTTGGGTGGAGAGGGGGCTTGGGCGCTGATCATATGTATATATTGTCAGCCTCTAGGGCATTGTCCTGCTCGATAGGGCAATATCACTGTCCCTTGCCTCTCCCAATCATGAGCGGCCTTTAAACTTTTAAACTTCACGCTTCATAGACCTCTGCCATGTAGGCTTGGGTCTTCCAACTCTTCCAGTGCCTTGTGGAGCCCAGTTGAAAGTTTGATGAACAAATCTCTCTGTTTATTCATTATATCCAAATAAATCTACATTTCACAAAGTGTCTGGGAGAGCAAATAGAAAGAAATTCTCAAAATAATCTTGTAAAAAAGTGTCATTAAAAGATACCCACTTCCATGGAGACAGAAAACAATAGCCGAGCAAATGAAAATAGTTACTAACAGTATTACGGACAAATAAATGATATCAGACATGTTGCAGGAGTCTATCGAAATGAGAGACTGAACTTCTGAAGCACGAAACTGGTGAATTCTTACAAACTCTGATTGACGTCTGGCGAAAGATTCAGCAGCTCTCTCGGTAGATCTGTCGATTATTCTAATCAATCATTTGTCTATTTCTATTCTCAACTTACCTTTGAAATACGAAGTATATTTAATCATTCATTTATTGAGTGAAATCAAAAGAAAAGCAGAGACAAAAGACTAATATGAACATAACAGTTTATACGGGAAAATTCTACAAATTCTATACAAATGTAAAGTGATGCTCAGTATCGTGTTTCATGATTTCAAAATAAGCGGATTGAAACAAGTGAAGGAAAGATTTTGCATCCTATGTATACTATAGTGTATATATACAGTATAAGTGCTGCATCTTTTTATTTCTTAAAGCAAAGCGTGATTTGAAATATATAAGCATCAGAAATAGCCTTCTACAGAGTGAAAATGTTAGGGATAAACTTTTGGAATTCTCTTTACGAATACATGACATATGGGCTCTCTCTCTCTCTCTCTCTCTCTCTCTCTCTCTCTCTCTCTCTCTCTCTCTCTCTCTCTCTCTCTCTTCTCTCTCTCTCTCTCTCTCTCTCTCTCTCTCTCTCTCTCTCTCTCTCTCTCTCTTTATATATATATATATATATATATATATATATATATATATATATATATATATGTATATATATATATATATATATATATATATGTATATATATACTGTATACACATACATATATACACACATGGTACTTTGGAATGTT
>NC_090730.1:157844847-157849847 GCF_036898095.1 Palaemon carinicauda | reverse complement strand
TATATATATATATCTTTCCTGACACGCTGAGCAGTATGCCAAACGTATGACTAATCAGGCTCTCCCCGTCCCTCGGTTAGGGGGGAGAAAGTAGTCATACTCTGTTTAGTAAGAATCGGAAACTACAATCTCCCGCAAATTGCCGAACCAGTTGGTTGTAGTTAGGGAGGAGGGGGGAAGGATTGAATCTGTGTGCGTGTGTGTGCATCTCTATCTAAATATTTAGCTGTCATTTTTGACGGGTCGCACACACTAGTGTTGTAATAAACATGATCAAGTTACAGAGATAAATGGCTGAATTGTTGCATGAAAGCTGCAACCCTATGGTCGGGGTGGCTGTCTAGAGCAGAGGTCGGATAGAATCATGGAAGAAAGGACTCTGGAGAGTGGTCGAAAAAGAAGGCTAAAAAGGGGGGATTAAAGTAGAAAGCTAGAAAGTGGGTGGGGCTAGAGGTAGAAGTGACGCTGTGAAGACCCCTTGAGGTGCACTCTCGGCACTAACCCCTTACAAGAGATTACAGAAACTTTGTAAATTAGCCTTTAAAAGAAACTTGGCAGCCATTTATATACGGCAAGAATGGCGTCTTATTCTCGTCAGGTAGTTGCAAACCCACAAATAAAAATATCAGACAAATTCATATTTTATTACCAACCGATACAACTCTTATGGTTATTGACAGAACAGACAAGTATCCGATTGATATGACATGTTCATACCACGTATCGAAAAAATATAGATACAGTAAACGACATGCTGTGACTATTCGACTACAGGACAAAGACATCTGATTATAGTCTTTTTATGTAACTCTATACCCTTAAATTGTCTTAGCTCGTCAATCCATCGTCTTCTCTGCCTTCCGCTGCTTCGTTTGCAAGCTCTAGAGATCCTTTTTCTTATTCTTGTTGTCCATCTATTATCTGTCATTCTCATTACATGTCCTGTCCATGTCTATTTGTTTTTCTTACATGGTGTTAGAATATCCTCTTATTTAGTTTCCTCTCGTATCCATGTTGCTCTTTCTCTGTCTCCTAATGTTATTCCCATTATTATTCTTTCTGTATACACGTACGTAAATACAATAAACAGATGTTATACACACATGCACATACACTTGCACACACATCGACAGTTCTTAGCATTCATTATTTTGTTCTTACAGACATTTATTGTTTGGAAACCTTAATAGGATTTTCTACACTTTTTAACATAATTTTTATTTAATTTCTTTAGAATGTTCATAAACGTTATAAAAGGAAATTTTGTAATCTGTGTACATCAGAACTTAACTCTAGGAATATAGAGAAAATAGAAGTACCTCTTTTCATTGTTTCAACTTGACCGAAGCATAACTTTTCTCTCTCTTGTCGAGAGGAAAGGGAGGTTATACTATATTGACCATGGTATATAGAATGCTCTCCCATTCTATATACTAGGATACTAACAATGCGATCTTGTGGGACCTTACGGTCTTCCGTGTTTTATAATAGTGTCAATTACTGAGCTTCATTGTCGAAATTATATAATTTTTTGTTTTGTTTTGTATGTCAAGCTCTCTACAACAGTTTATATAATGGAGCAATAATATTACAACTGAAAAAGAGGACTAGTCCACTAGAGGCATTTGTCAAATTATGTTCACGAAAATAGCCTGCGCTTCGGATATTTGGGCGGTCATCGTAAGATCATCCACACACACACTACGACGAAAGGTAAAAATAAAACAATTTCTTCTGTTTAAATCCTTTTCAGATATCGACTTGTGGTGTAAAGTATATCCAAATATAAAAGAAAAAAAAATCTGGGAGGTCGATAATGATCAGAGAGCGCGGTGGCTATTGGAAATACACGCACACACACACACACACACACTTACAAACAAAGAAACAAACAAACAATACATATGCTCACAAACATACACACACAGCATACGTACACGTGTATATATATATATATATATATATATATATATATATATATATACAGTATATATATATAAAACAGTAAGCTATTTCCCCCAATAGGGAATCGCTCAAGCGATCATAACGCGTCACTACATCATTCATCATGCAATTGCTAAATCGTGGATGAGCCTCCTGTGCAGTAAAACTTCCGGGAAAATAGTAGCTTCACACATCTACACAGAAGTCTCATCAGCAGTACGTAGAAAGCACGCCATGCCCCGCACACACGTTGCACTATCCATCCCTATCCTACTTGCGATAATAGTACCAGCGGTCCTGGTGGATATCAAATAGATTTCCCCGGCGAGAGTTCCAAGTTCAGTTCTAGCTAAGAAGTTATGATATTTGTTTATAAAATCTATTTTGACATCCTTTCAAATCGAACAATTATGTTGATGGCTATTAGTCGACTTTGGCGGGTTGCAGCCTGGGATTAGCAACTCTATCGCATAAGACCACCTGGCCAGCCCACATACTTTTCCCTCCACTGGCAACATTGAATCAAAATATTGCACAATAAATCCCCTTTGTTTTATACATCTAAATTAAGGTTACAGAACCGTGCAAGACCAAGACGCAAAAATCTACAATAGCTATGTCCTATAAGTCCGTAAATCAGGATTCTTTCTCCTTTCACGTAAAACTTCAAAGTAATTTCCCAAATTCTCTTGTGGCTGTTGATCCTTACAAAATCAGAGATGAAAGCTTTATCTGTAATGCTACCTTTAAGCACAATACTCCCTTGCCTCCATTTTTCCGACTTATTTCTCCACAGTTTGTCATCTTTGCTGATATTCATGTTTCTTTGTGTTTTTGTCTTTGTTTAGATTCAGGTTTACTATTTTCTATTATCTCAGTGATTATTTCTTTTATCCCATATGGCTATTTTGTAAAATCATATTAAGAATGTTAAAATATCGTTCTTCAAGCATTCATGAAGGAAGATTTTACGCAAAATAATTATTATAATGATGATATTTATGTTGATAATCATAATACCAATAACATTCATTGTAACGATGATAACAATGATGATGGTGATAATAATAATAATAGCTTTTAGTTACGTACATATGATGGCCATCTTTTTCTTACTTCAAGCAACCGGAAAAATACGTATTAGTGATCTCTGATAACTTTATTTTATCTATTAATGACGAACATATATGAGTTACTTTTTAAGTTTCAATAGCGTCCAAAAATTACTTCTGGATACAAGTGATTGTCTCCTAGGCTTGTGATGTCCTTCAGTTAATTATGAAACTGGCTGCTGTAAATAATTTATTTGAAGTGTTGCTCCTTTTAGTTTTCTTCTTCTTTATCAAACTAACAATAATGATAATCCACAAACATATCTATACCTCTCGTTCTCCTTGCATTCCTTAAGATACGTTTACATCTATCATGATTGAATTAAAGAAGAAAGAATATCATGGAATTCTTCACTTTCCAGATGTAATTTGAAACAAACTTTATTTTAGTCTTGTTTCCGCGGGTTTGATTCCTACCAGGGATGGTAGAAAATATTCTTCAGATGTTTACTGTTTAGGACACAATAATGTTATTGTTAGGTTCTAAATATTGATAATAATTTCAATACTCTCCAATATAACAATTAATGTTTGTGATCTTTTTTGTTTGGATAACTATCATGAATTACTCGTGTCTCCGTAGGTGCAAATTATTTCAAAGAATATTTGTACTTTTAATCAATGGCTTCTATAAAATACGACATGGCTCCACCCCCAACCCCCCTTCTCTCTCTCTCTCTCTCTCTCTCTCTCTCTCTCTCTCTCTCTCTCTCTCTCTCTCTCTCTCTCTCTCTCTCTTAAGTACGCATGTCCCTGTAAAATAAGAATATTAAGTTCCCTGAGCATGAGGTTCGTTTCTACCATATTTTGATAAAGGATTTTTCTCTTCCAAGATATCAGATTTATTGATATAAGAATTTTGGCCAAATGCTACGGTTCAGGGACCGGGGAGACCAATCAGCTCCTGAATATAACTGAAGTAAATCACCGGAATTGTACTACAGTGTTTAGACAATAAGTTAGAAGAAAGAAAGCAGGAATGAGGATACTGTTGAAGGCTAAAAAGTGAAAGCATCTAGAGGCCGAAAGGATGCTACAAAGACCCTAACGTAATGCCTGCAGTGCACCGCGGGAGGAGCACTCATGGCACTAGGCCCTTGTTGGACCTTCTAATTTATGACTACCGTTTGAACCAGCCAGAATATTTCAACAGAACATTATCTACATCATTCCCTCCTGTCACAGCATCTCTTCCCCATATCTTGCGTCATCCAGCATCATAAGCCGTGAATTACGCAAAAGAAAAACCTGACAGTAACTACGCTAAGTTATACTAGAGGCCACTGTACCACCAATCTTTTCGGAGTTTCGTTTTAAATTTATAGATTTTTTGTATCTTTTACATTTCTATTATTTTGTTGAAAAAGAAAATTCAACTCATATCGGCATAGAATTGTGCTCCGTTACTCCAGATTATAAAACCAAAATCTTACTTCGTAAAGTTAAAAATGCTTGAGAATAATTCCTGTCTTTCTGAATTCGGATCATATCTTGGGTATCATTCGACCAAGATAAAGGACCTGGAAAATGTATTATATCTTACTATTTTCCTTTTTTTTTAATATTCATAAAATCACGGACATGTTACGTGCATGAAGTGAATATAGATCTAGAACTCCAGCTTCATTGGACACTTTAAATTAAAAAGAAATCGTTATCGAGGGCAATACCACGAATCTCTCAATAATTAAACATGGCGACTTCCTTGAAAGTTATGTGGACGTATAATGGCAGGACAGAAGTTAATAACATAATAGACAGGAGTCAGTGCCAATAGCTTCACGGGTCAAAGGCCACGTAAATAAACTTTGAATTCTAATTACTCCACCGAGCAAATAACTAATTAATAATTACGACTGTGCCATTAAAAATTTCTATGATTTTCATAGTGCCAAAACATATAGGCTACAAACCCACAGTGACCACATTTTCACCATGTTAACC